>NW_009646958.1:817172-818746 GCF_000708025.1 Charadrius vociferus
AAAGAAAAAGAAAAAGAAAAAGAAAAAGAAAAAGAAAAAGAAAAAAAAGAAAAAGAAAAAGACTCCCCAAAACCACAACAAAACCCTTCCAGATCTTATTTCCTTCTTTCTTAGCTCAATTTTCCCCTGGAGGAATGACAGTTCCCTCGTGAGGGCCCCCCAAACCCTGCGCTCCAGCAGTTCCGTGGCTGCCCCTTCCTTCCCATTTGTGGCTCCTGAGATTTACAGCGGGACATGAGGACCGTCCCAGGGGTGGGGGGGGTGGTGTGGGGGGTACAGGGTGCGAGGGGCAGCACCCGCATCCCCCATCTGCTGCATCTGGGGAGATGGGGGGGGAAGGGGGGATAGGAGGGTGCAGAGACGCATCTGGCAGACGTGGGTCTGCTCAGCCCTAACACATCTGGACAGATGAGCAGACGTCTGACAGAGCTCGTCAGGCGGGGAGCGGGCAGGGGCTCCGCAGCATCAGCCCCGCAGGTACCACCAGGCAAAGCTCAGCTGGGGACAAAAATAAGCGAACCCCAGTGCAGGCGGCAGGGAGGGCTCCGCTCCGGGTCGCCGGCCCCCGGCCCCGCTGGGTGAGCCCGGAGGTGAGCCGGGATGTGCACCCGTCTCCGTCACCACCGTGGCAGCGGGTTATAACAGCACCCACATTAAAAGCTAAAAAAGGCCGCTCAGGTAATAGGGATAAAGGGCCAACCCCCCTTCAGAGTTGCTCCCAGAGCATCCGGCACGTGCGTGGGAAAAGCAGCCGAGCCATTTGGCAAGCAGCCAGGCGGCAACCTAAAGCTGGAAAGGGGCTTTAAACTCGCAAGGTTTACGGCCATCCGAAACCCTTTTACATGATCAGAGCGATGCCCACGGGGGAAGCGGGACTGCTTGTACCCACCGCGGGGCGATGCGCTGGAGCCCCGTTTGGGAGAGAGGAAAAAATAGAGTGAAAACTCTATAGGTGCTGATCGGCTCATATGTGCCAGGGAAAGCATCATATATGCCTATGATGGCGTGTCCGTGTCTCGGTGTGACTAATATATGCCTATGATGGCGTGTCCGTGCCCCGGTGTGACTAGTGCCCGAATGGATGCCGTGAACGCAGGCGGCACATCCCCGCCTCGGTGGGTGCGCAGGTGCTGCGCGTGTCGCCGCGGCGTGTGGCTGCGTGGCATCGTGTGTGCGAGCCCGTGTTGTGCACGGGGCGCCCGAGGGTCGGGGCCGGTGCGTCCTGGCGAGCCCGTGGAGATGCTCCCTCCGGGGTTATCTGCAGGACACTTCCCAGCGCTTGCAGAGAAGAAAGACATTTTTTTTCCTGCCCAGTGACCAGGCTGAACTTCCCAAGCTGTTCCAGTGCCTGTGAGTGAAAACTCCAGCTCATTAATTAAACCCAGAAAATTAGAAACCGGCCTAAATATAGCCGCCCAATGAGGCTGCAAAACGAAAGGAAAACATCCTTCCAAACAGCTCCGCCCGCCCACCCGCCCCGCTGGCAGGCAAATAAAAGCCAGAAATTCCCATTTAAACTCCGCTTCCCCCGTGCGCGAGTGAGGCTTCGGGCACCCGCGCGGGGGAGGAATTCA
>NW_009646958.1:818940-821073 GCF_000708025.1 Charadrius vociferus
AGGCAGCAGCCACGTCCCCGGGGCTCCCCTGGCTGACACCCACCAAACCTCCCGCAGCATCCCACCGGCCCCTCGTCTGGGAGAGGGTGGGAGGAAAAGGGGTGAGGAAGGGAGGGAGGGAGGGAGGAAGGAAGGAAGGAAGGAAGGAAGGAAGGAAGGAAGGAAGGAGGGAAAGAAGGAAAGAGGGAAAGAAGGAGGGAAGGAAGGGATGGAGGGAGGAAGAAGGAAGGAATATAAATTTTTCTCTTCCTCCTCGAGGGCAGGCAGAGCGTTAAGACCTCATTTGTTGAGCACAGAGATCACCGGAGTCCCATACAGCACATTCCATTCAATCTTAGAAGACTGTTTCCTATTTTATACTCTGGATAATCTAATCCAGTCCACACAAAATCTTCCCTCCCTGCCCCAAGCACAGCAATTCCTCAACGCACTCACACGTTCCAACGGGGCACAGACCCGCAAAGACCCATCCGGGGGGACAGATCCAGATTTTTTTACCCATAGGATCATGCTGGAGGGGTCATTGCCCTGTTAGATCCTACAGGGACAGGTGCACACGCGCACACACGCGCACACATATGTATTTCAGGCATCATTTTCCATTTTCTTATGAAGGACTTTTCTATAAAAAGGCACTGGCTTCATCAGGGAGCTCTGCTGGACCAGGAGCACTGAAGATGGTGACGGTGAAGCATCGCTGCTTGTGGCCGTAGACAGTCTCAGCCAGCTGCCACCTCTTGGGAGGTGATGCTGCTCTGGCCTCGGTGCCTGAGCCTGGCACTGCGCACGAGCTTTTCTTCCTGACGCCTCTTGCCATGACTCCTGCGCTCCCTCCAGTCCCCGCGACAGCGGTATTAGCCTGGAGTCACTCCCCAGCATCAGTGGAAAGGGCTCTGGCCCTGGGCGGGCGGTGGCTGTGTCACCGTCCCGTTGCCATTTTCCTGCGGTGGGGCTGACGCCGGGGCTGGGGCTGGCTCAGCGGGGGCAGCACCCAACGGCGGGTGCAGAGCAGAGGCTGTGAGCAGAGCCGAAGCGGCAGGACTGCTCCCACGCTGCAAACCATGGATTTGCTCTCTGCCTGCAGCAACGTGGCAGACCCAGCGGACACCCGGCGACGGCAAAGCCGGCAAACCAGCCGGGATGAAGGGCTGCACATGGGTTCCCAGAGTGACGGCATCTCCCTCCTCCTGGGATACGGGCTGCTATGGCAATGAGGGCTGTATAAATACCAGGCATCCATCGGCCGTAATTCCCCAGCCGAGGAAAGCAGGGCAGCGGGTTAACGACAGCCCTCGGGGCCGGATCGTTTAGGAGAGCAGAGAGAGATTCCGTCTCTTCCCGGTGTGTTCCTCCGGCTCGGCAGCCCCAGGTTGTGTCTTGCCACACCGTGATGTTCTGCCACGGCCCATTGGAGTTTACGAGCCCATTTGTCTCTTCTGCCTTCCCCCCCTTTTAGCTCCCAGGGCCCATGAGGGCAAAACCAGAAGCGGGGCTGGGCTGAGTGACACCCATAAATACGTCCCCACCGGCACAGGGGCGCTCCGAGTGCCCGGTCCGGAGTGAGTCAGCTTCCAGGTGACAGCAATGCTTGAGTGTCTCAATTAGCAGCGGCTCCTGAAGAAGGTGAAATGACTAATGACTAATCTCGCCATGCTATTCCGACCAGTTTTGTTCTCATTTCATTCAGACAAAAAGCCTCTGCTGCCTACTCCGGCCGGGGAGTAGCGATTGTAACGACAATAGCAGTAATGTGGGCAGCTCCCGTTCGTGCTGTGCTGCCCAAACGGGGCTTTTTTTTGTTGGCAGCTCTGTGGGGTGACCCCGAGCAGAGGGGAGGTGGGATGGGGGCAGCCGGCTCCGAGCAGGACTTCGGGGTGCAGCGGGGGGAGGGACGGGGGGCTGATGGGGGCTCGGCCCTGGCTGAGGGATCCTTCTGCGTCGGGCTGGAGGCGGCATGTGTGCCATGGGAGCAAAGCCAAGGGAAGCAAGGAGAGGAGGATACAGCCTGGTTTAGTAGCTGGAGGTGGACGAAGAAGGGGTGATAACTAAGGGATGGAGATGGGGAAGCCCATAGGGGACCCAGCCCAGAGGCAGGAGAAAGTGCTGAAGGCACCTCCTGGCGCACCCTCCACT
>NW_009646958.1:821119-827438 GCF_000708025.1 Charadrius vociferus
GTGCCTGGCTAACGGTGCCGTGCCACCAGCCCGGCCGTCACGTGCCACCTCCTCGCAGCCCCTGCACCCGCACCCACCCGCCTCTTCCGCTAGGAAAGGGAACATTCCTTTGCAGCACGGAGGGGAAACCCCCGCCACTGCTCCTCCCCTCTTCCCTCATCGCACCCGCAGGGTCCGGCCGGTGTTTGGGAAGTCACCCTGGGATAGCACCCACCATGGCAGGGTTTCACATCAGCAGTGGCTGGTGGTGGGGAAAGCCAAACCCCAGCACGGCTGTGTGCTCAGACCTTAAATACGGAGTGGGTTACATTCGCGGCGAGGCTGTTCGCAGCATCCCACGCACCTTTTCCTTATGTAGCCCGTTCCATATTTATCCCATGGGCTCCTCTCACCCACCGTGATTTAGGCACTGCGGAGCAGAGGGTGATCTCTGGCCCCACCACGCAGCTGAGCTGGAAACGTCCCTCCTGAAAATCAAACCGGAGAGAAATCAGCTCATGGCTTTTTTTTTTTTTTCCCAACAGATTGCTCTCCGCGTGTAACAAGTTGCTGTCAGCGCCGGGCACGGGGATGCTGCTGCCTTGGTCCAAAGCACCCGCGTTCACACCGAGCCGGGCTGGAGCGCAAAGAGCCGTTTTTAGGCTTGGAAGCTAAAAAGATTCATCAAGATTTTATAGCTTTTGCTCTGCGGTTATGAAATGGTGACCACAAGCCAAATCCCTCTGTCCTTTACCTTCCTGCAACGCCAATGACTTTGGTGCAATAGCGAGCAAAACTCAGCCTGCCATTTTTCACTGCAAAGACAGAATTCAGCCCGTAATGTTCTTGATAAAGCAAAGTACCAATGACACAGCTGAAAAACATCAGCGGAGCAAAGAGCAGTGAAAACTTCCCTGGGCTTCCATATGGCACCGCTCCATCTTGGACGGCGTTATTATTATATTTCATCCAGCTTTAGCTGCTTTCTGTGTTATCTGACGCGGGGAAAATGTTGATGTGGAGGACTCTGGTACAGAGACTTGGCTTTTCTCTCCCGCCAGTGCGTGCCGCATTTGTATTCTCCCCCGTACTGCGACGTTTTCAAAATGTTTTGTTAAGTTAATTTGTATCCGCAGCCACTTGTGAATTTTTCAGATTATTTGATCTGTAACTGAACTAACATGAAGAGTAACTATTGTTCTGCAGGAGCAGACGGTGCCGAAGCGTGTCTTACGTGTTTGACGCGTGACCGTCTTCTAACCCCAAATGAGGTCCCCAGGCACCAGTGATGCTGCTGGAAACCAGTCTGGGGGTGGCACTGGGTGCATCCCTGCACTGCTCCAGCCTGAGCTGCCGCCCCACAGCCCCCGGGCACCATCACATCCCCAAAAATCCTCGCCGGGAGGCATTTGCCTCCATTGCAAATTACCCCAGATCACAAACTGTGCCTCAAGCATGCTCCTGGAGCCCAGGGAGCTTTTTCATGTGTCTCATGGACATGTGGAGGACGGCTGGAGAGCAGCCCCGAGGAGAAGGGCTTGGGGGTGTCGGTGCGTGAGAAGCTCCCCAGGAGCCGGCACTGTGCGCTGGCAGCCCAGAAAGCCCCCCGCACCCCGGGCTGCATCCCCAGCAGCGTGGCCAGCAGGGCGAGGGGGGATTGTGCCCCTCTGCTGCGCTCTGCTCTGGGGAGACCCCCCTGCAGTGCTGCCTCCAGCTCGGGGGGTCCCACCAGAAGAGAAGGCGAAAAAGGGGAGACCTCAGAGCCCCTTCCAGTGCCTAAAGGGGCTCCAGGAGAGCTGGGAGGGGACTCTGGGTCAGGGAGGGGAGTGATGGGATGAGGGGGAATGGTTTTAAACTAAAAGAGGGGAGATTTAGATGAGATCTTGGGAAGAAATTCTTGACCGTGAGGGTGGTGAGACATTGGCCGAGGTTGCCCCAAGAAGCTGTGGCTGCCCCATCCCTGGAGGTGTTCAAGGCCAGGTTGGATGGGGCTTGGAGCAACCTGGGCTGGTGGGAGGTGTCCCTGCCCAGGGCAAGGAGGTGGGACTGGGTGATCTTTAAGGTCCCTTCCAACCCAAACCATTCGGTGATATGATATGGTATGTTTTTTGGGGAGCCTCTGAGCATGGGCAGCTTTGCTCGAGCCTCGGCGGGGGACTGAGCCTCACAGGGCTTCCCCCAGCTCGGTTTGCTTAACATGGGAGAGGGTTTTCATTGTTCCATACCAACCTCGGCAGCTCCGTTGCGTTTGGGCCACGCAGGGGCTGAGCCTGGGGCCAGCATGAAGCTTCGCATGGGCTGGATCCACATGAGGTTCCCCCATCCCTGTGACTATAGAGGAATTTATTCCTCACTGGTTTTCTCTGGAAAACAACATGTTAAGGACTTGGGAGCAAGGAGAGAGCACAAGGCTGGAACAAAAACTCCTGACAGCAGCGGTGAGCTTGGTTTTACCCCTCCCCGCTGCTCCATCACAGCCTCTCTGTCCCTGTGGGATGACAGCAATGGAGAACCACTATTTAATGAGACCAGGAGATGAGTTTCTGCCTCAGGAAGAGCCTGGGATGAGTTTTTAGGAGTTATTTCTCAGCCACCAATGAGACTTTCCGCAGGAGGTTCTGGAAATTGGGGGGTTCCTTGCTCCCCACGGCTCACCTGCCAAAATCCTCCAGCGACCACTGAAACCGCTGACCTGCTCTGGTTGGAAGCAAACGGAAATTAAACAGAAGATGTGATGAAATTGTGGGCTCAGTTATCCCCCGCCATGCCTACCCGAGGCCTCAGGTACGCACGCATTCGGCATCTGCCAGGAGCGACAGTGGCGACTACGGCCCTCGGCGCGGGGTGGTGGCACAGGCTCCTCTCCCGGCGGATGGCAGTTACGGATGGGCACTTGCCCTTCCGACCCGCGATGAGCCAGCATTGATCGCGCGCTGCACTTGTTCTTTAACTTGTTGTTTTACCAGCTTTCATTTAAGAACTGAATTGAAATGCCATCAAGGGGGAGATCGGTAGGTTTTTTCACAACCCACCAGTGACCGTGTCTGGGCATGGTGGCTACAGCTGCTGGAGACGACTTGTTTTCCACCCTGGATTTTAGAGTAATTAAAACCAAATGGAAACAAGAACAGGTTGGAAAAAAATCATGGACTCATAGAATCATTTTGGTTGGAAGAGATCTTTAAGATCATCGAGTCAACTGTTAACCTAACACTGCCAAGTTACCACTAACCCACGTCCCTCAGCACCACATCTTCACATCTTTTAAATTCTGGGATTTCTCCCCACCCCTGGCACCCGCCGGCCCCATCAGGGACTTCTGTGCCCCACCGTGGAAGAGTGAGCCTTTGCCGTATCCCAATCCAGCCGGCCTGCTGTGGCTCTGGGCTACTGGGGACTGGCCTGGGCCTGTGCACCTTGGGTCTGGAAAGCTTTGGCGATGGCCTCTGCACAGCTCCTGGTGCAGCAGAGCGGGGTTTTGGGGCATGGACATGGCCAGCCCAGAGAGAGACGCGATTTAAAGCTTTGCCCTCTTCCATACGTTATCGTAGAATCGTTTAGGTTGGAAAAGACCTTTAAGATCGTGAAGTCCAAGCGCTAACCCAGCACTGCCAAGTCCACCACGAACCCATGTCCCTCAGTACTATGTCTGCCCGTCCTTTAAATCCCTCCCGGGATGGCGATTCCAGCCCTTCCCAGGGCAGCCTGTTCTGATGTACAATAACCCTTTTGGTGAAGAAATTTTCCCTGATCTCCATCCTAAACCTCCCCTGGGGCAACTTGAGGCCATTTCCTCTCGTCCCATCACCTGTTCCTCGGGAGAAGAGAAGTTGGAATCAAAGTTGCTTCCAGCACAACCCCAAGTGTCATGGTCAAGCCCAAACCTTTGATTCCCTTAGGTGATGCCTTTGGGTGTTGGGTTTACAGGATAAAGGATGCTCCAGCCTTCAAAAAGTCTCCGTTTCACTTCGGAGGACCCACAAAACCTGTCTGCGTGGGCCAGATCACCCCGTCTTGGTAGAACACGATGACACGGTGGCATTAAGATGTGACTATTCCCCACCACAGAAGTACCGCAGTAGCTTCTCTGCACCAACCGCCGCCGGGCTCGTGAGAAGATGTCATACGCTTTAGCAGATGAACCGATGTTAAAAAAAAAAAAAAAAATCAAGCGGGATTTGGGGGCCCATCTCCGCAGGCTCCACGTGCACCTGAGAACTCAGGCATTAGTCATGAGGACACCCAGGAACCGCGCATCCCTGCAGTCATTCCCGGCTCTATGGCAAGTCATGAGATATTTGGTATTTTCCTTCAAGCAAACAAAAGCAGATGATTAAGGCAGAGGCGCAGCTTGCTCGCTTTCAGGAGGAAGACAGCTTGCAAAATGCAACTCTCAGAGCTTCAATAAAACTCCAGAAAGCAAATAAACAGCCTGGCTGCGAGGAGAACGCTCTCGCTTTCCTGAATTTTAAGCCAAATTTGGGATTTTTTTGGGGGGGGGAGAAGGATGGGGATTACCTCCTGCAAAACTGGCCCCAGTGAAAATGTCATGAGCGCGCGGACGCTGAAATGCGGAGAAACGTGTGTTGCAGCCCCAGCCTGGCTTTTCAGAACCAGAAACTTCTAAAACTTCGAGTAAAAAAACGTTTCCAAATGGAAAGCCAAAAAGAAAGCAGCTGAGTTTCACCCTTCTTCTAATTTTTTTTTTTCTCTGTGTGTGTCATTATTTTCATTTCCAAAGCCATTTTTGCCTAAGGCAACATGTTTATACAAAATGCTTCATTCTCCAATTAAAAAAAAAAAAAATAAAAAAAATACTCTTTGCAGATGGAAAAATACTCTTGTCAGAAATTTCCTGGCCGCTTCTGCATTTCATGCCAACGCTTCGCATGCTTTGAAGGGCTATAAATGACTGTCGAGCAGCAAATTTGACCACTGAGGTTTTAAACCGTGGTGTAGCAGCCCTCCACGCGCAGGATTTACCCCCCCACACACACACTTATTTTACACTTTCCTTCACAACTCTCTCTCGGCGATAAAATATACATGGAAGCATTGATTGCTCTAGTGATCAAATCTCTCTCCCTTCAAAAACACAGCTTATCCAGAAATGTACGCATCCTAATTAAAAATACGTTGGAGAGTTGAATTGTAAATGAATCCACTCCTTCCTAAAAAATAAAATAAAATAAAATAAAAAGTAAAATATAAAAATCCAGTCAAGCAAGACCAGAATGGGATGGTTAATAATTGATATTTACATTTCTCCCATGTCTGATCAAAGGATTTGATTGCATGACAAATGAGGAAATTACTGTAAAGTATTATACATCCATTAAGAAGAGAGATGCGGCAGATAGGGCGCGGGGGCCGGCGTGGGGTGGGGGTTGCCGCCAGATTCTGCGGCTTTTCGGAAAGGAGTTGAGCTGACGGTGAACGCGGATGTTTTCCGGGTGTGGAAAAAAATCAGCGCTCAGTCCCTTGGTTTATAGGAGATGGCGCAGGATGGGATGGGAAGGGGTGTCCAGGGCAGAGCCATCTCCTCCAGGAGATGAGAAGGTGGGGCCAGACTCTGCACCAGCATGGTGGGCACCTTGTAGCTGGTCCTATGGGTCCCTATGGGCTCCTCTGGATCCCTGTGGGGTCCTGTGGGTCCGTAAGGGCTCCTATGGACTCCTGTGGGTCCCCATGGAATGTTACAGATCTCTGTGGGTCTCTACGGACTCCTATGAATCCCTATGGCACTCTATGGATTCCTGGGGATCCCTATGGGACCCCATGGGCTGCTCTGGACCTCTATGGGTCCCTGTTGTCTCCTATGGAACGCTATTCATCTGTATGGGCTCCTATGGACCCCTGCAGCAGTGTATGGGCCCCTATGGACCCCTGGACGTCTCTGTGGGCTCCTGTGGACCACTATGGGACCCTACAGGTTCCTATGGGTCATATAGGTCCCCATGGGCTGCTGTGGACCCCTATGGTCTCTAAGTGATCCTATGGACCCCTGTGGGCTCCTATGCACCCCAATGCATCTGTAGGGGCTCCTATGGACCCCTACAGGTCTATATGGACGCCTATGGGTCTTGAAGGGCTCTTATGGACCCCTATGGGCCCCAATGGGTCTTTACGGCCTCCTGTGGACACCTATGGACTCCTATGGACCCCTATGGATCTCTGTGGTCTCCTAAAATTGGAAATTGCCCATTCTCGCAAAGGAAAAGGAATTTTCAAATCAGTTTGAAGGTTCCCCATCCCGTTGCAGCACCTCCCGTGGCAGAGGGGCCGCGGTGCTGCCCCAGGCCCTGCCGGCTCACGCGGCGCCTCCACCCATGGCTCCGAC
>NW_009646958.1:827501-827877 GCF_000708025.1 Charadrius vociferus
GAGTTAGTCCACAGCCGCCACCCCCGCCAGCCTCTCGGCTCAGCAGCAGTCGGTCCTCCTCATGCAGAAAAATGGGGAAAATCCCGAATCGATGCCCGCGCCACGAGGCTGCACGGCGGAGCTGCTCCTCTCAGCCTCCGGAAGAGAAATAATAACATTTTTCTGCCGGATTTCCCCCAGAACAGTTAAAACTCGGCACCGGGCTGACATTTGGTCAGTATTAGGAGGCGCACGAGGGGATCAAGGAAAGTTCACGGAGCAGCAGATGGGGGAGCGGGCAGTTGCCCTCGGAGCGCAAGCGCCCGCCTGGCACGCTCGGGGGCTTCAGAAAGGAAAATGATTAAAAAAATATAATTTCTCCAATTCTCTCCCCCCC
>NW_009646958.1:827947-829042 GCF_000708025.1 Charadrius vociferus
CCGTGGCTGAGCTGCTGCCATCGGCCCCGCTCGCACAAAAACCCCCCTTTGGGGCAAAGGTTTTGCAATTTATTTTGGGTTTTTTTTGCTAATTTTTGCATTTGGTCACCAGAGGCGGAGGGCGTCACGGGGCATCGCGGCCCCCAGGAGCACCGGGGGGGTGAGACATGGAATGAGCCGCCGCGGTGGGGCCAAACGGTGGGAAATAGTGAAGGGAGAGGCGTTGAGGGTGGGAAATATATTAAATATGGGGAATATATTAAATATAGGGAATACGTTAAATATGGGGAATATGTTAAATATGGGAAATACATTAAATATGACAAGTATATTGAATTTGGGGAGTATATTAAATATGGGGAAATATCAAATATGAGAAATATTAAATATGGGAAGTATACTGAATATGAGGAATGTATTAAATATGGGGGGAATTAAATATGGGAAATATATTAAATATGGGAAAAATATTAAGTATCAGAAATATATTACATATGGACAAAATTAAATATGAGAAACACATTAAATATGGGAAGTATATTGAATATGGGGACTATATTAAATACGGGGGGAAATTAAGTATCAGAAATACATTAAATATGGGAAGTATCTGGAACATGAGGAATATATTAAATATGGGGGAAATATTAAATATGAGAAATATATTAAATATGAAGAATGTATTAAATACAGTTAATCTATCGAATATGAATAAAAAACCGAGGTGCAAAATGCCAAATACGGTGACTGTATTACCCGTGAGTATGTATTGAATATGGGAAAAATATCGATTATAGGTAATATATTGAATATCGGCAATACATTAAATCGGGCAAATACATCACATCGGAGCAGCCGACGGAACACGGTGTATTCTCTGTGGGGAAGACACTGAATACGCAAAATGAGAGTGAAAGTTGTTAATACGGATCAGGTGCGGAACACAATGACGATCGATAACATATTAAGGGAAATATCTCAACCAGCAGAAATGCGCCGATGGTGGCAAACACACCGAACACTGCGAATATGCCCCAAAAATGGGAAATATACCGAAAAAGGGGAATTTATGGAAAAGGCCGCGGCGGGGCGGGG
>NW_009646958.1:831623-834242 GCF_000708025.1 Charadrius vociferus
TTTTTTATATTTTTAATCCCCCCCCCACCCAAAAGCATGTTTTGGGGGGTGCGTCCCTGCGCGGGGCTGGGGGAGCCAACGGCGTGGCCTGACGGGGGGGTCCCGCTCCGGGGGACGAGGCTGCGCATCCCCTGTGGCTGGGGGAGCTGCCGGTGGGGGAGGAAAAATGTGTCCCATCTGGGTCCTGAGCACGAAGGGTTGGGCAGCGCAGGGCGCGTGCCGACGCGGGGACCCTCCTGCCCTCCCCCGGGGGACGGTACCCCCTCCTCCTGCCAACCCCACGGTGGGAAAGCTGCTAATTGCTCCCTGCCAGATTGACTTATAAATTAACGAGTTTGCTGGCGCTCTCCTCCTCCTTCCTGTGCGTGGTGAGGGCCCATATTTCAAATGGGATAAAGTCATAAATGCTTTGAGTAATGCGAGAGGCGCTTCCAGCTGAAGCTGTGCCACCGTGTACCACGGGGGAGAGGGGTCCCCCGCGGCCGAGCCCTTCCCGCGGTGGTGGTGATGGGGCGCAGGAGGTCCTCGGAGTCCTCTGGTAGTTGGCTTCTGGTATCGGCCTCGCTGGCAGGATGGAGTCATGTCCTTCGTGTCCCCTGGGTCGCTGTCCCCCCTGGTCACCGGGTTTTATAAACGTGAGTTTGGTAAAGGTGGTCTCTTCCCGGGTTGTCCCCTCCGTCTCACCCAGAGGGGAGTGTGTCTGCTCTGCCTTTTCTCTGGATGCTGAAGAATGACCGGTGTGACACGTTGCCGAAGGAGAAGAGGAAGAATGCGCCTTTGCTTTTTCTCCGGGCGGGTGGTTTCTCCTCAGAGCCTTAACTCTACTGCTGCTTTGGGGGGAGAGGTGGGAATGAGGGTGAAGAGACACCCACGGTGCAGCCAGGTGGGACGTCCGAGGAGACAATGGGGCCACATGCTGGGGAAACTGAGGCCGGAGACGATGTGGCCACACACTGGGGAAACTGAGGCTGGAGGAGGGGTGGCACTGGTGGTTCTTCACAGCATAGGGACAACTGCTGCCCACCTCGCAGCCACGCTTCCCCAGAGGGCTTGGGCCGTGGCTGGAGACCTCCAAGGGGTCTTTGAGGTGGGAGACTGTCCCACCTGATGCAGCTTTGAGGTCTTGAAGCGCAGCCGCGCGGTGGGTTGGCTGGGCTGGCAGTGGGTCGGGGTGTCAGCCCTCTGCGGTGCACGGCGTGGCCATGTCCCCCCCCCGTGGGTTCCGCAGGCTCGAACCCGGCGTGGAGCGGGACGCGGGTCCCGTCCGGCAGAATAACTCGAGGCAGTGAACGCACGTCGGGCTGTTTATCCGCTTTTCCACGTGGCGTATGAGGGTGCGCGGGTGGCAACTCGCCGTGATGGATGGGAGATGTTGCCACCACATATGGGTTTGTTTGTTTGGCCCCTCTCTGTTCCCAGCTGATACGGTTTTTCTTTTGCATTGCGGAGGTAACAAAATTGTGGGTACGGGATACGGAGATAGGGGGAAGGCAGATCTAACCCACGTCGGTGCGGGCAGGGCGAGCGCGCGGTAAGGAGAGGGGTTATTCGCTCGCGTTAAGAAGGTGCTGCCAAGTAGTTTAATCCACAGTTGCAGAACTTGGAGCTTTAAATTCTTCTTCTATGAGTTGATAAGAACATGCGTATTATTCATGACTCTCTCCCCCCAAAAAAGGGAAAATCTGCAAATGACTTTGCTTAAATACCATTGCTTCGACAGTGTGAAAAATGCGCCTTTCTACTTCGGAGAGTGCCGTCCCTTGGCCCAGCTCCCTCCACCGCGCAGCGCTGTTCCCCGCGCGGCGGTCAGCGGGGTCGGAGCCCGCCGGCCTGGGCTTTGCTCCGGGCAGGGTCCTCGGAGCTTTTGTTTTATTTTATTTTTTTATATTTGCAAAATGAAGAAAATCACCAGGCTGGGCAGGCTGGGAAGCTTCTGGCTATAAGAGTATTATTTTTGTAAAAATTGACGATTTTTTAAACCTGTGAGCCCCGGAGTAGTAAAGCTCAGGCCAGCTTTCTCTCTGCGAAGTTTATTACACAATAAGCTGGAACAACCTGAGGACTCTGTTTATTAGACACTTTTTTTTTTTTGTTCTTGCCCTCTCTTTCTGATTATTTGCT
The DNA here is from genome assembly GCF_000708025.1 of Charadrius vociferus. Lineage (NCBI taxonomy): Eukaryota > Metazoa > Chordata > Aves > Charadriiformes > Charadriidae > Charadrius > Charadrius vociferus. The sequence continues at coordinate 833,745 of NW_009646958.1, forward strand.
TTATAACTTGCCTGTTTGTTGTGGTTTTTTTTTCCCCTCTTCGACATCAGCGTAGCAAACTGGAAATTGTCTTTTTTTTTTGCCCCATCCTTTAACTCGTAAACCCTCTCGACTTCTGTGTCGGATCCAACATAATTGGACTTTTTGTTTTTTATTTATTTATTTTTTTCTATCTATCTTGGGCATCGTTGTCTTGGCTTAGTAATCCGTCCAGCTCGGCGTTCCCGTTGCAAGAGCTGCCTGCGCTGTCGGATTACGTGCTGCTCGTCTGAACAAGCCCCTGCGGAGCCGCGTGTCCCGCACGCAGAGCCCTTCGCAGATGGCCGTGTCCCGCTGCAGCCCCCAGCATCATCCAAAAAAAAAGAAAAAATTTTTGTTTTTTTTAATTTTTTTTAAAGCCATGAAGCCTCTTGGCTCCCGTCCTCCCAGCAGCTCCCGAGGGCTGCGTGGTTGGCACGGGGCTCCCACGCACGCGTACGAGCAGCACGCGCCGGGCGC
>NW_009646958.1:843615-843828 GCF_000708025.1 Charadrius vociferus
CAGAACAAGCCCCGGCGGAGCCGCGTGTCCCGCACGCAGAGCCCTTCGCAGATGGCCGTGTCCCGCTGCAGCCCCCAGCATCATCCAAAAAAAAAGAAAAAAAAAAAAAAAGGCAATTTTCAGCCCGTGATGCCTTCTTGACATCACTTGATAAGGAGCTGGGCGGGGGGTGTGGGTTTATTTAAATTTTTTTTTTTTTTTTAATTTTTTTTA
>NW_009646958.1:843991-846742 GCF_000708025.1 Charadrius vociferus
GTGTCCCCCGGGGGGTCCGGGTGTGAGGAGGGGACACGTGCGGGTGCGGGGAGAGTGGCACGGGCTGTACGCGGACCCGAGCGCATTAAAGGAGGTGCGGATCCTCAAAGGTGCTCAGGGATGCTCTGTTCCCTCTCTGGAGACAAAGGGGTGGTGATGAGGGTGACGACAGCCCAGTTCATGGGGATGGGGACACACCAGGACCCAACACTGGGATTTCTCCCCACCCCTGGCACCCACCGGCCCCATCAGGGACTTCTGTGCCCCACCGTGGAAGAGTGAGCCTTTGCCGTATCCCAATCCAGCCGGCCTGCTGCGGCCCTGGGCTACTGGGGACTGGCCTGGGCTTGTGCACCTTGGGTCTGGAAAGCTTTGGCGATGGCCTCTGCACAGCTCCTGGTGCAGCAGAGCGGGGTTTTGGGGCATGGACATGGCCAGCCCAGAGAGAGACGCGATTTAAAGCTTTGCCCTCTTCCATACGTTATCGTAGAATCGTTTAGGTTGGAAAAGACCTTTAAGATCGTGAAGTCCAAGCGCTAACCCAGCACTGCCAAGTCCACCACGAACCCATGTCCCTCAGTACTATGTCTGCCCGTCCTTTAAATCCCTCCCGGGATGGCGATTCCAGCCCTTCCCAGGGCAGCCTGTTCTGATGTACGATAACCCTTTTGGTGAAGAAATTTTCCCTGATCTCCATCCTAAACCTCCCCTGGGGCAACTTGAGGCCATTTCCTCTCGTCCCATCGCCTGTTCCTCAGGAGAAGAGACTGCCCCCCCCCCCTCAGCTCCTCTTCTCCAGGCTGAACACCCCCAGGGCCCTCAGCCGTTCTTCATCAGACGTGTGCTCCAGACCCCTCACCAGCTCCATTGCCCTCCTCTGGACTCACTCCAGCACCTCAATGTCTGTCTTGTCCTGAGGGGCCCAAAACTGAACGCAGCACTCGCGGTGGGGCCTCACCTGTGCTGGGCACAGGGGGACAATTGCTGCCCTAAAATTATAAATAAATAAAAATACATATATATATATATATATGCACACACATATATAGTGTAGCTCAGGCCGTTGCAGTTTGAGTGTTGTCATACAAAGAGGATCTGCCGGGCTGTAGTTCCTTGGCAACATTTGCACAATTAAGAGCTGCTCTAGATTGCAAAGCAGATCGCGGTTTGCCTAAACGGGTTTAAAAACCTATCAAATTAAACTGGGCCAGGCGACTCATACAATGTGCACACCTAAATTGGTTTAACATTTGCATAAATCAGATTAAATCGGGGCTGTGGGGTGGTTCAGGGTAGGCCTGTGCCTGTTTCTGCCCAGCTCCCGGAGGTCTCCGCTCCTGCCGTGGTGTCGGGGCTGTTTTTGCAGAGCAGCAGCTGAATCACTTGTTTACAGCCTCACGTCGTGGGCGACGGCTCTACACGGTGATGGTTTACACCAGACCAGAGGGTTGCAGTTGGGCTGGGACCTCGCGAGCCACTGGGGTGCCCCCACCTTAGCGGGGACGTTCTAACGGAGGAGGAGATATGAAGGTTGAGTGGATTTTAATGGTGCGGTGCGGGAGGTGGACGGCAGCACGTGGGCAGCCCTTTCGGATCGCGGCTCGTTCAGTGGTGGCCATGATTGGCGACGTGTGGTGGGTCCTGAGGGTGGTTTGCAAGAAGGGTCTCTCTCTCTCTCTCTGTCCGGGGGGATTTTTAATCCCGTTGGGGTTTGAGTAGCCAAGCGTTCACGTGTGAGCCCGTGCGTGGGGAGCACAACGCCTGGGGGTGCTGCCGTCTCTCTGCTTCACTCTTGGGGCACCTCAGACGTGGTCCGCGGGGGCGCGAAGATGGGAACGCATCTGGTGTCCCGCTTCTAAGCGTTGAGTTTCCTGTAGTTACCCAGTTTAAGAGCACAGCAGGTAAGCTGGTCTGCTCAGACTGCGGGAGCCATTCGCTCTCTTTGGCGCTTCCTGCTGTGTTCCTGGGAGGTGGTGGGTTTCCACACCCGACCGAGGGACGGGTTGAGATACACCAGATCCTAACTTCAGAAATGCCCCGACTTTACATAATGCTGCTTTCACCTTTTTTCCCCCCCTTTCACCTCTGTTTGCGGGCAGCGAACACATGACGCGATGCGGCGTTGCACGGGGTAACCACGTGCTCTGGGTGCAGAAGACACAAGGCTGGAGGCAAAGCGCTCTCGATCTCTCTTGCTTCCGTCCACCCAGCCGGGATGGCGGATAGCGGGAAGGAGAGGGAGGGCACGGTGTGCCGGTATCTGTGTGGCTTCTCAAAATGCAGTAATCCCATCTCGGGGAAAATAGCAGTCTCGTCTGAAATGCAGCGCGTCGTCTCTTTGTGGTGCTTGAGTCGTATCTCACCATCTCTCCCTCTAAGCTGTTGCTTAATTGTTTTATTCTTCGTGGTGTCCCTGTCTCCAAATTAGCGTTGCTAGTAATTCCGTAGATGATTTAAATCTGAAAGGTTTTTAAAAGTCTTGATGATGCTTCCCTCCATTTTGCTTTTGTGAAGGCAGCAGAGATGGCCAGGTTACCTGCTCGCCGCACTGCAAATGCACGTGTGTGTGCATGCAAAATCTGCGGGAATTGGGGATTATTCTTAATCTAATCTTCAGGTCCAATATCATCAAGTGGTTGCTCTGGTTCCCGTGAAATGTAGATGGGTGTTGTTTTTGGCTTGCACTGATGGAGGTTTCCCTCCTGCTGCTTCTTTCCTTTGTTTACCGCGCGTTGCTGTCGCTCGCTGGCA
>NW_009646958.1:846800-865521 GCF_000708025.1 Charadrius vociferus
CGCCGCGTGCAGTTCCCGTGTCCCCCCCGACCGGCCGCGGCTCAGGATGTGCGGGAACCAAAGGTGATGGGCAGAGCCGCGTCCCGCTGGGAGCTCCGAGGTGGTGGAGGCAGGTGGGAACCAAACAGTCCTTTTGTCCCCGCAGGAGGGGACGTGCCGGGGGTGGCGGGGTGGCCCTGGGCGGGCGGTGATGGTTTGGCTCAAAGCACATCAAAGGTGTTTCTCGGGATACTGTGGTTTCCACCAACAAATTGTTGTCCCGTGGGATTGCTCCTCTCCCCTCCGGGCAGCTGGCCGGTGCTCCCGACCCCGCTGGGCAGCCTGGGAGAAGGGGAAGAGGAGCTGAGCACCGCAGCCCAGCGCCCGTACCCACGGCAGGCACTGATGGCCACCTGCGAGCGGGCAGAGTGGTGGCCGTGCTGTCTCCTGGCCAGGCGTGACCCGGTTGAGCTGAACGCCTTGCAAAGGGCAGAGGGATGCTCAGGGAAACCCAGAGGCACCGGTGCAGGAGCAATGCAGAAGGCTGGGCGTTTCTGGGGTTTGCCCAGTGCAAACCAGTTCACGAATTAACTGGCATTTCTGTCCCTCAGTCCCCGGGATGGGGTCACCAGTGGTGGCGACGGACCTCGGCCCCGCAGCATTTTGTGCTGGACCATCGCGTGGTGTGAGCAGAGCGGTGCAGGAACCTCCCGGTCGGCTCCTTCCCTCCCGGTCGCCATTTTATTTTTCTTAAACGTTTATGTATAACCGTACACTAACCTATAAAAATTAGTTTAGGATGGCTGCCAAGAAAATCTCTGCAGTGCCTTGTGGGTAACTCCCTGTGAATTACCATAAAAGCTGTAGTGCCGAGGCTGCTGTGGCAGTTGTGAGGATGCCAGTCATAATGCTCGGTATTTAAAATTCAGATGAATGTGTAATGCGTTCGTGTCTGGATTGCCGCAGCTCGGAGCGTTTCTGGTGTCCCTGCCCTGCGAGCCGCTGCACCCGCTCTCGCTTTTCAGTCTCTTCTTGCGGTCTTCCAGCGTTTTGCCTGATGGCAAAATGCAACAGGTAGCACAACGCGGACTTCGCCGTGCTGGGAGGGAGAGTGGTTTCTGATAGCTTCCTCCCAGGAGGGACCGACCTCCTGCTTCCATTGAGCCGGCGGCAATATTTCACTTAAGGGAAAAGCCGCTCGGTAACCCTTCCCCTCCGCATCCTGCACGAGCGACGTCCTGTTTCCGAGGGCGCTCTATTTCTGGGTGTGATGAACGCCGGGACCTGAACTCACTGGAGTAACTGAAACGGGTTGTCCCAATGCTCGGCAGAGCCTGCGCGAGGGGGATGTCTCGCTGCCGCGCTGGGGACGGCTGCGGCTCTCTTGCAAGCCAACCGGTTGGCTTTTCTGCTTTGCTTTGTGCGCTTGGAAATAAATACAAAGTGCTTCTCTTTATCTCTCGCCGCCGGTTTTCCTCCGGAGCAGCGAGCCAAGGTGACCGCAGGTCTCCGAAGCAGAGCCGCGGTTGAGGAGCCGCTCAGCTCGGTGCGGTGCGGGCGCTCGGCAGAAGGTGTTGCTGATCTTCTGCTGGGCATGATGGATCATTTCATTTAAATTTTCCTGAAATATAATATTCATCACAGTGTCACTGTCCCACCTTCATTATAGCTGCCCGATAAACATCTCTAATCGGGGAGCGATCTCTCTGCCCTGCCAGAAGCCGCCTGGGGATAATGAATACATTTTTGGAGCCGGGAGAGGGTGTCTCAGGGATGTGTTCCTGCTCTCCCACCCCTGTCTGTGTGCGGAGAATCGCTTGCCTGGCTGATAAATAAAGCGAGAAGCAAATCTGTTTTTTCCCAGGTATATTGGTGGTATTTGTGTGTGGCTGTTTCTGTTCAGGGCTCTAAGATGGTGGTGGTTCGGATGTAACCTGGTGTCCCTGTTGGTACCTGACAGTGGGGTTTTTGCCCAGGGATTTCTGAAGGGACCCCCGAACGCAGCCCCCGTCCTGCCTGCAACTGGGGGTGTGGGGCAGCACCCAAACGCAGCTTACTGCCCCCCCTGCGCTGAGCGTTTGGGCTGCCTCCTCCACCCCATGAGGGGTAAATCCCTGCCGCTGTCCCGGCTGGATTTCGGCAAGAGGGGCTTTACACCGGCTCTCGCGGGGTGCCGGGGTGGTGAGGGGAGCCACGTGCCACGTACGGTTCAGACGAGCCCTTGTACCCTTCTCGCTGCATCCCCAGAGCAAGCGCGGGAGCGGGCAGGACCCGGCACCGGTCCTGGGGCGGTTGTGCCGTCGGCGGGCTTGGGGAGGGCAGCCGGATTCAGGGCACGCAGCACCGCCACGATGGCCCCAGCTCCCACCCGGCTCGGTGGCCTCTGCGTCCCCACGTTGCCGGCAGCCAGGGAGCATCCATCAAAGTGCTGCTCGTCTCGTTCCTCTCATAATTGTTTTTACCGCCGAGGACGGGCTGCGGTTCCGCAGAGAGCTCTGACTGCGGGAACTCAGCATCTGCCCTCCCCGTGGGGCACGGCCGGGGGGTCGGTGTGCCCCGCTCGGCTGCCGGCATCGGCCACCCCCTCCCAAGCGAAGGGGACGTCTGGCGGTGCCTATTTTTTTTTTCATCTGTGCAGCAGTGGGAGATGGCGGCTGCTGCTGGTCCCAATGCCATTGGGACTGCCCCCCTCCAGCAGGGAGAGCTGCTGGTTACTCGAAGTCCGAGCCCGTTTTGGGAAAGACCCTGGAGGTTTTGGGGAACCAGCTCCTGATCATCTCTGGGGTTTTGACCTTTGGCATCAGAATCGAAGCGTTGTGGATCCACAGAAGCCTCGTACAGACTTGACCTGCTGGGCTGCTCTTCTGGAAAGGGCTTTCCTCTCCCTGTGCCTCGGCTGCTGCCTCCGCTTCCTCCTCTGCATTTGACCCAGAACAAGCTGAATTTTCCTCTGGTTTGGGATTTCCTGTCACCTCTGATTCTCTCCGGCATCGCAGCCTGTTTCTGTCCTGTTCCAAAACTTGTCAGGAGGAGGAAAGTCCCCCCGAATTGGGAGTCACTGGACACCAGACATCCATAACGCCTGACCGCTACTGCACGGTGGAATCCCGGCTCTGCTTTGAGCCCCTCTCGGAGCCCCGAGGAGGGCAGCCAAAAAACTTCCCTGCTAACTCCTTCCTGAAAGGACTTTTTGCATGATGCTGATAAGACGATTTATTTTTTCCAGCAGCCCAAAGCCCAGCGTGGCTCCCTCCGAGGCTGAGGATGAACCCGCTGTCGTGCTCCGAGCGGAGCTGGGCGCAGGGAGGAGGCAGCGGTGAGGTCCGAGGATGAGCCACCATCACCGCGTGTCCTTCCGACGTTATCCCGCTTCCACGGGGAGGGATGAGGAGGACGCTCCCGCAGGCCCTATCTCGTTTCAGCACCTCAATTTTAGCCGCCTGACCTGTGGCAGCCCATCTGGCGCTGCGGGCTGGGACCACCGCTGCCGTTCCTGACCCCCGGGGCTGCGCACGGACTATGTGCCCTAAAGGCTTCGCCCCCATAAGGGAATCCCGGTGAGGCCATTTGGGGTTTGAGAGAGACCACAGACCTCCCAGCATCCGCTCCCGAGCTGCAGGCAGTGGGACGAAGCTTCGATGCTTTATCCATCCATCTGTGGAGCGCACTGGTGTCCCTTTGCTTCTCCTCCTGTCGGAGGTGACACGGGGGACAGCGCCCATCCAGTGGCTCCAAGACGTGCTGGCCTAAAAGCGGGTGTAGGGTTGCTTTGAAAAGAAGAAAAGTCAGGAGGTGGGGAGGAATTAAAGTGTTTCTTAGAAGTCAGAGAGAAAGGTGAATAAAATATTTAATGGCCCTCGCAGCGAAGGCTTCTCATGCCCGGCTGCAGTGGGGAGCGTGCCACGTGGGTTGGGGGGCTCAGGTGGGTGCCACGGGCCTCCGGCGTGCGCCCGGCCTGGCAAGGAGCTGGATTTTGGGCTGGGTGAGGAGTAGCAAGGAGGGGATGAAGAGAGGAGACGCAGTTTTCATGCCCAGAGGTGCGTTTGCAGCTGGCAGGGGTCCTCCCGGTCTACGTGTGTGCACAGAGCTGCGTGCAAGGACCCACCTGGGACATGGTCCCCACTGTCCTACCTCGTCCTGTGCTTTAGTTACTGGGATGTCCCCTCTCGTTGAGGATGGGTGACGTGGTTTGGGTCCCTGCTCTGTGTCTAGGGGAGTTGGGGGACAGGACTGGGGAAGCGGAGTGGGCAGGTCACGTCTGCACTGCCTCTGGGTGCCTCCTCGAAGGGGTGAGCTTGCTGCGTGCTCGAGTGCCTCCTCCCTGCTGAGCAGGCGCTGGTGGGGTGGGAAGCTGGGGAGAAGCGCTTCAGCTCTTGCCCAGAGTCTTCCTTCAAACTCCTTTGCGGAGGGGCTGTCCTTGGAGGGGTCTGTGCCCCGGAGCCACCGTCCCCAGCGCTGGCCTGGCCGGTTCAGCCCGCAGAGCACGTAGGTTTATATTTCGCTCTTAAAAACCACCCAGAGCCAGGCTGTAATTAGGCTGCGTTGTCTCGTAACTGGATCTCCCAGCCTGATGCTTTGTTCTTGGCTTACCCTTGACTTTTTCCGATGTCTTTGAGCGAGTCGTATCCCTTCTCTGAGCCTCAATTTTTCATCCTCCGTCCTGACTCCTGCAGGACAGACGCTCTCGAGGCAGGGGCTGTCCGGCACTGTCTCAGGCAGTGCATGTCCCAGAGAGCCACGCTCTCCTCCGAACCCTCTGAACCTTCTCATGAGGAGCATGTACAGGTGATTTGATTGCAGGTTTTTCTGGGAAGTATCAGAGGAGCTTGTGATGCCGGACCCCCCCAGAACGCTCTGCGGCGTGCTTTAATCTTCAGAATAAAATTAAAGCAAGACTTTCAACTTGGTTTTTTCTTTGAAAGTTGCTTCATTTTAAACCCACTTTATTTCTGATTAGTCTTTTAGGAGAGGGGAAAAATCCCGATATCCTGAAATCTTGCCTATTTAAATAATTGCCGTGCTTGAGCTTTTTCTAAGTTGCAAGATGGCTGCGCTGCTTTCTCAGTGCCCTGCGTCAAGGCAGCGCTGAACGCGGTGGCATCAAATGGAGTCCTGTCTGTCCGTCCTCTGCTGTCCGTACGTGCATCTCTGGGCTCCTCTTGCGGTTGCAGCCTCTGGATGCGGATAGCAGGAGCAGGGAGCGCGGGGCAGAGGTACCCTTTGGCATGCTTGCGCTGGCCATCGGCTGATGCCGTGAGCGTGCGCTTGCTTGCCATCGAGCTTCTCGAAGCGTGCGTTGGCACAACTGGGAAAACCCACGTCGCTGCCGAGCAGCCCCATTCTGGAGAAGGTTTGGGGCTCTTGGGAAAGCTTTGGGGCAGGCGGGATGGGATGAGCCGGCAGCGCTCTGTGAGGGTGCGTGGGGGAGGACGGAGCGGGCGGCAGCAGATGGGCGCGCGGGGGACACCACCGGGAAGGAGGCGGTGGAAGGGACGCCGGGTGCGGGAACAGCCCGTGCGCTCGGTGGCGGAGGGGACGCGCAGCCCCGCTGCTCAGCTCGGTGCCGGCTGCCCCCACGCCGGCTGCGCCGCTCCTCCCGGTGGGGCTCTGCGCCGCCGTCACCGCCCCCTCCCAGGGGGATGCGTGAAAGCTTCGGCGGAGCCCCGTGCCGTGGGCGTGGGAGCTGCTGCAGCGCTGGGCACAGGTTGACCAAAGTTGTGTCTCCCTGTCTGCAGCTCCTGGGCTCTGGCCACGTGCTGCCGCTTGGATCAGGCCCTCCTGGTGATGCTTCTCTTGGTTTCTCTTGGAATTTCCTTGTGCCGCAGAGGCAAACTGGAGCAGCGTCCCTGCTCTGCATCTTCTTGGGCAGAGAAGCCGCAGCCCGTCCTGCTGCTGGGACCAGGAATCATCCGGAGAATGTGGCAGGCCGACGTGGGAAGCAGCTTTTGCTCTCCCGCCTGGTACCTGCTCTGCTCTGGGGTGGAGGTTTGGCATTTTGGGGCAGGACTGTGAAATCCCAGCGTGGGCCACCACGTTGCATCACGTCGCTGCGCTTTGGGCATTACACAGAGCCTGAGGCTTTGACCGACAGTGTGACAGTCCCTGTAGCAGGGTGGCAGGAGGGATGGGAGACGCTGCTGCTGCCCTTGGCTGCTGCCCCCCGCGGGTGCACGTGAGCAGAGATGCCTTTTGGACCAGCATCAGCCTTCCAACGTACCGGGAGGCTCCAGCCCTGAGATGAGGCTGGGGCTGATGCGCAGAAACCTGCAGCAGCTCCTCTTCTGCCCGGCCTCCTGCAATTAAACACGCAGCTGGAGCCGTGTCTGCGGCGGCGCTGACGATGGGCTCGCTGGCTCCGGCCCTGGGGACGAACGGACACCAACCGTTTTCGTTTTCAGGCGCTTTCATAACTGGCATAGCTGGGCCTCGCGCTGCAGGGTGTCCTGTTCCCCCTCGCCTCCAGCATCGGCCGGTCTGTAACTGTATGTTCCCAGCAGTAAATTCACCCCCGAGGGGAGGTCTCAGGTTCCCTCCTGGCTGGAGGGGTGCCCGGGAGCGGTGGCACTCGCTCCCTGCCCCGTGGCATGACCCGGCGGGGAATGCAGCCCCGTCTGCCCGTGGCCTCTGCGACCGGCTCCTGCTGTGCTGACGCAGCTTTCGGGTCCCTCTGGTTTAGAGATGGGGTACCCTGAGCACCGCTTGTGGGATAACGCGGGGAAAAACTCTTCCAGACATCCCAGCTCGAGGTGGCAGAGGTTGTGGCAGAGCGCCGTTGCGTGGTTCACCGGCACATGGCGGAGCTTTCCCTGCTCCTGGTGGGACACAAACAGGCTCTGCCGCGCATCCAACGCTGACACTGTGTCCTACCCGAGTGGCGGATGCCCTGAGCGGCCCTAGGAGAAACCCTGAGGCTTTGTTGGTTGTTGCTTTTGCTGTTTGCAGTAAAACGGAGCAGTGTCCCGGCAGCTACGAGGCACGTGAGGACCGGTCTCCATCTCCCTGGGGACAGAGGGAGCTGTGCACGCGTGGTCCCACCATCAAACCCTTTTGGGGTGCAAACTCCTGCCCTTCTCTGGGGAGGGATTTGCAGCGGATTTTCCGCCCTTTCTCAGCTGTTGGGGCAGATCTGCCCTCGTGCGTGTTGGTTATTTATTCTTCTGGGATGTGAGGGCTTGGCTGAGCATCCTGGCTGTGTTTTTTTGCCGTGGGTCAGTGCAGGAGCAGAACGAGCCCTCTGTTCTCCGGGGTGGTCAGCGGGAGCTGGGGAAGGTCAGGGGAACGTGGTGGTCCCAGCCGGCCCCTGAGTCCAGGGGAGTGTGATGGGGGGTTTGGGGGCCCAGGAGAGCAAAAGGGGCTTGTTTGCGATCACGAGTGGATGTTTGTGCTCTACCACTGGTCATTAGCATCCCTCTGCGCTCTGCTCAGAGCTTGTGGGACTGGGAGCACTGGGGTTGCAGCTGGGGGAGGCGTGGGCTGATGGCCCCCGTGTCCCCAGCGGTGACGGTGGCCCCATCTGCCCCATCTCCCTTCCCTTCAAGCCGAGCAGGGGTAGCTCTCAGAGAGCTTCTCCCGACCTTTCCAGCTCCGTGCCCTCAGCTGCCACCGAGTGACACGGTGACATTTCACGTCTTGAATGTCTGAGCAATTTCGTAAAGAAAAAGCCAGCAGAAATGAAATGCTTTGGCTTTTTGTGTCCGACAAATTGGATTCGTTAACCTGAAGCTCCATCTGTCAGCTGGCAGGGCCCCTCTGCGGCCGGCGCCTGGTGGGACGGGGTGGGAATCACCGAATCACAGAATGGTCGGGGTTGGAAGGGACCTCTGGAGATCATCCAGTCCAACCCCCGAAGGGTTGGAATGGGAGGGAATGCGCGGCTGGGACACGGGGAGGAGGAGGGAGTGGCGGTACTCAGCAGTGTGTAATATTTGCTGTGTTTTCAGCAGTGCGTTTCTGGAGCTCTTTTTGGAAGAAACGGGTTTTTGCATCGGACATGGGGCAGCTGAGCTGCAGCCTGGTCGCGGTGGCAATTGCTGTTTCTCTCTCCCAAGCCGGGGAAGCGGAGTCTTTACCCGCCTCCGTCAGTGAGGTGATGCTCCCGTACGCTGATGTACCCCAGCACGCCACAGCGGCAAAGCGAGATCAATGCCACAGAGATTCTGTGCCGCAGAAACCGCAGCCCCCGCCGGGCATGTTTGGACGGTGTGTAGCTGCCCGGAGCGGCGTGCACGGCCCTGGGCACGAGCCCGTCGTGTTTGCACAGAGCACGGGCCTCGTTTGCCAAGGGGGGAGCAGGCACCAGCCCCGGCACGGCTCACGGTGAGATGGCCAGTGGCACAGGACCTGCTTTGAAATAGCACTCTGCGTGGTGTGTTATTTATAGTGCCTGTGTATGGCAGGTAGAAGATGCGCTCGCAGGTCCCTCCTGCCGTCCCCGGGGAGCGGGAGGAAGCTTGTGTGCAAGGGGAGGTCCCCTCCTCTGCTTTCGGGCTCTGTTGCAGAGCTCCGTTCGGCTTTAATGCGGTTTAACCCTTCTCTGGGGATGGGCAGGAGGAGTCCTGGGTCCCTGGAGGATTGCGAAGTTGCTTCCCTCCCCTTTTCCTTTTTCTAAATTAAGAAGAAAGAAAAAACAAACAAAAAAAGGCTCTCCGTGAAGCGAGCGCGCAGAGAGCCAGCGCCATACCAAACTGTCGCCGGCAGCAGCTGCCGCTGCCTTGGGGCTTTGGGGACCCCTTGGGGACCCTTTGGGGTGGCACCGCGCTGCCGCAGCTCCGTCCGTGCCGTCTTTCTCAGCCTCGCCTTTCCCCGGCAGTGGTTTTGTGTGTCCTCGGTGGATCCGTTACTGCCCACGTGGTCCCCGTGGCAGCTTGCAGCCTGCGTTGGGGTTTTGCAGGTCTCGCTTGGCTGCTCAGCAGGCTCCAGCGTGGGATGGCTGCAGGCGCTGGAAGACTCTCCTGCGCTGCTCATATGGAAAACACTCTCAGTAACCACAAAGAATGGAGATGGCGCTTAAAAAAAAACACACAAAAAGGTCATCTGTAGGGGCCTACAGAGTGGGGACGTGGAAGCTGCCTCGCGTAATTTCTGCTGGGGTTGACTTGAGAATCTCCTTCCCCTGAGCCCCAGGGATGTTTTCATGAAGCAGAGCAGTGCAGGAGATGTCCCGTCCTGCAGATGTCATTGGACTGGATGGTCCCCACTGGCACAGCCCCACCGGGCGCTCACCGCAGAAACACCGGGCTGACAGCCCCGGTGGCACAGCCTCGGGAGGGCTGATTAACCCTGTTTTTCAGTCGCATGAGTCCTTGTACATCAGCTGCTGCTTCGGGCATTTCCTGCGCTCCCAGAGCAATCCCACGGGAGGTGAGACACGAATCGTGAATCCTCCTGCGCGAGCAGCCAGGGCCACTGGGGCAGGAGAGGGGCTCCAGCTCTGACGGGGATGTGGGTGCCTGAGATGGCCCCAGCTCGCTGCTGAGCTCAGAGGGCTCCAGGAGGGCTCAGGAACATGGCAAACATCTTGCTCAGGTCTTGGACGGGGGTTGGAGAACTTGGCAAGGTGCTGCAGCACTGCAAGTCACTGCCTGGTATCTCCCATGGCTGTGCTTTTGCAGGAGAACTGTTGGAGAGAGAAGAACCTTCAAAGATTATTTGGTTCCCGATGCACACGTTGCAGCTTTTTCTTACCTACCATCACCGAGAAGCTCCCCACCGCCCCAGGCATTGGGGATGTGTAGCAAAGTCCAAGGCCAGGGGCTATATTTGAGGCTGAGGTGCCCAAACCCTCCCTGGGCATCAACTAGACCAAAGCTTGGGCATGGCAGGCAGTGAGTCCAGCGGGGCCACCAGGAATGGGGCTGCTAGAAGATACCTAGTGGGGTAGAAAATCCCTTTATTTTTCCCTTGTCTGAAGTGCAAGTGGGGGACTTGGACCTGGCTTTTTCCCAGTGTGGAGAAAGGGACCGAAACCTGCCCAGGCACCGGTGCCATGGATGCGTGTGGCACGTCCTCCCGCCTCCGTCGCCTCGATTTGAGGATTTGATGCATCCTGCTGTTTAAAAATAAATAGCTAGTTATTTTGGGCCAGGGAGGCAAACAAATCAACAGGCCAGTGATTTCTTCAATCATCCTGCATGCTGCACAAGGGAAAAATTAATAAAGTACCTGCCATCCCCAGAAGCTATTTGTTAAAGCCAACGATAATGATGGGCAAAATTGAGTTCCTGCTTATGACGGGTTTGCTCAGGCTCCTGCGCTCCCTCTCCAAGGCATCGCTGTTCCTGACAGTGCTGAGGGGGGAGAGGAGATACGGATCCACGCTCCATGTCTGAGCTTTTCCAGCTGTGGCAAGAGCGGCACAGGACTCTCCAGCCTCTCTGGGGACTCGCTTGTGCTCTGAGAATTGGGTCCTTTTAGGTGTTTTGGGAGCCATGAGAAATCTGGATTATCCGCGGAGTCTCTGTCCTGTGGTTATTGCTCACTTCTTGGTAAATCTGGGCCTTTAGAGGCTTTTAAGGGTTTTCCAGACGCTGCTCCTGGTGTTTGCCTGGTGGAAACTGCAGCACATGGTGGTGGCTGTTGGAGGAAGGATGGTTGGGAGCAGGCTCTCTTCCCTGCTTTGCTGCAGACCGAGGGACCATTGTTTTTCTAGTTCATTCTTGAACTTTCTCATTTGTAAAATGGGCACATGTGGAGCCATCCTTCACCAGGAGCCCAGGGCTCAACTCGTGAATCCATGAGGTTTTCACATGACAACCGTGAACTTGAGAAGCCCAAACTTTCCTTGGGCTACTGAGAACTCTCCCAGAGAAGCAGCCAACGTTACCCGGCTCCTTAGGGCGCTGTTGGCTGCTCTGTGTTTGCCCTACGAAGGTTAACCAAAAACCATTTGGCTTCTGATGCTGAGAATAAAACACCATATCATGGGAGCATCCAGCATCTCTTGATTGCAGAGTTAGTGGTGTAGGAAGGCTGAAGGAGCATCCTCGCCTCTGGGTCTTGTTGCTGCAGAGCAAAGCCCTGTGGGCACCGGCTGTCGTATCTGCCCTCCCCAGCCCCTGCGTTCAGTGGCATCCAAAATACTCCTCCTGCAGCCTTGCAGCAGGGACATCCCACTGCTTGTTGCAGTTTTGGGGGGCTGCCGTCGGGTTCCCATGAAACTTTCCTCCTGGCCAGCTCATTTCGGGAATACTTCATGTGTGATAACAGTGCAGGATCTCACGTAAACAGCAGGTTAAATGGCTGTGAGTGTAAGAGGCAACCCTAAACACGCCGGTGTGGAGGCCAGAGGGAAAGCTGAGCACGTGAACGCCCACATCCCACAGTTCGAGTGGACAGAGGTCTCCTGAGAGATGACTTGAAAAGAAAAACCTTTCTCCCGCCCCGGTTTGGGTAATGCCCCATCCTTAACCTCATCCACAGGAGCCCTTTTGGCATCAGGGAGACTGAAGGCAGTGTTAGCTGCTCTGTGTTTTGGGTTTTTTTTGTGATGAATATTCTCCTCCTCCACAAAATACCCCCCTTCAGGCTGCTTTCATGTTCAAAGCAAGAGGCGCACAGCTCCTCCTGCTAATGAACCTTTGCTGGTTGCCCCGGCTTGTGGGTGGGTGTGAAGAGCAGATCTGGATTTAGCTGACTGCTGGCGAGGTTTGGGAAAAAGGGGGGGAAAGTCCCTTTTGAGTTTACTGTTGCTGTAAGAGGCGCAGGCTCAGTGGCTGGGGGTAATTGGAGAACGTTGGCCATAAGGTGGTACGAAGTGGCCGTTGAGCTGAAGGTGTGCTCCATGGCGGTGGATGGAGCTCCCATCCCACTTGCTGGATGGCTCACGGGTCCTGTTCTGGCACCGATGAATATTTAAACCAAGCATTGATCTGTGTTTGGAGCATTTAAATTAAATAGACTGCAAGTTGTATTTTTAAGCTGCTGTTGTTGAGCTCTTGGGATTCTGTGGATGGAGAGGACCTGTGGTCCACTGCATCTCACTGTGGTGAGGCAGCGGCCGCCCCTTTCCAGCTGGGTTCATTTTGGGACTCCGGCTCCCCTCGTACCTGTCTCTGGGCATCCTGCACCTTCTTTGCAAGCAGAGCAATACATGGTCTTTTTAGAGAAAAAACATTACTCTGCAGCGATGGAAAATGAGCAAAAAAATCACTGTTCTTGGAGGAACAGAGAGAAGATCTGGTTCATGCTGGATGCAAGCAACAGGGCGATTCCTGAGTCCTGTCTTTAAGGTCCAGATGTCTGTTTTCATCTTGGGGTGGTGGGTCTGAGACCGGACTGTCCCAAGAGACCCTCTTTTGGGGGCTGGGAGGAGCCGACCTCCCCTCTGGGGGTGGGTTGCGTTGGGGCTCCAGGCTGCTCCCACCCCAACGCGGGGAACTCGCCATGAACGCTCTCGATGAAGCTGTGTGGCAGCCGCTGCGAGCGGCTCGGGCCTTCTCTGGCACAGAAAGGACAAATTAAATAAACATGCTTGATTGCTTAAACATTTGTTTTTTAAATTAGCAGCAGCTTTTTTATATTAAAGTATGTGGATATGCTGCTGGGGAACACTTTAGCAAGTTGTTTTTTTCTTCCTGGTGCTACTTTTCCAGAGTGATTCCTGATTTAAAAACCAAATGCAAAACGCGGGCCAAGTTTGAGGTTTAATCCTGTAAAAGATGTCGATGGGAAGAAAGTGTGCTGCTTGGAGCCGTGGGGCCCCGTTCGGATGGGTGAGGAGACGGCGTTGGCACACCATGCCTTGCAAGCGCTGGAGAAAAGGGTCTATGGAAAGGGGCTCCATGAACATCCATGGCTTCTCGGGAAAAGTTTTAGTGGTCCATGACTTGTAAAAATGTTGAAATCTCCTGCAGGGAGGTGTTTGGAGATGCTGTATATGGGAATGTAGTTGTCTGTGTGCTCAAAGGGACTTGGGTCTGCAGCCCTGGTCTCGGTGAGTGGGGCTGGGGGACTGTTCCCCCATGCGTGGCACGGTGGGTGACCCTGCGCCGGGCTCTTCCTCGGCTGTGCCTCTAGGTTTGTTTTTACTCTTTGGTCTCTGTCCTGTTTAGACGGCAAAGGGACAGCGCCACGTGAGGGTTACAGCTCGTTCGGCATGACAGGATAAGGGGTTTTTAGATGCTGCTCTAATAGTAACCGAGATTGCTAAGCAGCATCTCTGGAAGGCAAAATGCAGCCAGAGAGATGCTAACGCTTCAGGTTGACCTTGCTTGAAGCGTGTGGGGGTTTTGCTGTTTCCATAGGCCTTCTATCAGTGTCCTAAAATAGCATCTGTCCAAAAAAATAACTCCAATAACAGAGCAAGGATCCCTGTGCATGTACCTGGGGGAGTACCGTCTCCGTTGGGGCTCTCCGGGTGTGGTGGCATTGCCGCTTAAATGTGCTCCTGCAATTTTAGAAAAAATAAAAATAAAAAAAAATGGAGTTCCCACAACCCCGCTGCTTTTTGTGTCGTTCCCCCGAGTCGTAGCAAAGCTCCCGGCAGCCGGCTCGAGGACCAGCCTGGCTTGGGGGAGCCCGTGGGAGCACCCCGGGCTGGCGCCGTTCCCTTTGCCTTTGCCTGGGCCCCAGGCTGAGTCCTTAGTTTTTTAATTAATGGCTGCATCCCTCACAAGTGCAGCTCCAGCGCGGCTGCGAGGGTCCCTGCGCAGCCGCAGGATCGGGGCTCCTCCGGCACCCGAGCGGGGACGGGGATGGGGGTGGCAGAGGGTGCTCCGTGCCCTGGCTCTGCGCCCTCCCTACAGGCGACCGGCAGTGGGGTTTGTTGTTGTTGTTTTGTTTTTACGTATTAAAGGTTTAATAAATGGAATTAAATACTGTGAAACTTAAGGTAATTAAATGTGGAAGCAGAAGGAAAAAAATTGTAAAGCATCCTCTCCAGGAAACTAATAGGCTCCATGCCTCCTTATCTTAATGATTTTCATAATTTAGCTGAATGCAGAGATAATGGATCTGATGAACCTTTCTGGAGCTAACTTTAGATTTAATGGGCTTCTTGCTGGGGAGTGGGGTGGGGGCAGGTGCAATCAATGTGCTTAAAGAGGGAGATAAGAGCAAGAGAAGCTGAAATAAACAGCCAAACGGCTTTTCTGAAGACTTAAAAGTTGCTGCATGTCCACGCTGAGTGCTCTCTCCTTCCCACCTGGAATTAACCTCGGAAATCATTTTCAGAGCCCACGTGATTTCCTCCGGCTCGGCCGCAGCGGCGTTGCCAGCGGGTTTTGCCTTTCTGCCCAACCTCTGACCCTCCCTGGGACGAGGGAGCCGCAAAGCCGGGATCATCTGCGTTAATCTGGTCTCATTGAGGCGGGATCAGTGAAACCACCTCGCAGATTCACTGTATTATGGAGCAGATTGAGGGACTTAGAGAGCAAATTTAATAAATATCATTTCGATATTACTTGGTGGAAAAAAAAAAAATATCCGCTGAGCGGCTGATGTTGGAGCACCCTGTGAAGGCTGGTTAATAGGGATCTGATGTGTTTGGGGAGCTTGGGGAGAGGGAATGGGGAAAACGCTGAATTTTGGGGGGGACGGGGAGGAAAGGACATCCCTCGGGGCTGGTCTGCACCAAGAGCTGGGGCACGGCGGCATGTGCAGAAGCAAGGAGGGCTGGGTGTGCTTGGGGAAGGGGGAATGTGGATGTTTGCTAAGGGATGGAGGTAGGACCTGCACCTTTGGTTCCCCTCTTGTGCAGCCACGTGTCTCCTGCTGCCTCCTCGGCTCTAGCGGCAGTTTGCATGGCCGGGGCGCTCCGGCTGGTGTAGGGGCAGAGCTGGGTGGAGATGCTGAAGCTGACCCTGGACCCAAACCAGCTTTGTTGGGTTGATGCTGTGATGACTGCCCGCGATGCAGAGCCAAACGGACCCCCGTGCACCCGGGGCCAAGCCAGCACCCCTCCACGGGCACTGCGGCCAGCATAGCGAGCGGCTCTGGAGGTGGCCAAAGCTGTTTTTTTGGTTTTTTTTTTGCAGCTGGGTATTTGAAAGTGGCATCTGCCACATTGGTTTAGATCTGCTTTGTGTCAGGGAAGTGGTGCGGTGTGCTGTCACATCCAGGGTGGTTCTGCCATGTCTAGGTGCAGGACTTTGGGGGTCCCACGGTGCTTTTGTGTCTCGGGGCTCCCTGTAGTTCCCAGTGGAGTCTTTGAGCTGTGCTCTAACATGCCTGAAGCCTCTTTGGGAACTTTCCAGTGGAAAAAACAGAGCTGCACTAACAGGCTGATCAGGGAAGTGGTGCGGTGTGCTGTCACATCCAGGGTGGTTCTGCCATGTCTAGGTGCAGGACTTTGGGGGTCCCACGGTGCTTTTGTGTCTCGGGGCTCCCTGTAGTTCCCAGTGGAGTCTTTGAGCTGTGCTCTAACATGCCTGAAGCCTCTTTGGGAACTTTCCAGTGGAAAAAACAGAGCTGCACTAACAGGCTGATGGCAGGAATGGGGGGACGTGAGGCGAGTGCAGGCACCGGGGGTGCCCCCAGCACAGCCCGGGCTGGTGCTGTGCCCAAGCTGCGATCCAGGTCCTGCATGTGGATGGGGTCTTCTGCCCGGCCGCGAGCGTAGCGGGGTGGTGCAGCCAAGCAAAACCCTGTCCACAGGGCCCAAGGAAAGCTCTGGCTCCAGGGAAAGAAGGGCAAAGTGATTGCTATGGGAAACCCCAAACCGTTTCTTCCAGGGCTGGTCATGGTGAGCGAGGTTTTGGCTGTGCCGGGGTGTGGGGATGGGTGCTGCTGCCCGCTGCCTCTCCTGGGAAGTGTGCCTGGATCGTTTACCCTCCCGAAAGGCTCCAGCGAGAGCAGCGTGCCCATCCCGCGCCTGCGCTGAGGACCCACAGTGGAAGGTGCAACGCTCGCAGCCGAAGGGGCTGGTTCATCTTTGTCCCCGGCAGGACCCCCTGCCTGCTGGAAAAACACTTGGGTTAGGAGAAATGTGTGACCTCTTGCTAACCCCCTTCCCCTTCCCCTCTTGCTCTGCAAGATGTTAAAAAGAAAGAGGAGGAAAAAAAGGAAAAAAAGAAAAAAAACCCCACGCTGCGGCCAATCCAAGGAGGGCGAGAGCCGAGGACCATATCATTAAAATGCTAAAAATGAGCGTGCTGAAAACAGACACAATTGGGTATTTAAAGCTCTGAATGAAAAGAGTGTGTGTTAGCCGGCTTGCGGAGAGCCGGTCTCCCAGAGCCCCTGGAAAATATGTGGTCAAGCCCGCACCATTAACTTTTTGTTTCTGGTTTGTGAAGTAGCTGTGAAATCCCAGGGGGGGCGGACCCTACGTCCCTGCCGGGCCGGGGAGGACGCCCGTGCCCTGCCGGAGGGGCGGCTTTGCCAGTCACTTGCTGTACGTCGGGCAGCCGTTTGCTGTCCTGTGGCGATCTTTATCCCAAAATGCGGTGCTCAGGATGGGGACTCGTGTGGCCCCTGCATCCCTGTGTCCCCAGGGACCCCTCTGCCACCTCTGTTGCAGACCGGGTGGGATTTGCACCAGCGTTTCCCTCTCGCACCGAAGCGTGGGCTTCGTGGATGGAGGGGCGACGCGGCTTCAGCTCTGCCCCAAACCAGCCACAAATTGACTGCTGGGTGAATCACCGCTAAGTCACTGCAGGGCTGTTGCATCATTTGTTTGCGGCTTCTTAAAAACCGGGCAGCTTGGGCTGCTGGAAGCTACCAGCGCAGGTGCCCCAGGGCCGTAGCAAGAGACATGACGTCCTCCACTGGTTGTTGTCCTCCGGTGGTTGACGGTGCCTTCTTTACCTGCCAACCTGGATCTTTGCAGCCGCACTCTGGGCATGGGTTTGCCGCATCCCGGCTCATCCCTGGGTGGAGGTTGTGGCTGATGTTCAGCTGCAGGTTGACACAGCCGTGCGGGAGGGCGAAGGTGTGCAGGGGGTTATTTCTGTGCCCCCACGCGGGTTTCCCTCGGGTGCCTGTGCAGAGGGATCCGCGTGGGTGCAAAATGCCCCTAAAATGTCTCCTCAGGGCAAGCATTGACTGCCAGGCTGGGCTTAGCTCCAGCAGGCAGGAACAGATGAATCAGAGACACTTAATGGTAAAATCAAACCCCTCAAAGTATTAAAAACAACCCAGCTCCAGCGGGCTCCTCTCTGCTGAACGGGGAGCCCCAGCGAGAAGGAGCGAGAAGGGTTTTTTAAACCAAACTGGGATTTTTCGGGGGGCCTCCCCCTGCCTCCCCCCACCGTATCTCTTGGCTGCCAGCCTCTCCGAAGGGGAAGTTCTACCCCGCCTCCCGCGGTCTCGGATGTCAGGTTGGCAAGAAAAATCCCATCTGTTTTCAATCTGGATCCTCACTTCCATCCACCCAGCCTTTCTCCTCCCCGCGCTCCCCCGCCCGCAGCCAAATGCATGTGGCCTCCTTTGCCCCCCGTTTCTCCCCCCCTTCTCCCAGGCACACGCTCCAGCGCAGCCCTTACCACGCCGGGGTCTGCCAAGAGCCTCTCTGCGCTCAGCCCCGCTATGGTCGCTGGCTCAGAGAATTCCCAAATGACCGGGGATTTTTTCAACCCCAAGCTTTCCAAAGGAAAAAAAAAAAAAAAGCAAAATATCTGTGTGGAAAAGAAAAAAAAAATAGGCAAAATCGAGAGGGGAAGGGAGGGAAGGAATTTTGTTGTTGTGATTTTTTTTTTTGTTTGGGGGTTTTGTTCGGTTCCAGCTTCTTGGTATGATTTGGAAAAGAGTACAGAGTGTTTTGTTCCTGCCCAGAGATAACAGCTACTCTGAAATCCTATATAGTCAATGCAAAGATGTATACGTAGCAATCGTGGTACCCTAATCCCTCTCTGAAGAAACCCTTTTGTTGCGCGCCCCCCTCGCCTTTCTTTTCACTGTCCTCTTGCCGCGTTTATGTCTTATTTAAACTATAAAGTCCTCAGGCTAAGAATTACCTTCTCTCTTTACAGATGGCTGCAAGAGCTTTGCACATCTGCAGAGCTCCATGAAAAATAAATGAAGAAGGTTGTGGCTTTTGTTGTTGGGTTTTCTTTTCTTTTCTTTTTTTTTTTTCTCCTAAAGTGTTTGGAGGTGAGAGTTTATCTGATGGTAGGCCCAAGGTAGGGAGGACCCGATGAGCGGTGTTGGGCTTTATACGGCCAAAACCCTGCAGGCGGGGGCTCAGCCCGCTGCACCCCCGTCCCTTTCGGCTCTCTGCGCCGGGTGGACACGGCACCACTCGAAGCTGCCCCATGTCAAGGGTCTGGGGGGCTGAGGGGGACCCCTGGCTCCTGCGGGGATGGGGTCTGCTGAGGGATGAACCCGGGCGCTGTCGGCCTCAGTTGTTGTGCCTCAGTTTCCCCTTCGGACAAGCGCTGCCAGCGAGCGGCTGCCCTGTGGGGATGAGGTAAATGGCGGCGTGGCCAGGGGGTGCTGGGGGAGCAGTGGTGCTCCCCTGCCCAGGGGAGGGCGAGGGGGGGCTTTTGCTTTTTATTTTGGGGAGTACGTTGTGAGCTGTGGGGAGGGGGCTGCCTGTGAGGTGACCCAAAGGGACTGGTATGGGGGGGACAGACCCCAGAGGGGCAGGCGGGAGGCCAAGGGCAGGCTCGGGGAGATCCTGAGTGGAGGCCGGGGTGGTCCCAGGGCCAGGCAAGGGGGGACGCCAGGGCTCCGCTGCAGGGGCACCGGGGGAGGAATCCGGGACCAGACGGGGTATCCCGGGGCTGGGCTGTGCGGGTCCCCGCGGCCGGGCAGAGGCCTGACGGGCGGCGCCGCTCCCCCGCCCCGGGCCTCCCTCCCTCCCTCC
>NW_009646958.1:866217-883603 GCF_000708025.1 Charadrius vociferus
CCCCCCCCGTGTGTGTGTGCGCGCGCTGGGAGCCCTCCTCTGCCTTACAAAGGGACGGCTCTCCAGCTCACCCTTTTCCCCAAATTCCCCCTTTTACTACGAGTTTGGGTAGGTTTTGGGGTTTTTTTCCCCCTTACTAGAAATGCCTTTTATTTGTTAATGAGTGAAAGGCAGCCCAGGTCCGCAGCGGTCGCCTGCACGATGCTCTCCGCAGCTCGGGGCAGGACACGGGCTTTGAGCGTTTTACAAAATGTATTAGTTGTAAACATTGCACAACTTCTGTGCTCGGTTCCCAGGATTGAAATATAACTCGCTTTCTCGGTTTTATATGACTTGCTTGCGAACCGTTACACTACTGCTTAAGCTCGAGATGCAGATTTGTCTGAAATATGTAATTTTAGAAACATAAGAGGGAAAAAAAAAAGCTCCATTTTGTTACGGGAACTGTGTAGGTGGAACTTCCCTGAGAAAGGGCCATATTTTATCCCTTTATGATTTCTTTCTCACTCTGGCAAAGGCAAAATACTTTTATGTTGCAGGTAACTTTTACGTCAAGGCTCTAACTTTGAATTTGCAGCAGCTGGTCTGACTCGAGGCAGTTAAAGAACACTTGAAATTAAATTTGAATTTATATTGTTCGTTGGCGGACAACTCTCCTGCAGTTAAGGATAAAAATGTAAAGATTAAGCTGATCGTTGCTATATATGAAAAGCGGTTTCAAACATTAACATTATGGTTTGTCTCTTAAAAAGAACAGGGGATTCTCTAGCCTGCGCTTTGTATAGCTGCATCTCGCTATCCTTGCATTTCCCTTTTCCTGAAAACGTCACTTAGCAGAGGAGAAATCACAAATTCCAGCGCACTGGGATCGCCACACACAGAACAGAGGAACATCTGCTGAAAAGAGACTTTCTGAGAATAGCAAACCACCTGCACTGAGAAATTTTTCTTCTCTCGTAACTAGCTTAGTGTTTGTCGGGTGCAGGTCTGGAATCCACCGCTGGTCTGTTTCTGGCTGCAGAGGTGCTTGTCAGCCCTGGTGTTTTACAAGTTTAATATTTATTTACAGACTGACACTATTGGTTGAGGTTTGTTGTTTGGATTTTTTTCGCCAAAAAGGAGGAAGTGCAAAATCTGCATTTGAGCTAATCGAGCTATTTTAACAGCTTTTTCATGATTTACGTTTTCTCTAACGTAATGAGCATCTGGAGTTGGTTGGTGCCTTTCAAGCCACCCTCTCACTTCTTGTGGAGGAGTGTGTTGGGACGTGGGCTCGAAGACAGTGAGTAAGGCTGGCTCAAACGGCAGCTCTGGCTTGATGAGGTGGTCCAGCACCGGGGAGCACTGAGCTGCACTGGAGGAGGGGTGTGCAAAGAGGACAACAGCTCCGGGGCTGCGCTTCCCTCTTTTGCTTTTCGTCCCTGGAGTAAAAAGCATAACGCTCACCACCCTGTCATGTTATTACTCCAAGAACCTGCCAAGTAGAAGGTATCTGTATCTTTTATCATCTTGGGAGCGTGTCGTTGATCCCTAGTGCAGAAAGAGGTACATTCCCTCCGGGAGAAGTTCGGGACGCTTGTTCCGAACCTTTCTGCCAGTCAGAGTGGAAACGTGGGAGTGGGGGAGCGTCAGGGCTGCTGCTCTGCGGCCCGGCTGCTCTGCAACCTCCTCCTGCAGCCGAATGGCATAGCAGTGATTTTTTTTTTTAAGGTGTTGAAAGCAGAGACGGCCCAATTATGCTTTTCACTTGGAAGAGATGTGTATCATTTTTTGGGGAGGTGGAGGTACCAGAATAAACTGTCTGAAGGTTCAGTGTGCAGACAGAGAGTGAATTCAGTATTAGGTACTAAATTCCTGCAAAGGTGACAGTTGCAGCAGGTATATGAGGAAATCCCTCATTACCCTGCAGAGCTGGAAAAGCAGGATATGGTGTTTTATTATGTTTCTTAACCTTGATCACAGCAAGTCTCAAACACCCTCTTTACCCTCGCTGTTGAATCTGGCCTGTGGGTACAGATTCTTGTACAGCGCAGCTATTTCACTAGATTTAATCTCTAAGGAGCGTGCCAGAAAAACAGCCTTGGGGAAATGGCAATCTGCTAGCTTCCTTGTCTGTAAAATGGGAATAGCGATGCCTAACTCCTTTCTGCAAAGAGTTTTAGGGTCGACCGGTGAAAAGTGTTGAAATGCCATCGGTTGAATCGTTCGGCCAAAAAAAACTGAGGCAGAAGCAGTAGCGAGGCTTGCCCAGGCTCCCGCGGCAGGTCGGCAGCGAGGCCAGGAATAGACCCGGTATCTCTGATTTCTGCTCGAGCATCCCTGTCTGCTGCGCGTGGGCGCAGGCCAAAAAAGAGCAGCAGCGCCAGTGACACCCGGCTATGTGTAAAGGAGAAAATCGAGGTTGCACGAGCCTGTCCTCGGTGCCTTTCTGAGGGCTGCCCGGTGGTGCCAGGTGTAGGAGTGACAAGTTGTCTGACACCGGTCCGCGAAGAGCTGGATTGAAGCCACTTACTCATTTCATGCTGGCTTCTGTGCAGCCCTTGTCTAGTAAGGACTTTGTAGATGCTGCTCACCTGGGCTGAATTTTTAAGCAGTCACCTGGAGATGAAAGGCACTCGATGCCATTACCACTCCCCCCAAGCCATCCTCTGCCCTCTGTTTGAAGAGATTTTGAACCCCAGGTATACTTTATTCCCGTGCAAGGCTTTGCTGTCGGACTCGGCAGAGGTTGCAGCGCGTTCTGTGGCACCGGGGAAGTGTAATCTTGTTAGATTTGAATTTATTTCATGCTGCGCTTGCGGGTGTGAAGAATGAACTGGTAGAATTAGGGACTGTGGAAGGTGTGAGACACCATGTTTGTTCAAATGCTGACAGTGGGAAAACATCTGTTAGAAGCTCTCTTTGAAGGAGTAGCTGCCCTTCCAGAACTATTTTGTAGGAGCAATAACTGTTGCGGTAGGTGTGACCTTCTGAATGAGGAGGCACCTGGGAGATGTTACAGCTGTGAACCTGCACGGGGTGATGCAGGGATGGAGATGTATCAAATGGAACACTACACCACCTTTATTTTTCCCATGCATCTTGTGTCATTTCCAAAGTGACTGCGGCCTTAATTTTGCATGAGCTCATGTGTGCTTGGGTAAGTTTGCGTTTTTAAAGAAGCTGTTCTGCCCTTCCTTTCTATTTACAGGTAACTCTTTTCTGAGTTTGTAAGGGTGTGTTTCAACTTCTCCGTGTACTGATTAGCGCTCTCATTAGCACTTAGTAAGCAAAAATTCTTTATTAAAACCTGTGTGGTGGTAGGTTTTATTCGTGTGAGGAAGCCACACGGTGCCCGGTTTCAGCATCAGCTCCCAAGTCCCAGGGTGACTTACCTGCTCACTTAGACTTGCTATCTATTTACGATAAAGCAGGAAGCAGCGCGTTGCAGCTAAGGGAATTGAGGCCAGCCCCCTGTTTATGGTAATTCTTAAATAGTTCATTTGGGCGTAATGCCTCTTTTTATAGTTGATTCTCTATTACAAACAGATTTTCTGATAATGGCACCTGTGCCATTCAGATGGGATCATTATTATAATAGCAGCAAGTATTGTTATGGAATCGGTATGTGGAATTTATGTAGGATCGTTATAATGAGAGAAGTAATACCATAAATAAAATGATGCTGTAACAGCAGCACTAAACCTCTGTGTAATAGGGAAAATGACAGTTCACATTTCCCCCAAGTCTCGGCACCTCGAGCCTTGTGAGGTTTTGTCCAGGGATGCTCGGGGTGTGGGAGGGAGGAGAGATGCTCTTCCCGTACAAGTCAGGGAAACCTTGAGCTGGAGCTGTTTCAAAAGCTGACCAGGGAGATTGTTGCAAATAACGAGCTGTAGAAATGGGGCGTTGCTCTCATTCAGCAGGGCGCTGGGTTTTGCTCTTGGGCTGGCTCCGTTAACACGTTTTTTTCTGGGATGGGTTTCAGGCGGGGCTTTTGCGTGCACAGCTTGTCCTTCTTGCGTGGTGTTGGGACGGTCTGTGCCTGCCGGCACGTTGCTTCTCCCGTTTCTCTGCGGGAAATGTGGGAAAGCTTGAAATTGCATTTGTGAAATAAGGGTGGGGGTTGAGACCATAACTGCCCAGTGGGACTTGACAGAGGAGGCTGATGTAAATAACATGCCCTAATGCCGGAAGCAATAGTAACGAATGCCCGCAAGCTGAAGAAAAAGGGAAGAAAGGGTAAAAAATCAGTGTATTTAAAAAGTTACTGAGGATGTGGAGTGGAGGTTATCCCCCCCTCCACTTTTCTTTCTACGAACAAATCCCTGGAGGTGGGTGTGTTGTCTTAAAGGCCAGTCTTGCGGTCAGGTTTAGCAAATACAGATAATCCAGATGGCTAATCTGGAGCGTGGTTTGGCTAGCAAAATCCTTCTGGCAGGCGGTGGTGAGGATGCCGGGAAGAGGTTTGCAACAGTCGTATTTAAACAAAGTCGCTGCTAATGCTGCTTCAGCCATTGTGTGGACAGAGCACAGATGTCTGTCTTGGGTTTTGATTTTTTTAAAAAAATAAAATCCCTTTTATTTTCCATCGGTGACCCTTGGTTTAAATCCCTCATCCAAGAGGGGGAATTGCAGCCCCTTGGCAGACTCAGATACGGTTTGAGTTTTGTCACTGTGTCCCCAGTGAGGGATGTGGCGCTGGTGCCCAGGGTGTGCAGCAGCAGAAGGATGCTTGACCGTGCAGGCAGGTTATGGTGCTTTGAACTCGCTTTTTGCCCAGGGGCCTCGTCGGGACAGGGGCGATGGGGCGATTGCTTTTTGATGCTTGGCGCTGCTTTTGTCAGTGGACATCTGGTGCCAGGATTGCTGCTGTCGGGGCTGGGGGTGGGCTGCAAGGCCAGGGAATTTGATGGATTAGTGTGGTTGGAGGGCTGGGGGAGGGGACGGGTAGGGTTTCAGCTCTTGCTGCAGGTAGAGAGAGAATTTGGGGATTAGGGGCATTTTTCTGCAAGCTGCAAGGGCGGGGGGGATTTGGAGAGGGGGAAGGGTTGGGAAGAAAACAGTCTTTCCAGTTTTCCCCAAAAAATGACATTTGTTTGCTCTTTAAGGCAGCACAAGGGAAATGTGTGTGTGTCCGAAGCAGGGGATGAAAAAAAAATCCACAGCAAATCTGGTGCCGGTCTGTCCCCCCAGCTTTGTAACCCTTGGGAATCCTGGTTGCTTGTGCCTGGCCTCAGGGTCACTTGGTTCATTCCCCGCTGCTTTCTATGGATTCAATAACCTCCTTTCTCTCCCCAGAGATCAGCTTAAATTAAAACTTTATCCTTTACTTAAGGAAGCAAGCAGCAGCCTCTCCCCATGCTCTGTTTCAGGATCTGGGTAGTTTGTGTGTCCCTGTCCATCCGTCTTTCTCTGTGGTCACCAGATGGGCTGCACCGAGAATCGGCAGCTTTTGAGCCACTGGAGCAGGAGGAGGGGGATGGGGGATATCTCCAGCCTCTCGTCTCCTGGAGTGAAGTAGCAGGAAGGAAAATCCTGATTTTTTAAAAGTCTCTCCCGAGGGTGAATATTTCAATACACTCTTGGCAAGAAAGGGTAAAATTGCTATTTTTCTTGGGGTAGGACCAGCCTCTCGGGGCTATTGCTGGGATGCATCACACAGTCCTTTCCTGGATCTCTCTGCCAGTGAGTGTCCGTGCGTGGGTGGAAATACCCTGTGCCTTGTCTGCCTGCAAGAGCAGGAGGTTTGCGTAGCAGTGAGGGCCACCAGGAACTGGCCAAAATGGGGACTTCGAGGAATAGTCACAGTGAAATCCAATCTCTGACCAGTGCTGTGTTTGAGGATCAAATCCACCTGTAAAAACTGCCTGGAAGATTTAATGTCTGCTGGCTTTGCCTCCTGGAAACACTGCTTTGGGGAGGTCAGCTCTCTGGGAGGCACATTCGGGCCTTTGATTCATATTTTGGGGCTACATGTGCACATGCGTGTGCTGTAGACATCGGATTTGTTTCGTGCAGGGAGGGATGCGCAGCCAGCCCGCACGCAGCTCCTTTCTGCCTGTCAGACATGGGCAATGGGTGGCAGAGATACAGCCCCAGCCAGGCGGGGAGCTCTGTGCGTGTGTTGTAAAATATGCCCTCATGCATGCTTATTTTTTTTTAGAATCATAGGATAGTTTGGGTTGGAAGGGACCTCTCAAGGCCATCTAGTCCAACCCCCTGCCATGAGCAGGGACATCTTCAACTCGCTCGGGTTGCTCAGAGCCCCGTCCAACCTGACCCAGAATGTTTCCCAGGATGGAGCATTGACCACCTCTCTGGGCAACCTGAGCCGGTGTTTCACAACCCTTGTAAAAAATTTCTTCCATATATGTAGTCTAAATCTACACTTTTTTACTTTAAAGCCATTACCCCTTGTCCTATTTCAACAGGCAATGTAAAATGTTTGTTCCCATCTTTCTTGTAACCCCCCTTTAAGTACTGAGAGGCCACACTAAAGTCTCCCTGGAGCCTTCTCTTCTCCATGCTGAACAACCCCAACTTTCTCAGCCGGTCCTCACAGGAGAGGAGTTCGTTCCTATCTCATTTTTGTGGCTTCCTCTGGACCCACTCCAACGGGTCCGTTTTTCCCCCTTTCCAGCAGAAATCAAGAAAGTTGGAGGTGGGGAGGAGCAGGAAATTCATGTGTAATGAAGGAAATTTTGGGACTGAGATGAGGGAGGTACTGTAAAACATAGGAGACACCTGAGGGCTGTTGGAGGGTTTGGACCGGCGGATCTTTTTTCTTTCCTTGTGTTGCTGTAGCTATAATGTCAAGGCTATTGAACTGCCCTTTGAATTTTGATTTTTTTTCTGTGTTGAACAAAGTGGTGGCTAAGGGCCCTGCCAATGGAGCAAGTCCTGTGTCTGCAAGGTTTCTGAAGTCAGAAAGCCTTAAAACACTCGTCTGAAAAAAAAGGTAAATAAAAAATAAGGGATAAAGTTACAACGAACATCTTGAAAATGCTTTTATTTGAACTTTAGGAGCAAAAGGCAGAAAAATTTGGGGGAGAGGAAGGAAGAACTCAGTGTAAAAATGCGTGCAGGGAAGTGAACAGCTGTGTTGTTCTGTGAAACAGGAGCTGCTCGAATTCAAAAGATTATTTCACTAACCAAGACCTGGTGTTTGCACTGGGGCTGAAGGCTGCAGCCCCAGGCACGCGGGCAGGAGGAGACCTTGCAGAAGTTCAGGCTGCTCCAGGCTTCCCAGGTGGGTTAACTCCCTGCTGGAGACGGGCCCCCGTAGCCAGGAAGGCT
Source organism: Charadrius vociferus (assembly GCF_000708025.1). Classification (NCBI taxonomy): domain Eukaryota; kingdom Metazoa; phylum Chordata; class Aves; order Charadriiformes; family Charadriidae; genus Charadrius; species Charadrius vociferus. The sequence goes on from NW_009646958.1 coordinate 873,496, forward strand.
CCGGTCTCCCCAGCCCCTCTATCACAGTATCACATGGGTCCTGTTCTCCTTGGAGTGCTTTCATGCCATCCACGCCTTGTACCTGGTGCATCGTGTAGGCATCAAGGAGTGAAAACTTGGTTATTTGCTGCCGTTTCTCCAGCGTTAATGGATTTGGTGTCCTGGATGCTGCAGGATGCCATAGGCTAGCGCTCCTCTGCGGTCCCTGCCCCGCTGGACTGATCCAGTTCTGCTTCAGGTCCTCTGCCAAGCGGTGGTGGCTTGGAGCTTGGAAAAAACTTCACCCAGACAGGTAATTCCTCTGAAGTGTCTGCTTTTGGGTGCTGCTGGCACTGGTGTGCTGGACTGGATGAATCACCATTGCCTCCAGCCTGACGTGTTTGATGGTTGCAGCGCTGCCTTCCTGGAGGGGAAGGAATTGTAGTCCATTACCAGGAGCCCATTTCTCTTACTGAAGGTGGAGCGTCACACGAAGCACCGAGTGCTTGCTGAGTGTGCCTGGTTTCTCGCAGCAAGGTGCACTCGTGTGCCATGAAACACTCGCTTGACAGCGCGTTCCAGAGCAATATCCTGAAATGAATGATGGGCCCGCGCGGTGCTTTATGCACTGCCCTGAGAGGTGGGAATGTGTAAATCGCACCATCTGAATGATTTAGCCCCAGGTATAGTTGTGATTCAAAATGAATTTCTGTCCCTGCTTCTCCCTTGCGCCAGCGCTGGAGTAACTGCTTGCTATAAACCAGTAGAAGATTGCAACAGCCCGTGCGCTGGGGAGGTTGTACGGGGCTGGGCTGGGAGGACATGTGGCCATACCCTTCTCTGTCCCCTGCATTGGTGGCCTTGATGTGGAAGCACAGGGATGCAGGGTGTAGGTTTGATATCGATCCCTTTCTGTCTCTGGGCTACTCATCCAAATCTGTGTCTGTCCCTAAACGGGCAGCTGCGCCGCACAGTTTCCATTAGGCTTAATAGGGAAGATGAGTGACATGTTAAAAGTGGCTTTAGGTTTTATGCAAAGCCAATGATGCTTAAGCCAGCTGGTGGATTTTAGTTTTTTCAGGAAGTTTCAATGGACAAAAATTTCCTTTGGAAAGCGTCTCGGGTCTGGTGTGAAATTCTGGTGGAGATCGAGGTGATGGGGAGTCGTGGGTGGCTCATGTGGTGCCTCACCTTGTTGCCCCTTTGGGGAGTTGATTGTCTTCCCTCCTGCTTTGGGGGAAAAATGGCAGAATCATGAGAAAGGCCCCGTTTCCTTTGTGGTGAGGAATGAATATTAATATTAAAACATTTGGGGATTTTTTTTTTTAAAGATTAGTTTTGCTTCTTGGCTGGTACCCTGGTTTAGATCTGGAATAGCTTTGGAAATGCAAGTCTAGGCAAATACATAGAAAAGGTGAAGCATGGACTCCACTCTGCTGTTTTCCTTACAATTTGCTTTTGCAGGGAGCTCTTCTAGTGCTTCGCTGCTCTCCTGGCACTGCCTGACGTCCAGGAGTCAGTTGTTTCTCAAAATACAAAGATCAAGAGATACAGGAGGAGGGATGAAGCCTAAAGACTTGGTCACTGAGGCTTCAGCTATCCTAAAGCAAATGTGGCGTGAGTGCTTTCTTCTCAGGGAATTCTTGAATCTATCTGTATTAATTTCACTGTTTTGAACTGTAGGAATTAAATCATGACTGTAATTTCTAGAGAAAAATATGCGCTTGCTGTTCTTTGCCTGTTAGAAGTGCGGTTTTGTGGATAGCCAAATAAAATTCTTGGTTCAAAGTGTTTCAGCAATGTGTTAAAGTTTATGGAGCATTTAACAAACTTTTTTAGTGTGCAATAGTTTATAGTGCCAGAGAACAGCCAAGTGTCACATCAAAGTTGTAGTCTTTTTCTCACTTAATGGCACAATGTTTAGTGCTTCTTCAGTTTATCTTGGGTGGCTTTTCAGTGCACAGCTCAGCATGGCTTTTTCTTTCCTTTTTTTCCCCCAAAAAACTCAAACAGACAGATTATAAATACCGATTGAGGGCCCGCAATTCAAGCAGAGTGGTTGGATTTATTTTTATCTTTAAAGGGGAAAAAAACCAAACAAATAATCACAGTGACTTCAGTGGTGTTCTCCCTGTTCAGTTCCCCGCTGGGCTGGGAGAGCAGAGTGGTGAGATGAAATCTGCTCTTCACTGAAGACAAGGAGAGTTTTGCCATTAACTCTTACAAATCTGTAATGATTTTTCTTTTAACGCAGGAACATCCCTCAGACAGGGATGGTCTCTGCAGCTGAGATTAGCAGATACGGTCAAGCTAGAGCCCACTGACACCGGCATCAGTGACGTCAGTTCCTTTTGCCTGGATTTTAGGATTTGCTCCTCGTCTGGACTGGAAGAGGATGAGCTTTGGGGAGTTCTGCAAGGGCTTTCCTCTGCCCCAGTGCTTGGGATCACGGTCATGTACAAGAGGAACGAGGAGGGAATGTACAAGGAGTGTTAAACCTCTGAAAGCAGCTGCTTCCATCAGGGATGTCCTAGAGCTTGGTGTTGTCATTTCTACTAAATTTGAACTAAATAGGTGTAAAAACTCAATAACGATGCTTAGATAATGCATCATAAACTGTCTTATTTACTTTATTGTAGATTTAATTATGATAATGCATATACATAGAATTACGTCTGCACACAAAATCTATTCAGTAGTAAAGGCTTTATATAACGTTATAAATAATGAAACCTGAGCTGTATCGAGGGCTCCCTGTAGCATCCTTCATCATATCCCCGCTGAAAGCGGGAAGTCTCCTCTTCTGTGTGAATTACACATGGTTGGGATTATTGAGGTTCAGCCGTTTTGAAGGGGTTGGTTTTTCTGGCACGGGGTGTGATTTTCATCACACCTCCTGCATTTCAGTCTTAGTTTGCTTTGGAAATTTCCTGTAGAGTGGAAGACAGCATAAAACGTCTTATTAATGTTGATGTGATCTGTCATCGGCAGTAACTAGTGAATTGGTATATGAGAGAGGCATGTAAACAAATTTGAAACCAAAATAATCTGACTGTGTATTATTAAAAAACGAGCCAATATGCAGCAATATAATATGAGGAAATTCCATTTTGAGTTTCTAACGACAAACCTTTCGCACGTTCTTCCCATGATTTATATAATTGCCAAATCGCTTTGATGGCTTGATGGAATTATAGCTCTGCATTACACAATGGATAATCAATCAAAATAAACTGTGTTTACCCCTTTGCTACAGCATGTGTATGAAACAGATACATTATAGTGTGAATTATTCTTTAACGCTGGTATTTGTACTGAGTTTCGGGTGTGATTTCGGGATCTGATATCTGCATGAACCTGACCTCACCTTGTAGGCTTCAAAATCGTGCTGGCTTAAGCAGGGGCTGTAGTGACTTGCTCTTTCTGTGGTGCATGTAGGAACATTTCTGCCGAAATATGCAGTGGGCTTGTTTGTTTAAATATCATAGAAAATAAAACCGCAGCAAGGAGGCAAAAGGTGCCAACACCCGAGCTCTTTGTAAGGGCTAGGTAAGGCTTGTAGGTTGAGATTCTGCCTTTCTAGGCAAGCTTGGAGTTGGTCGTGTCTGATATTTAATAGGCTGTTCCCCGCCTCATTTGCTGTGCAAGTTCTTTGAGTTTTAGTCTATGGCTTTGGAGGAGTTTCTTATGCTATTTACCAAATGTGCTGTTGTGAAATGTGGAAACTCTTTTTTCTGAGGGGTTACTGGAGTCAAAATTAAAAAACCAGTCTTTGTAGCGAGCAATAGCTGGGATAATAAATGAGCGGTTAATATTTGTATTTAAATAAATTTTTGCAGGAGGCGATCCCATTTCCTATAGCATAGAGCACAGCCGTATCCGTCATTGGGCCTTTTGCTATTGCCTACCCCATTTTTAGTCCGTTTCCCTAATGGCAGGGCTTTTCTAGGGAGGTTATGAAGCGCAGTGTTTGTTTAAATGGCTTCCATGGTATTGCAGACCCGGGGCTGTGCGTACGCAGTGTCCCTTTGGTCTCTCTCCTCTGCGTGCAAAACCTGCCAGATTCTGATGAAAGGGAGATAAAATGGACGGACTCGGGCAGGGCTGCAGGCGCAGCGCCTCGTCGCTCGCCCCGCTCTCTTATTCCTTGCCGCAGCATCTCCATCTCTGGCTGGGGTTTATTTTTGGGTCTTTCTCCTGCAGAAGGGCGGCTCTCCCCATCACTTCTCCCCGGAGAATCCCGTCTGCTCTCCCTCCTTGCCTCGCTGTAAGGGGATCACAGCTGCTGAGTAAATGTTAAGATAATAGTGTTATTACGGAGTAATTATACTGCAAGTTATTGAATTAAAAGTGATGAGACTGCCTGTAATGCTGAATGGAGAGAGGAGGGAGAGGCTGGGTGGGAGAGCGTGGAGCGAGAAGGTAGAGAATAGAGAAAACCTAATAAATTTCCTCTTGTCGAGAGCCCCTCACTGCCGGGACTGGGACTGAGAATGAATGAAAGGGAAGCTCAAAGAGCTAATAAATAAACCATTTCCCTGAGAATAGAGGGTATAATTAGAAACCGTGGCCCTGTGGTTTTGTGTCTGCCCTGGGGTGGAATCTGCTCAGCGCTGTACTGTGGCGATAAAACAGGGAGACAATGCAGAGATGATGTCGCACAGTTGTTAACTTTTGAGGAAGGAGATGCGTTGTTCCTCTCTTTTTCTAGAAAAATAAAAATAATAATAAATAATTTAAGCTTTATGTTGCAAAGCTTCAATAACTGGCTATACCCTGGAGCCTCTCCATCAGTAACTCTGGCTGATCTTGCATTTTTCTTTCTGTAGGTTTTCTTGGGGGGAGGGTGGTTTTCAGTGTAGACCTTGGAAGACTTTACTCTCTTTTTTCATTTTTCTTTTTTTTTTCCCCACAAGGGCCAAATAAGACTGTTTTTTTTTTTTTCTTTTTCTCCTGTCTCAGGCTGAGATACCTACAAATTTAACATCTCTCCTTCCTGTCCTGCTATAGCATTGGTGTTGCTGTGCGTTTCAGGATGGTTAGCTAATTGATGGTACACTAGCTTTTAGTTTGTCCTCACTAGCTCAGCCTGTCTCTGCCCTGGAAAATCCCACCATCTCGACTGTGGTGTATCAGACACTGTGCCTCCCAGCTTGCAGGTGTGAACAGCTAAAACTCAACCCAAAAGGAGGAGAATAGTGTGTTAAACAGGTTTGCCCTTGAGCCTAAATCTCCCCCTTAGGCCAACAAGGTTCTTCCACGAGCTTGGACAAGCTGCTGGTCCTGCCGTTGTGCATCTTTGGGATGGGGATAACGAGTGTGATGGCAGATGCACAAAACATTGTGGAGCTCTGCAATAAATGCAGCAATAGGCATGTACTGGGGATGCATAGGTGGAAAGCCTTGCAGTCGCAGGGAGCAGAAGGAAAAGGGGATCCGTACCATGCTCTGTTTGGATATGGACAGTCTTTAATAGCCACAGGGGTTTCATAGCTTTAAAAAAAAAAAAAAAAAATTAGTGTCTCCTTCCTCTCCTGACAGAAGATGCATCACTGTCTGCCCATGGCCGGTTCCTCTGCGGCCCTCTGCGAGGGGGCGAGGAGTCGGTACCCTGCCCGCACCGGTGGGCGAGAGCAGCCCCTGCCCTGAGCGCTGGAGCCACCGTGTCTGCAGGACTGTGGGCTGGCAGGAGGGCGGCTGCATGAGGGCCCGGGGAGCTGCTGCTTTTGTGTGTAATCATCGGTGGATCTTTAAAGAGAGGAGACAATAACTAGTAATGAAAATCTCGGGGAGGAGGGAAGAGAGTGCATTTTGCTGCTGTTCAACTTCAGAGTGTCTTTGGTGGCTTTGGATGCAAAGGGGGATATGATGCACTCGTATCTAAATAGGAAGGGTCCCCCCACACGGGTGTTTGTGAAGCTTAAGTAATTATTTCTGAGAAGCGCTTTGGTAGGTGCTAGAGAAATGTGGAGTGTTTACCTTACTTTACAATCTAAAAAGCCCTAATAAAATACACAACAGGAGTATTAAGAATGAAACTATTTTGAGGATTATTAAGCTATTATAAAAGAATGGAAGAAAATCTGCCTGGCATTATGTTCCATGCCACTAGATATTTAAATTAATGCCTTCCCTATAGTAGCTCCTTCAGAAATCTCAAGGCACTTAAACATCTTTAGTGAATTAGATACTTGGTATTGTTAAATAGCTCTTCAGCATTCTCTATTCATGTATCACAGGGGGAAACTGAGGCAGAATGATTTGGCCAGTGCATTCAGCATGGGAAGGGTAAAGCGGGAATCCGATTCATGTGGGTTTCCATGACCCGTTGGCATGATGTCTGATGGAAGATGACCTTGTCCAGCAATGCTTCCCACTGCCTGGGGATGCCAGACCGTATTCCTTTCCTCTTCCTCATCTCGTCCTGCTGTTGTGGAGCAGAGCCATGCTGTGATTTTGCCTTTTGCCTAATTGATGCTCTTGCAGCATTTCAAGCGCTGCCCATGCCCATCCCAGGGAAGCCCATAAACTCTGATACAATGTTATTTACTTGTAAAAGGCAATTTGTAAAGAACTGTCTGGGGGCTGCTGTCACAGTATCCATGGGATTTATTCCCTGTTTATTTATGGTTTGCGCTCATGTATATGCGGTTCTTCTTTCCCATCATAATCCGAAACCTGTTTGTCCCTTGGACTTTTCTGTCACTTGCAGTGTCAGCGGCGCAGGTCCCAGGGCTGCCCCTCTCATGCAGGTTGATTTCTTTAAATTATTTTTTTTTGTTTTTTCTAAGGATGGAGAGGAAGATCTGTAGTCACTACATCAACCTTGGTCTTGAAATTTGCATCAGGAAGAGAGAGAAGGGCATGGAGCTTCTGGTGCAGTCATGCTGGGAGTGAGCGTCCCTGAAAACAAACCTTATTCTTTCTTGCTTTCCTTGATCTGGGTCTTGGGTGATTTGCCCCGGCCTCTTTTATTTTCTGCAGAGTCCCAAATCCTGGGCTTGACAACCCTTTTTCCTTTGCCTTTTCAGGCTTAGTTTTCTGTTGGAGGTGGAGAAGCCAAGCAAAGGATGGGAGATAGCACCTCCAGGGCAACCTGGGTCCTTCAGATCAGACAGAGGATGCTTTTTTGCTGCAGTTACCCCTGCCCAGAGCTGTCTGTGCTGCACAGTAACTAGAATTACGGGCTGCTTGCTTCTTGCAAAGCGGGAGGATGGTGGTATTGACCGAGCATTGCTTAGAACAGGGGCAGGCACGTGGGCTACAGCAGCTCTTTTCCAAATGGTCTCGAACTGCATCTGGCTGGGTGAGGTGAGGCTGCAGCTGTGAGGCTGCTGTCGGTGGGATGAAGCTGTTAACATGGAGCAGACCCCCCTTGCACCCAGGTGGATTGATTTGTGCCACAAAAATTGTGTGTAAAATGCTTGGCTTTAGATTTGGGTTAATAAATGAAGGATTTCCTGGCTTTGATGATGCACAAATGGTTTGGTTCAGGACTGGATGACTGATTTTAAGGGGTGATTTCTCCTTGGTCTCTGCAATCTGCTTGTGATGGGGCTTGGGGGCTCTTGCTTTACCTGTTCTTACAAGCACTGGTTGTAGTAGGTCAATACCTGGGAATGATAATTTAAAAATAAAGTTATAGCATCCAGCAAAAGGCTGTGATGCCTTAAATGTCTGACAAAGTTTGGTATGTGCTCATGATTTCTACTTGTTTTCACTCATAATGATCCCATGCAAAAGAAAGGCTTGTCTCTTCTCCGTGCTGGATATCCTTGGTGGAACACAACCTCTGCTTTGAAGGGAAATGGCCACTGCAGATCTGTGGCTGGGCTGGGAATAGCTCCTCGATCTTCAGCATCAATGTGCATTCTGTCATCCATGCAGTCCTTCTTGAGCAAACCTTGAAATAGATCCCGGCACAGCCACGGTCCTGGGCAGACATCTGAAGCAGTTGTTGTGGTAGCTGCTGACCCAGGGGTGCTTTCTTCAAGGAACAGTTCAGAGAAGGGACCTGAACTGGTGGAGTCATTTGGTACATGGAGGAACATGCTGTAGATATTCTGAAAAAACAAAATCAAATAGGAGAACTGGTAGTGGAGCTCTTTGAAAATTGTTCAAAGGGACCCTGTCAATGCAAAACTCCTATTTATGTTTTTTCTTCCTCCTCCTTTCTTTTGTTGATACAATCTTGGAAGTGGGAGGATTTACAAAAATGCATGTGTTTTTAAGCTGCTTCTTCAGACACTTTTTCCCCTTGTAAATATTGTGTAAGAGGCTGAAGTGAAAAACACCGAAACAAACACGGATGAGTCCTTGTTAGACCCCTCCTCTAATCACTTCAGAACCTGAAAATCAGATTTGTTGTTGGATGCGTTGTAAATGTATCCTCGCAGCTTTGTAGATGCACCAAGGATAGACCCGTAAAACCCATCGTTCAGACCCGCCTTTAAGCCAAACTAGTGACTCCTTTAAAGGTCTGGTCTGCCAGAGCAGGGATGCTCAGCACTGCTCAGCTTCCCAAAGGAGGCACCTCCAGACTCATCAGCCTGAGGGTCCTGCTTCGAGGAGCTTCGGTCCTTCTTCTGGTGGAGCCATCCAGTCTCTGACTGGGAAGGATTACTTTGGTGTATTCAAGGGCATCTAAAATAACCCTGAAGTCGAAGGAAGAGGAGCATCCTTTGGCCTTCCCTCTGCTGGAGGAACTTTCAAGCCTCCCCTCCCAGTGCTGGACCCCTTCAGGGCATCTCCAAAGATGGCGATGAGGACTGCTCCAGCAGAGAGAGGGCTGCCGGCACTTCAAGCAATAAAAGCGAGTTTTTAGAAGGTTTTCTCCCACTGGTTTCAGCAGCAGCAGCAGCACTAGGGTGGCATGAGTGACATACAGACCTGGAACACAAGGCCAGGGGGAACTGAGGAAACTGCGCGTTTACTGAAGTTAGCACTGAAGGCTCTGTGGATGCTTCTTTTTTGCTCCTTTGGGTGGTTTACTGGTTTCTTGGAGGCTGTGTTTGGGCTGAGCAATCTCAAGAGAAGGTTATATCAGAGCAGACGTACATTTTCATGCAAATTGACAAGTAAAGGCAAAACTTGTGGGGTCCTTTGGCTTTTCACTCACTGCCTCGCTCATGGGAACTCTATATGTACTTTGGCTTCTGGGAGATGCTCTAACAAGCTCACGCTAAAACTGTGCCAGCCCTGAGTTTGCAAGGAGCAGGTTTCTTAAATCAAAGTAAGTGTTTTTATTGGGGATTTGCATTGGTTTGGCTGAACCGTTTGCAAAGGTGCATGTGAACCGGGGAAAGGGGATGGCACAGCTTTCCTCCACGGCCAGGGCCGCGTGGCTTCGCGCTGGCAGGGCAGTCTGTGCAGCACACGCAGGTGGAGAGTGAGAGCAGGCGATGAAGGGCATAATTACAGGGAAGGATGTGGAAACCAGTGTGCTGAAAGGCAAAATGATTTGCCCAAGGACATGGGGGATGGAGATGGGGTTGGAGCTCAGCAGCTCTGTCTCTTGTGCTGGAGCGCTGTGTCCAGGCTGGTGCTTCTGCTGGGAAGTGGTTTTGGGGTAGTTTGCCAATACCTTTACCTTGACTTTTCTGGTTGTCAAAAAGCCGTAAAGGCCTGGAGGACTCGAGTTCAGATGGCTGGTCTGAATGTCTCTCCCTTAAAGCTATGGAAAGCAGTACTTGCAGTCCTGTTTGAACTTGTTAGTTGACAAGTTAAAAGGTTGTTTTGACCCTTCAGGATATTTGGAAAAAAAATATTTCTTTCACCTTCCTTCTCCCAGTTTTATGAGAGGGCTGAGCCAAGAGCTTTGTATTTGGCAGTAGGAGTGTAATTACAGCAAGTCTGGGCGAGCAATTCTCCCCCAGGGCTGTTTCATAGTTGGTTTTTACTCCTCTCTCCCCCCACCCATGTTATTGCTCTTACTCCTCTGCCTCCCCACGCACGTGCGATGCCGCAGCAGCTGTGGGACCCCGCTTCCTCCCCCAGAGCCCTGGTGGGAGCGGTCCGGTTTTGCCGGGGGATGTGGCCCTTGCACGCAGGAAGCAGATGAAGCAAATCGGAGCTGGAAAGGAGCAGCAGCCAGCGGGAGCTGCCGCCAACCGACCCCGAGCCATCGCAG
>NW_009646958.1:883668-885826 GCF_000708025.1 Charadrius vociferus
TGCCCATGGCACGGCTCGGCGGGGGGGGCATGCTGGGTGCGTGCCGCCAGCGGGGCTTTGCGAGCTCTTGCTTTGCTCGTTTGTGCCGTGTTTAACGAGCAGAGAGGGTTTCTTTTTTGGGTTGCCTCTTGGAAAGTGCCTAACTCCCGCGGAGTCGGCTTGCACATCCTCAGTGTCTCAGGCTCTCCTGGGGGAACATGAGGGCAGGGGAGGCCCAGGGAGCAGTGGGTCTCACGGTGTGTCCCCGTCATCCTGCTCTGGGCTGCATGGGCACCATGCACCCTGCTGCAATGCTGCCTGCTTTTTTTGGGGTAGAAAGAAGCACCAATCGTTTTCATGGGTGGGAGCAAGTACGATCAGCTCCATCTCCTTTGCCGCTCCTGCCAGCGGGATCCGAGAGGTCTAGGTATACTGGGGAGTGGATGCACAGCTCTGCCGCTTCCCTGCTGCATGGCCTTGGTCATGCTCACCTGTGTGTAGGATGTGAAGTTTTTAATCCATGCAGAAGGTAGTGTGGCATGCACCATGCTGTTCGCCTGTAGCACCCTGGCCACCCAACTGCCCGTGGGCGCTGGCTCCTGCCCACATGGCCACCTCCAGCACATACCGGTATGGCACTTCCATGGGGTGCACAGGTGCTTTGTGGGTGCACATCCTCTGTCTGAAGGGGTTTGCTTTGGGTTTTCTTCGGGAGCGGCTGCCATTAACCCACCTCGAGTGTGTTTCAAACCAAAATGAGGATGTGAGCAGGAGCATGGAGAAGATCAGGGTCCTTCTGCCTCCACAGCGTGGTCTGTCCTGGGCTTTATGAATGTGATTTGAGCTTTGTGATGCTCCATTGCAGAGCAGGATATTATCCCTGTGTGTTTCAAGGTGGTGAGGGGTGTGCATGTGAGTCCCCGTGGAGTGGCCGTGGGGTTGGGTGGCCCAGGGCTGCTCTCTGCTGCGGCTGCTCGGGAAGGTTGAGCTTGGACTGGAGTGAACAGACGAAAATGCCAAAAGAAATTACGAGTGCTTTGCTTCTCTCGGGGAGCTTGATTGGGCTGAAATGGCTGACTGAGAGTGCTTTGCTGTGCTCGCTGCCTTTTACCTGCTTTATTTAATTGCCAGCCTAACCGAGCCCTTTCCAGCCAAATATTGAAGGTGCTTGGGTGCCGCTGCCAGCCAGGTGCACGCAGCAGCACGTGGGGAGGTCGGAGGCGTACGTGGGTGTGCAGAGCTGTGAGTGTGTTTCTGGAGCTGGGGTTCCTCCCATTCCCCAGCCGTGTCTCTCGCCCCGGGTTTCTTTCACCTGGAGAGCTATGTTGTGAGCCCTGGTGGCTGGCGGTGGTGGCTGGAGGGGCAGCAAGCCGTGCCTGAGACCCACAGTATGGTGTCGGTACCTCCTCCTGCAACTGGAAAAGTCCCTGGTTGGATAAGGTCCTAAGTGCTCTGTTCCTCCTGGGGCCAGACCACAGCCCCGGCTTGATTTGTTGTGGTGCAGGGGAAAGCCAGTGTCTTTGGGGTCTGATATTCCCCTGTGCAGATGTGCCTTTGCATCTCATCTGGAAGGCTGAATTTATCCTGGAATAAACTGGATGCAACCCCAGATTGGTTCTGCTGGAAGAGCAATGATCATCAAAGTCCCCCTAATTCTCAATTAGTCTGTCTGTGCAAGGCTTTAAAATTGGTTAGATAAACCGCATTAAAAGTTAAATCTGAATTAACCTTTCCTTGCATATACGACCCCTTGGAGCCCCGACTGCGGCAAAGCCAGGGCTGGATGCAGAGCACAAGGTTCCTGTTGGGGCAACCCCTTTCCGGGGCCAAAGTGGGTACTTTTGGGTGCATTCCTCTCGCAGGACACCCTTTGCAGCAGGGCTGCTCTGCTTTGCATGGCTCAGCCCTGCATCGAGCTGACCCTTGGCACAGGGCTGCCGTGCCAGGGTATTTTTAGAGAAGATAAGAGCGATGGTAGGAGAGAGGGCTCCGTTCCAGGGAGCTCCAACTCTTTAATTATGTTTTTGGTCTAGAAAATTATATGGTTCCTAGAGCGTAAATAGAGAACGTATGGAAGGTAATTGCACCTCTGGGTGCAGGGAGAGGCTGTGTGGAGGCCGGGATCAGAGGGAAGAGCTGGGCTGAGGGAGAGGGAGAGGGAGAGGGAGAGGGAGAGGGA
>NW_009646958.1:885899-896741 GCF_000708025.1 Charadrius vociferus
CCCGTGACACCCCACTGCCATTAGTCCCTGCATTCTGGGGGCAGCTTCCTTCAAACCTGCCTGCGGGCGTACCTCGTCGGGGCTTCCCTGGGCGCAGGGGCTGCTCTAGGTTAACTGGAGATGGTGGAAATCTGGCCCCCGCCTCCAGCCAGTGTGTGCCCCGACCTGCTCCATAGGGAGGAAAGAAATTTAAAACGTGTTTTCATGCTTGTGCCTTCCACCCTGCTGAGGAGTGGGGTACATCCTAGGCGACCCTCGATTTTCTCTGCATTTTGTTTTTCTTCAGAGCAGCCCTGATTTCAGATGTGTAATCCAGAAGTGCATGGCTGTGGGGTACGGGGCTTGGCGTGCATCCCTCGCTGCCACGTGCTGCCAAATAAGATGCTCTCATTCTGCTGCAGAAAAGGCAAAAGCAAGAGCTTTTTCTTTCAAAGTGCCTGTTTTATATGGACAAGCTTAACTTTTGGTGCTCCCTTTTTTTTTAAAGAACGCGTTAAATTAAAAAACACCCAAAGCTCTGCGGTGGCGGCGGTGATTTTCTGCGTGGTTCCCTCTCCCTTCCCTCCTTCCATGAAGCGTGGGCAATTTGGATGGAGGATCCTGCAGACAAAGAGAAGGGAGTGAGCTCGGGCTGCCGCCACGCGCACCCAGGAGGACAGGGAAGGGTGAACGTGCTGGGTGCTGCTCGGCGTGACGGGTCTTGCAGAGCTGAGTACCTGCAGCAATGAGAGCCAAAACCTTCGTTAGGTGAGCAGGGACCTGCGACAACCCTGTCCCCGTATTTGCCTGCTTCCCTGCTAATAGAGACAAGGAGCTTTCTCCAGGTGGGACCTCCTTGTCCAGACACCTCCTTTCCAGTCCCTGGAATCCTGGTGTTCTTGGGATCTAAAGCCTGTATTTGAGGCGAGTCCAGCAAACTCTTTGCTTAAGAGGAAGATCGAAGGTCTTGATGATGGGAGGCAGCCTGGCTGCTGGTGCTGGGAGATAGGAGAGGACTCTGGAGAAAACAACTGGGATTGGATAAGGAAATTTGGGCTTCAATCTCAAATCCTGTCTCCAGCTGCAGTTTGTGAAGCGGTTTTGCAGAGCCTTTCCCCAGCCTCCCTCCTCCAGTTTAACCCTCCACCTGGCCGAGTGCTGGAGATGTGGGATTTTACCCTCTCGGTCCCTTCTTCCTCACAGTTCCCAGTATAAATACATGGAGCAAAGCCACCAGCTCTGTTTATTGAACACAAATAGAAGATAAAATAGTGGAAAACTAATTTTTTCATGCTCATTGGTGGGAAAGATTAAAATTATGCAAATCCTCAGCAGCGAGCTTGGTGCAGAGATAAGGGGATGTTCAAGTCGGCTGGCTGCCTGCTAATTCACTCATTGAAAAAGAAATGAGCAGGAAAGCTGTGATCAGCGTCACCGGCCCCTCATGGCGCTCACGGGGCTGGGATTTCTTTGCTGTGCGGGGAGGAAGCTGAACAAAGGAAACCTTTTTTTGGAGGAGTGCAGGATCCGTGCTGAGATGCTCACCCCAAAATCACGTGTCTGCCGAGTGCCGGCTGTGATTGCTGCCTGATGAGCGCTGGGATACAGCACCTAGACCTTATCCAGGGTGTTTCTGCTGCCTTCCAGCCAGTTTGCAATGACTTGAAAACCCCTAAAAGCTCAAGTGCTTCCCCCTCCACCCCAAACATGCTGATTCTGGGGGTGAATCAGGTGAAATCTGTCATCTTGATCCCTCCATTGGATCCCATAAGCAGAGCAAGGCTAGGAGTTGAGAAAAACCACCGAAAAAGAGCGATGCTGGTGCCTGGTGCTGTCTGCTGCATCATTGTGGTTCTTGGGGGGCTGCAGAAGGCAAAGTGGGGGTCAGCAGGAGGTTCGCTAACCCGATATTGTGCAAGGCAGGGGAAGGGCAGGTCTGTGCTGTGCCCTGGGTCTGGACTTTACCCTGCGCTCCCAGCACAGCCGTCCATGAAACGGTGCCCATCTCTCCCCGAGAGACGCCTGCTTTGTAGTGGAAAGCAAGTCTCGAAATTCCCCGTATGGGCACATTAATTAATTTTTGCAAAGCAACAGTGCTGTGGGGGTTTTCCCGGGATGAAAGGCCTGTGTGTGTGTGTCCGTGAAGGATCAGGGTATGTGCAGATGTGTTTGCGGTCAGGAAAAAGCAAGTGTGAAGCAGCATCCCATCACCCCCGTGACTCCGGGTCTCTGACTCAGCCCTGTGCTTTGGCTGAAGGAAGGATTTAACTCCTTTAGTCCAAACTGAGCCCGTAATGCTGGAGAGCATTAGCTGGCCACCTCTCCCTTCCTGGAGAGAGATTAGGGCACGTAGTGGGTCTTTGCTCGTTGTGCGGTGCGCGGTGGAGCGCAGGCTCCTTGGCTGTCCGATCCATGCATTTATTTCTTGAAATCTCTCAAGACGATGCCAGTGTGCGATGCCCAGCGTGGGGGAGACCGGTACCCCCTGGAAACCAAAACTCTGCAAAGCAGCTCAAACTGCTGACCGTGTAAAGGCACCCATGAAATGATGACGGCTGCTCATCGTGCTGGGAGAGGGACCCGGTGCCAGTGTGTGTTTTTGGAAGGGTTTGTCTGACTTCCTGTCAAATCAATATTTATTCACAAATCTATTTGTTTGCTTTTGTCACTGAAAACTCTTGTGGGTTTTTTTTGTGTGTGTGTGTGTTGTTTTGTTCCCCTTGTGTATTTTTGGCTGCGCAGTGCTGGCGAGAGGGGCTGCTACAGCTTTTGCTGGCTCCAGTCGTTCCAGCTGCTTCTCCTAACCCATGGTTTTGAGCCTCTTTTGTAAGGAGGGACTGGGCTGGCAGCTCTCCTCCAGCTGGGCACGACTTTCTCCCCACTCCCCCCATGCACCCTTGGGCCGGAGGTGACAATGCTGCTGGGATTGGAAGGGGTTGACCTTGGCGAACGTGGATGGCGTTTTTCCATGACTGCGTCATGAATCAGAGTGGATGAGGGCTGAAGAGATCAGCTGCCCCCCAGAATGCCACGACAGTATCGGTGCTGGCTCTGGACCCCTGCGTTTGGTTTTCCTTCATCTCCATAGCTGTAGCCAAAGCCATTGCTGGTTTATGGGCACGATGCGGGCCACCCCCTGCATCCACATGAGCCCAGCGGCGCAGGAGCTGCCGGGGTCGCAGCGTGCTATGCGGTGCTGCAGCCCCTGAGCCGTCCCTCCCGCTGCGTCTGCCCTGGCAGCCTGCCTGGGACTGGGGGAGAGTGGGTGCGCGAGCGTTTCCCTCCAGGCCTGCAGTCGTACTCGAGTTTCACCATCACCGCTAACAGTCCCGTTCATTTATTTTTCCATTTTACTCTCAGTGAAACAAATAATGGCTTGAGCTTCGCCCTCCCTCCGGCGGCTCTCCCCCTTCGCTCTGCCTCCATCCCCTGACTCATTCCCGACCGCCTGAGCCCGTTCTGCTGGTGTTTGTTTTCCTCCCTACCCATCCTCTTACTTTCTTGCTGGTTTATTTGCACTACCGTAGTGCTTAGCGTACGGACGGGGATTGTGGATGTAGCACCTCTCTTTTCCTTCCAGCTGGAGCGGGTCCAGCTGTTTGCAGAGCTCTTCGCACCTGCTAAAAGCTGTGTCTGATGGAGATGGTGCCGTGATGGAGGCACAGCCCCGGGCCAGGGGCTGGAGCTGCAGGTGGAATAAAAAAGGTGGGGTTTTTTTAGCAGACGGCCAAGGATCTATGGTGCTCCAGAGCACCTTGGGCATGGGGAGAACATTGCTTCCTCCTGGGGTTGTCTGCAGAGCCCCGTAGCTGGAATATTATTTATCTCCCCCTAGCCAAATCACGCAAAGCTAAATTGAGCTGTGGCAGGCAAAAGTGTGAAGCGTATTATTAGGAACAGGGAGCTCTTGTTCCACAGCTGCTGCTGCCGCTGCCGTTGGTAATTAATGTTTGAGGAATTGCAGATCTTCATTAGGAGAACAATTAGATTAACGAGAGAACCCGAGCTGAGGCTGTAGTGGGAAAGGGTTGGGGGAAGGCTTTAAAAACAAAATAAAATGCCTCCCTGGCACCCTGCCTTGCTGCTCCAGAGACGTGCCGATGCTCTTGGAGGTGTGCCGGGAGGAGACCGGTCCTCTCTGCCCGAGCAGTGACAGGCGCTAACGGACTCGCATGGGGGGGACGCGTGCGGGGGGATCATTATGGAGAGGAAAGAAGCAATCTACGATTGTCATAAATATTTAAGGCAGCCCAGCACCCATTGCTCAGCCGCAGCACCAAGTTATTAGCAGAGAGAGCACTGGGCGAAGGCTGCTCAGGGCTTAGCAAGGTCCTGGGTTTGCATCGTTAAAAGCTTTAATTGGTGTCCTTGTTGCTGAAAACACTGACCCCTCCAAGGCAAGAGCCACCCTGGCCACAGGGTATCGCCTTCAGGGTCTGGGCTTTAATTCAGGCTGATGAACAAGCCTGAAGTTGAGAAATTTAAGATGCTTCTTAAAACTTTTTTCGCCAAGAGGTTTTTGGGGTTCCCCCCAGCCCTATTTTCTTCCCCACGGGGTAGCCCCATGCTGGGGCCACCCATGCAACTGCAGCGGGTTTGCCCTCACAGTTTGCCAGTTTGCACAACTGGCTGATGAGCAGGATGCAGCCGGAATTCGCTCAGGATAAATGAACCGTTTAGAGAGATTGTAAAATCATAGAAAGTAACAACAGCAGGAAGGTTGGAAGGTCAATTAGTCCCTCTCACTGGCCCAAGGCAGCATTGCGTGTTTGGAAGTCGTATGAGGCAGATGCATGTCTGGTCGTCTTTAAAACCTGCCGTGATGGTGTTCGCGTCCCTGGGCTGTGCTCCCCGTCTGCCTGCGCTGCCTGGCTGTGGCCCTGCTGCCAGCTCAGCCCCACGCGGCCTCTCCTGCAGGGTACTGGCCATGTCCTCCCCTTGGGAAATGCTCCACATCGCCCCTCCGAACCAGCCACGCTGTCCCTCGCTTGTGGCGAAAGGGCGAGGATGGGGGATTCTCATCTCCTCTTGTTTTAGGAAATTTGAGTGCAAGAAACTCTGTTTTCCAGCAAGATGGAACCCCTGAGTGGTGCAGACAGGTCTGAGCTGGGATGGGGGAGGCTGTGGGCAGCTCAGAGCAGAGAGAGTCAGGGCTCAGGGAGTTGTAAAACCCGAGTGTGTTGCAGAGGGGGCTCAGCTCTGTTTCACCCATCACCACTGCCCTTGTGCGGGGAGGAAGTGCAAAGTTTTGCCTTTCAGGGTACGGCAGATTTCTCCCTTTAGTAATTGATGGGGACAAAAAAGTTGCATTTCCTGGTGACTCCAGATGGTGCAGCGAGAATAAAAGCATTTTCTGCAATATGGTGGGTTCTGCGTGTCCGAAGCAGAGATTTGTTGTTGGACCCGTTCCTGTTTGGCTCAGTGCCTCTGAAGATGGACAAGTCATTACCAAGCGCTCTCGCTGGCTGGGCGGGCAGAGGGGTCGTGGGCTTTGGAAAGCTTCCTGCAGCCGCACTCATCAAGAGTGAAAGAATCTGCTTTGATGAGGCAGTGCTCTTCCTGCTCTGCTGAAAATGGAGGACAAAAAGCATCCTCTTCCCTGGCCTGGCTTAGCCCGTTGCATGCTGATGGTCTTCACCTGCCAAGTAAATATTATTGCATGTTTAATTCATTGCCCTCTTCTCACGGGAGGTGTGCGTGCGCGTGCATATGTGCTGTTTGGCATTACAAAAACATTGTCGTGAATACTCAGCCAGCCTACTCAGAAAAATCTCTTTGCCTGATCTTTGCGATGATTGACTGATAACAAATACACCTAGATGATCTCACCAGCTTGTCAAAAAAAACCCCTTGTGTTGCTTTAAAGGAAAATACGAGATGACGTGCCTACCAGGTGGAGTCTTTTTGAATCCTGGGTAATGGGTAGGTTCTCCCAGGGTCCTCTCGCAAGCTCCTTTCCTACAGCGTGCTGTAGGAGGGATATTATCAATCTCTGAATGCTTATAAATGTTTTAAGCTGCCTCTGATGCATCCCTGGTGTGGGTAGGCTGCGTATGGGTTGCTTTATCTTAACCAATGAAATGCAGCTACCTCTGGGGTGGGATGTCTGTTAGCCCGGCAGGACCGCGCTGCTACAGCTGCTCGGAGCAGAAAGGGAGGAAAATCATATTTAATAGAAATAACCCAGCAGGGCAAGATCAGGCTGTTGGGCAGGAGCTGGAGTATCGCGAGGATGATGTTACTACCAATTTCTGCTTATTTAGCAGCCTCTTAATTTTGCATCTCGTATGGAAGATGAAAATTGCAGCAAAGCCCTGCCTGGCCGAGCTGCTCAGAATTGTTCCTGGCTTGTACCACCCAGGCATCGCTGCACACTGGCATGTTTTGTGGGGCTTCGTTCAGTGCACTGAGGTAACTCCTGGAGGCATGGGTTAGAGCTGGGGCTTTCTGCAAGGATGTGACAAGAGCCAGAGGCTTTCCCAGACAGACAGGCCAGAATTAAATCAGAGGGAAACCGAGCATGGAGCGTGGATGCAGCTTCCTAGCCCTGTTGCTGACCTTGAGCAGTACAGCCTGAGATTCTGTCCAACCTGCTCTGGTGTTTGCTGATCTGCAGGGCTCCACCAGCCCAAGCAGTGACCTAGCATCCTCCCAGCTTAGCTCTTAAATTCAGATGAGATCATGGCAGCGAATGATGGATGGGTTTTTTTCTTTCTCTCCTCCTTTCTTAATCTCCCCTGGCTGGTGGGTCTGAGACACAGGATTCCTGCCAGAGCAAGGGAAGGGATTTGCTCATCTTCTGTCTTGCAAGCTCAAAATGAAATCCTCTTTATGGAGTTTAACCCCCTGTGTTGGCTGGCAGCGCTGGATCGCCTGGCAGGGAAATGGTGGGGGGAGAGGTACTGGAGGAAAAGGCAGGTTGAACTAGAGAGGCGAGGACTGGGCACGACATCCCTGTGCCCTCGGTGCCCAAGGGGTGCTCTCTGCCCTTGTGGTGGTCTTAATTGCAGCATGCTTGATCCTGGGGTGGAAAAAACACAGACGGAGGTGTTGATGGGCTGTGGGGGCCGCGTTGCCCTGTGTGCTGGCTGGTGGTGGGTCCCCATGGTGGGGTGAAGCGTCCCTGGTGCACAGAGGTTGGGTGAGCATCCTCCCGTGCAGGGCTGCAGAGCAGGCTGCCGCAAAACCCAGGGAGGCAGCACTTACTAATAACCTTGATTAGCTTTACTTGCTGGTTACTAATCAGCAGGATGCAAGCTGTGGCAGTGAAGCTGGCTTTACAGTATGGACCAAGAAAGATGAGCCTCTCGATCCTTCTTACTGCGGCTCAGCATCCCTGTCCTCGCTTGCTGGGGGATTTGCTGGTACGGTTGTGCTGTGGGGAGCAGCCGGGCTCACCCTCCAGTTTCCACCGCTGCTTCTAACCCTCCCTAATTGAAGCACAACTGTGCCTTTTTCATGGGGTATGAGGAAACAAAACATCATCAGCTGCACTGTTGCCACAATGATTTTCATTTACCACCAAATAGCAATTAGGCTAAACTTTGCTTGTTTGCTTCACTACTTTTATTTCCTCCCATTTGTTTTTTGCTGATAAGCAGAGTGTGTGCAGGCGGCTCTGTCCTTGCACAGGGACTGCAGCATTCCCGTGTCGTCTCCCAGCCTGGCTACCCAGAGGTGTGCAGACAAGAGTGGCCCTGTCGCGTACGGGCCATAGAAGGAAATGTATTTCTTTCCTTTTTTCTTTCCCAAGGCTTTCCGCTTGCCTGTATGTGGGCTTGAGCTGTTCCAGCCTCTGGGGTTTAGTTGCCTCTCTTCCTGAATGAGAAAGCAAGGGCAGTCCCTCTGCGTCTCTTGGCCATGGGAGACCCTAAAACTGATGAGCAGGGGGTTAAATTTTGCTCTGTATCAGTGTAAATCCAGACCAGCTCCATGTTAGTAAACAGGAGCCTCTCTGGGTTCAGCGGGGTGTGAGGGAGCGGGGTCCTTGCCCGGCTCTGTGGTGTAGTTGAAATTCTCCAGCGTGTTGTGTTTGGAGTGAGTTGTGCTGTTTACTTTGGCCCTTTTGTGTGTGTTTGTGCAGTTTGGGGATTTTTTGGGGGTATTTCTGTTGTAGCTCATAGTACTGGGGACTCTGTCTACCTGGGGGGAAAAAAGGAGTGATGAAAAATCAAGACGAAGCCAGGGGTTAGTGCTCCCCTCCCTGCGGTGGTGCTGGTGGCAGAGGGGGTCCGTCACCGGGTGGTGAGCTCCCGTGGGAGCACCAGCAGGGTCCCGCCGCCACCCTCCCACGGGGCCCATCCAGCTGCGCGGGTGCTCAGTGTTGGGCTCGATGGAGAGCGCTGCGGAGCCCGAGCGCAGATGAAGATAACAAATGGAGGCAATCGATCAGCAATTGCCTGTAATGAGAAGGTCGTTCTTGCGAGAGGGCTGGTGACATCCTACACCGGTCCAGCGCTCTGAGCTGGCACTGATAAAGTACCCCCATGTTCCTAATTAACTTTCTTCCTTTAATTTTTTTTCCTTTTGATTTTTCATCTCTTTTCTGTCTTCTGCTTGGGCTGAAGGCTGGTGAAAGATGCTTTGCTTGGGCACAAACTCATAGCAGCAACAGATGGGCAGGTTGTATCGCTCGGCCGCAGCCCTGCTCCGTGGCGATGGACCTGTGCAGGGCAGTGACTGGCCCCCGGGCTACTGGCTCAGCTCTGGGACTGGAAACCCAGCGGTTATCCTCAGTGGGAGGTTTGTGCAAGGGTCTTCGGTAAGAAACACCTATTTTGTGAGCAAGCAGCTTAAGGGCAGCAGAAAACTATGTAGGAGCTGGAGGAAGGCCAGGCAGGTTTCTATCGGCAGCTGAGCCGCCATCAGTGAGAGCAGCGTTGTCAGATCCAGGAATGGGGTTTGACCCCTCTTGCGCAGGGTTTTTGGGGTGAAGGAGGGGGCCGTCACTCCCTCCTGCTGCTAACGGCAGAGGGAGTCCCCGTGCAGACCTAGCGGAGGGGGCGAGCGGTTCGGAGGGTGGAGAAGGTTGCAAGACGCAGCAGCATCCAAATTGCTGTGTGAAGGGAGCAGTAAGCCAAAGCTGGAGGGATTAGCCTGCTCAGAGGGACAGATGCCATCTGGATGGGCTCTTCCCAGTACAGGTCATCTTCATGCCATGCTGCAAGTCAGAAAAGCACTGATTCCTCATTGTTCAGTGTTCTTCTCATATGTTCTTAGTTCGACACACACAGGTGTGAGTCCCAGAAGTCTTTCCTCCCCGGGAAAGTGGAGCACTGATGTGAACTTTTATTTAATCTGTGGTGGAAAAATGCTTTTCCTTAGCTTGGACTCCAGACATCAGAAGAAACTGTTGCAGTTTTGCTGGTGGTGGGCTGTTGTTTGGCTGGGCTCTTTGTTGAGATATTTTCTCTTTTTTCTTTTTTTCCTCTGCTTTGTTTGAGTGGTGCTTGATACCTCTGATTTGGAAAAGGTCCCATGATGATTATGACCACTTTGCCCAGCTTGGAGAAGGGATGGCTGTGGTGGGGAGAGGTGTTAGTGCTCCTGCCAGTGCTCGGAGTGAGGACTTGTGTAAAGGGACGTGGACCTGCAGGTTGCTAGTGACCAACACGGCTATAAATGATGATAAGTCCCTTGTGAGGGACGGTGTGTATATGCAGGAACTGCAGCCTGGTGCATTTGCTGTAGGTCAGAAGTGGGCATGTATCCCTTTTCTTCAGACTTATTCAGCAATCCCGACCTGCTGAAAACATTTAGGCCAAAGGAAAAAAAAAAAAAAAAAGATTTTGGTATTTTTTAAAATCATATGTCATCTTAGTTGGCAGCATGCCCAGTGTCCCAAAGGCCAAAGCGATTTGGTGCTGAGTGTGCGCTCCTTTGCTTACCTGTGCTTCTCTGCCGGTCTTGAGCACGTTGCAATAACCCGATGTCACCCGTCTGCCCGGCTCCCAGGCTTGGGGCGCGGGTGCTGTGGGAGGGGGACGTTAGTGATTTTCTCTTTAGTGTTATTTTCTCGCAGAAGATCATGTTTATTCCCCTTGCGGAGGCTGGCTGGTGCGCTGTGCTGAGGATGCTGAGATGAGGCTGAGGGACGATTATTTACCCAGCGCTGTTGGCGTGCGCGTGGCGAGCGCAGAGACGAGATGCAGTCTGTGCCCCAAGGAACTCCCAGTCTGTCAGGCAGCTAAGCTGGGGCTAATGATGAATGACTTCCTAAATAAATAAATAAAGCTCGAAGGCCTGAAAAAAGAAACGCAAAGTATTACCCTGAACCACAAGGAAATGCAGTTGTCCGTGATTGCTGATGCTGTCAGGCACTCAGCAGAGATCTGCGACGGTTTGTTGGTAAATGCTGAAGAATGGTGTGTGAGCAAGGGGAAGGGGATGGGGATGGGGATGAGGCAGAGGAGAAGGGGATGGGGCAGAGGGGAATGTGGGCCTCGGTCAGATTCTTCCCTGCCTTGCGCCTTCATGCATCGCAGAGGAGAGCTCAGCTCCTGCCCTGCGTGCACAGAGGCAGAGGAGAAGCCACGTCTTCAGCCCACCTCTGTGGTGGGCCCAGGAGGATGCTCCTGGGATTTCTGGTTGCTCCAGCGTTTCCTGCCTCTCGCTGGCAATGCCGTGGTGCTGGCACCGGCGCAGGCTTTTTGCTCTGCCTTCACTGCAGCAGGGCTGGTCCTTGGGGGTCCTCCCTGGCCTGCGGCCGCAGCACCCCACAGCGTGGGTGGGCTTGGGCTTAACAGGGGTGCAGCCTGGCCAGGAGAGCTGTGCTTCCTCCTCCTCTTCCTCCTCCTCCTCCTCCTCCTGCTCCTCATCCCCTGGCTGCTGGTTGCCTCTGGCTGCAGCGATGTCCCCTCTGCC
>NW_009646958.1:896763-923249 GCF_000708025.1 Charadrius vociferus
CGCTTCCTGGCCACTGCAGATACATCACCACTTGTCAGAGCTGTCACTGCGGGGAACGTGGTCCAGGGAAAGTAATTTTGCCTGACGATTCGAACCCAACTTGGAGTTCTCTAGTCTCATTTCTCCTGCAGTGAAGACGTTTTAACCCTCTCGCTCTCCAGGAGCAACATCTCTTGCAACGCCCACATTGCTGAACCCCAAAATGCCTTTGCTTGGGGGCAGTGCTGGGCACTTTGCATGCATGGGAGGACCAGAAGTGCCGCAGGAAGAGAGAAAAAGAGAGTGTGTATGTGTGTGTGCGTGCAAATGCAGTGAGAAGCGCTATGACTTCATGCTCAGAACGCTGTCTTAGCATGCAGTTTCTTCTGGTTTCCCACATTGTAGAAAGGGATAATACTGTCATATTAAAGCACTTGGGGAAGTGGGGATGAAAAGCAGCGTATAGGACCGTGACAGTCCCGATCAAAGCTCTTTTTTCTCCATCTGTGTTTGTTTCCCTATGGAAGATAATACTCTGCCTCCTTCTTGTAAATATTTTTTTTAAGATCTAAGTAATTCCCTGATAGATAAACAGTCATGCTTAGCTCTGAAGGATCTCTACTGGCTGTTCTAATTGTGTTTACCAAGACCGTGGCCTGTGTTTTGAAGTGGGTTGGGGAGTTGCATTCGAGCATAAAGGAGGAACTGCGTCCAGCAGCTGCAGAGAGGAAGGGGCTGACTTGGAAATACTCCGACACCTCATTTTTTGGCCAGGATCGTGTGTCATTTGAGATCGGTCCTTTCTGCACAACCCTTGGAGCTGGGCACCTAAAGCCACCAGTTAGTATTGAGGTGACCTTTGCTGGTGGACGGGGGTTGTATTTGTTTTATTAAGGTGTACTGGGGAAGGTGGGTGCTGTGAGAGACAGAAGCACGGCAGTCCCCTGCGCCCCAGCAGAGACTGATCCTCTGAGCAGCAACGGGCTCCCACATATCCCGGGCATCTTTGCCGAGATGAAGTGGCCCAGGAAGCAGAGTCATTTGGGGGGTTTTGCTGGCCTGATGAGTGTGATTCAGCAGGCGCGGGAGGTCTGCAGAGAATTAGGAGGCTCCTTGTTGTGGGGGAAAGGATGTGCACAGTCCCAGCACTGGGTCTTGCTGCATCTTTTTAGCATTTTGCTTTTGTGGCTGGCAGGTTTGGTTTGCTTTTTCTCTCCCCTGAGCTAACCCTGAGAGCAGCAGCAACAATGCTGTTGCGTGCGGATCTGGCTCTCTGGGTGAGCTTCCTCGGGGGCTCTCCTGTCTCTAACCACGACGTGAAGTCGAGTGGCTGCTTTTCAAGCAGAGGCATCAGCAGCATCTCCCTGTGCCCCGACACTCGCTTTCAAGTGCCTGATAGGCAACTACGATGGCTGCGGTCTCTCCCCCCGCTATTAAATAGGGCTTAGATGGTCAGCATGTTAGTGGGAGAGGAGGGGGAAATGAGCATTAGAAACACTCACTTTGAAGCTCATGTCTTCATGCTCTGTTTCCCCAGGAAAAGAGGCTAATACTTGCCAGCAAAGCAACCTGAGTGTGGAGACATGGGCCACGTGGGCTTCCAGGGACAGCATTGCATGTTGGCATCTCCTTGCTCCCCGGCACACACGGGGACGGTCCCCTGGTGGGGTCCTGGGCCAGATCGCAGCAGGCAGCTGCCCGCATTGCACAAGCCGCCAGCACTGGCGTCCCCGTCCCAGCCCTGGCGGGGTTGGGTTTGCCGAGGGCAGGGTCTTAGATAGGAGCAAGATAGAAATGTGGGGTGGCAAATTTAAATTTTGTCTCTCCCCTCCCCAGGGGAGGTGACAAATGAGGCAGTGGTTGTGCTAAAAGCTTTTCTTTCTTTCTTTAAAGAGGTTGCTGGGAGGAAATGAAGTGACCCACTGACCTTTGTTAATACGCAGCACAAACTATGCCGGTGCTGCTGGAAGGAAAAGAGACCTCAGTGCAGCCCTCTGCCTGCAAGGTGTTTGCTTCGATTGATATGTCTAATGGGAGTAATTCTCCCGCAGCAGCTACTGAAAATGAAGATGTTTAATCATCCGCTAGATCTGCGTGGAACTTTTTGCAAAGAATTTCTTTAAAATCGCTCTTTTCCCTCTTTGCATACAGGTGAAACAGAAGAGAAGCCCAAATGCGTTTTTGTGAATTTTTTTCAAGTTGTTATATTTTAATGAATCTGAAATGAAGGCATGATCCCTCCTTCCTGGAGTTTTTTAAATGCAGAGCAAACGTTTCAATCACCGGCTCCCTGGGGGCCACGAAAAAGTAACAAATGGCAAAATACCCACATAGCTCTGACCCATCCCAATGTCTGTAACTGTGCAGACACTTGTTTTTAGCGGCATTTCCCACAGGCTCCCTCTTTAAGCAGTGGGAACCAAGCTAGCCAAACTGGTCTGGAGATAAAGCCCCCTCCTCCTATATCCCCTCAGATACCCAAAGTAGCTTAAGCGAGTTAGATGTCCCGCACCGTCTGAAATGGGAGTTACTGGGAGGAAAATCTTCAAAAGCATCTTAGCGGCTTAGGGTAAGTCCCTTTGACTCTCAATGGAACTTAAGCTCTTAAGAAATGTAGGTGCTTTTGAGCGTTTTACCCTTTGTGCCTAGCACCCTTGGGTCCCCGGAGATCCCTAGCTCAGTACTGGCTGGAGGAGCCACAGCAGGAGGCTGCTTCTTGGAAAGGCTTCTCAGTTGTATTATTTCTAATAATACTCTTCAAGACCCTGTGCTCAGTGCTTACAAGATGCACATGTACATGCTTAGAGCTAGAGAACAGGCAGTGCACAAGAATGAATGCCTTACAGGAGCTCCTTTACTGTAAGAATTAATCTTATTCCTGAAACGTGACCGTATCTAGCACAAATCTGACCCCACTGGGGGCCATGGCTTCACTTAATTGCATTCTTTAGCAAGGATTGAGGTCTATTAGGTGGTTTGCTTGTGTTGCAGGGGATCTTGTGCCAGAGAATGTAGTGAGGGTTTGCAGGTCTGTGGAGCTGTGCAGGAAAACTGCCATTATGTTTACTTGTATGGTGCCAGGAGCTTGGCTGGGTGCGCAGCAGACGGGCGGGAGGAGTGATGCGAACCTGCTTCAAAGAGCATAGACGAGGTAAGCTCTGCACATGCAGAGGAGGGGAGAGGATGGGTGATGAAACCCTTGTGATTTGAGCATTCTTCAAAGCAATTCCCACTTGAATTCAGCCCCGCCGGGAGGGCAGGAGAGCGTTCTAGCCTGGTGGCTGGCTTTCCAAATGTTGCACGTTCTGCATTGTAGGCAGGAATGGTGCAGTGGGTAGGAGTTTGTTTCCACGCTCTGTACTTCCAGGGTGTTAACCAAGAGTGCAGAGCAAAAGCCCCGTCCCAGTGTCTCTTTGCTACCCGCAGGGGAACCAGGTGGGTGCACATCTTGCTGTCCTGAAAATCCCGTATCCAGGGGGAGACAGCCAGTGACGTACCTGCTCTGAGGGATGAGTTGCTGGATTGAAGTTGACGTGTCCTAATATCTCTGCCAGCACTTTCTGTCTCCGTCAAGGGCTTGGGAAGCACATTAGCACCGGAGCGGAAGTGTCACCCTCTGGCATCTCCTTCTCTAATCTTGGAGCTGTTGCTATATCCCCTTTACCAGACCTTCTCTATCGGAGGCCATTATATGGCATGAAAAGCTGCGCTAGATGCAGGACAAGACCTTCTCTATCGGGGCCCATTATATGGCATGAAAGCCGTGCTACATGTGGGAGAGTGGAGCTGCCAGGCTCCTCTCTTCGGGGGAGGCGGAATATTTCCCTGACATGCTTGCATTCAGCTCCAGCATCGGGGGGACTTTGGGGGCGTGCTGCATGGGGCAGCGCAGCCTCTTGGCTGCTGTGAGCTGTGGAAGGTCGCTGGTGCTGCATTTGGAGAGCAGGCAAGGCTGAAGCAGATGCTTGGTGGCATTTACTGCGTCTGGGGAAGGGTGTAGAAAAACAAGAGTTTCTGAAATGCTAGCTGAGTTAGCCCTGTGGTGGTTTTTTTTTTTTAATATAGAGAATTAAAATGGTTGGGAGGATGCTAGCTCTCTCCAGCTCCTGCCCTCTCCCCCTCCACCCTCGCTGGGGGGAACTAGGAGCTGCATGACTGAAGCAGGGAGAAGGGAGAGACAGCGAACAGCAACACGGTTCCTTTTGTTGTGCTGGCGTTGGTACCACATCCCCAGTTTAATTAACAGTTACCATCGCAGCTATTCATAATGTTCCCGGTCTGTGCCCGCCTCTGACGACAACACAAGCAACCCCAACCCGTTGTTCTGCACCCTGGAACCCTGTGAACCCCCTGTTAAGTCTGGCTGGAGCCTCTGTGTGTTTCTCTAAGTGCATCTAGAACAAACATTTGAAGAGATTCCCAGTGGTGTACTCCAGATTTTTTTCTCTTTTTTTTGGTGAGAGTATCAGTATTTATGCTCGTTTTTTCACAAGCCAGCACTGGAGCACGATGGATCTAGACTAGCACAGAGCACACAGCAGAGGCTTTGTAATCCTCAAAGTGCAAGTCCAAAGCTTCTCTCTGAAAAGTTGCTCTTTAGGGCCGAGTACATATGGGGACTTCTTGTTTATCCTGGCTTTTCTTTTAATTCTGTACAGTTCGGCCTTGGAGAGTTAATGGGACAGAAAAAGATTAAAATGCCCCTTCACACTGCCTGTCCCGATGGTCTCATACCCTGATGTGTATCAGAAAGCTAAGCAACCTCACTATCCCCTTAGTCCTTTTAAAGCCTTTGATCACCGTACAATATCTCCTACCTGGCTTTTCTCCAAAAGGTGATAAACCCTGGTTTTGATTTTTAATTGGGGTAACTGATAGCAGGAAGGAATCTGTACAGATCTGAGAGCATCCTTCACACAGCTCTGGCCCATTATTCTGGTGCTCAGAGTCTGTCTGATGGAGGAACCTCTTCACCGCCGACCCCACGAGGAGGTTGTGGCTGCAGTTTTCACTCTAGTTTCAACCCTTCTGGGGCAAAGCTTGCTTCTGTCACTGAAGAAAGCGTTGACCAGTATTGACACACGGGACTGGGGTAGTTGCTAAGAATACAGCTCCCTTAATGCCATTCCAGCTTTGCAAAGGGATCAGGATAAAGCTGTAAGCAGGCAGCTCCGTTTGGAGCCAGGAGTTGTCTCCATGGAAATGTGCTGGCAGGGCGAGGGGAGCAGGCTGGTGTTGAGCTTCCTCTCCGCTGTCACAGCCATGCTAATACGCTGGTGCTGTCCTGCAGCCACATTCTGCCACATCCAGGGCAGAAGAGGTCAGGAGAAAATCTCTCCCGTGTCCCTTGGGGGTTGTGTTTGCCTGCTGTGCCTTTGGGTCCATCAGCATCAGCTGTGGTACCCTCTGCTTCAGGTTTCTTCTCTTCCAGTTTTGTGTTAGCTCAGATCACTCTGTGTGTTGCAGGTGGGGAAACTGAGGCACCGAGCAGGGTAGGGACTCTCAGACGTGCAGAGTCGCTGCTGTAATCCCAGCCACGGTAAGGAACCTGGGAGGTTCACCGTGCATTTGACTTGTAAGAGGGGCTTTGGGACACCTATGCAGTTTCCAGGGCTGAGGTCCAGGCTAGCTGTGTTGCGGTGAGTGCTGTGCGGCACAGAGCCTGCCTGGGCAGGAAAGAAATCCCTCCCCGAACTGCATGGATCCTCACCAAACACAAGGGACACAGGGAGACATCTCCTGCTTCATCTTCCCTCTTGTGGATTGTCTTTTTTTCTTTCTTCCTGGGTTTTTTATGTGTGAGGTTTCAGTTTTTCTTTGCCTGCCCTGCGCCATTGTGGAAAAATCGCCCTTTAAGAGGGTCCCTGGGCCCTGTCGGGTCACATCCCTTCACACCTCATTGCTCGTGTGCTGCTCGGCCAGCGCTGCCTTCCTCCCGTGTTGGGGAGAGAAGCCGACGGGCGTTAAACTTTAAACACAGGCTCTGCGCAGTTGGTGCCTTCCGATTACGCTTCTGTTTCTTGCGCTGTTCCCGCCCTTTGCGTGAGTGCGTGCACGGACATTCGCCATTACCTGCCGAGGCAGGGAGGCTGCTGCAGGCTGGCCTCGTGCCCCCACCAGTCCGCTTGGTGATGGAGCTGTCCCAGTCCTTGGTGGCATCAAGGCGAAGGGCTGCCTGGCCTCCCCACAGGGATTGTGTACAGCTGCTGCTTTCCCCAGACCCCGCTGCCTCTCCAGACTCCTTTCAGCTTCTCCCTCCCTTGGCGTTGTCGGCTGCCCGCCTTCCTCTCGCTAAGTGCTCTCCCCTTTGCATTTGTGCATCCGCAGGTGCTGACGACGCTGGGGAGACGCTGTGAGTCCTGCTGACCCGCAGCCTTCCCGGCTGGGGCTGAAGGCCGTTGCAGAGGATGAGGATCCTTCCCAGCCCTGGGATGTCTTCGCTGGTCTCCCTTGTGAATCTCCTCTCCATGCTGCTGATAGGCTGCGTAGCTGAAAGTAAGTGACTCTGCAATCCCTCTGCAATCCCCCTTCCCCATTTTTTCCCTCCCATGCTTCACCTCCCCTGGAGAAGGACAGCAGGAGCAGGCTTTAGTGCTTAGAGCCAGCAAACGTATCCCCCACCTTTTTAGTGTTAAGGAATTGCTTAGATCATGCATCTTAGTTTTCCAGCATCTTTAGCTTTCCACCGGTGCCTTCCTGTTGTTCCCAGTACCGCCTTAGAGGGACATCATAGGGCAGCTAGGTCCTCACAGCCTGCTTTGAATCTCGGGTTGCCCCTAAGACTGGCAAAGAGCTGAAGAGAAGGGGAGGGAACTGCCTGACAGCTCTTGCTGGAGCCTTCCTCCCCCTTCTCCCAGCCCCATCTCCACCCAGCTCGCCCGTATTGTCCTCTCCTGCTCTTGCCTTTCAGGCATCTGTCAGACACTGGTGACCGTTGTCCTGTTACTCGCTGGGGCTGGATTCAAAACAGCATCCGAAGAAAGAGTATTATGTTTCTTCTTCCCCTGAGTGAACCAGTTCCAGTTTAACACAGTTTTTATCTTTGCTCCCTTTCAATTCTTGCTTTAAAAAATGAAAAGGGGAAGAAGAAAAAAAGTGAAAATCTTCAGTGGCTTGAATGTAATGTTCCTTCGACATGAAGGCTGATCACTCGGGATCAGTGGGGAATAGAATCTTCCAAGCTGATAGAATTATGACTTTTTTTTTTCCTTCCCAGCAAAGCCGCTTGAAGCTGGTGAGAGGGCTGCTCTGGTCAGCGTAGCCCTTGACAGCTTTTAACGTAATCGCTTCGTTATCAGGGTTTATTAAGATGACGCAGTCACCGGGGATTGAATGGATCCTCGACCTTTCGTTGCTGGGAGATTTTTTTTTTTGAACAGTGCATTCTCTCTTCTCTGCAGTAGGCGAGTGGGGATGGATTTGCCCTTGTCTCACTCCTGAGTTTTGTTCGGTTCATGCTTAGGCCCTATTTGCAGGGAGAAACATTAATGTGCAGAAAGATAATGTTCCCTTTTGTTCTTCTTTTCATTTAATAAGCCCAGGAATTGAGCTGAGCTCTGGGAGGTTCCTTGTGGGGCCACTTTTTTGGTGTGTAGCTGTCGGTCAGTCTGTACCTCAAACGGTGCGACTGGTGTTCATAAAGACATACCCAAGCTTCCGTTTAAGCTGCCTGTCTTGAGTAGCAGGAGCAGTGTAGTTTTTGGCAGCAAGGAACCCGGCACGAGCTTTTTGCCCAAGTATTTATGCAGGGTCCTGCTTGTCCAGGGTCCTGCTTGGATGTTGCAGCCGATGCTCTGGTAAGTTCTTTATGAGCGCCCAGGGTAGGTGGTTGGAGCTAGCTGCTGCGTTCCACCTGGGCTCAGGGTGGCCTTGTTGGCTTGTGAAAGTGGACACTGGTGGTAGGTAAGCTGCTACCTGCATTGGCTCCTGCAAAAGCAGGAGACTGGAAGCATAAATCTCCATCCCTGCCTCTTTGTGCAGTAGTCAGGAGAGGAGGGAAGGCTTATGGTGGAAAATCCAGTGTTGGGGCTCCAGGGTCCCATTCCCACCACTGGTTTGCTGTAACACTCCTGGCCAAATCGCTTTGTCCTCTTGTTTTCAAAGTAAGCAGTGTAGCTTTGCAGGTGTGGATGGAGAGTTCATGTGTGTGCAAGTGCCTCTCCATATGACCAAAGCCCTGATTCATCTATTGTGATGTTTGAATGCCTGTGAAAACTGGTCTCCTTCTTTTCTGAAGTGTTCAGAAGCCTTGCGTGCTCGCTGCTGGGAGTGGGCACTCTGCAGAATCACGGCTTCTCAAAATGATGGCTCTGTGACTTCAGTTTTTCTGTAGTTTGGTTTTCCTAGGAAGAAACAAGCATCTTGTCTGTCCCTGTCTTCTGTGGGGTGAGATCTGCTCAGAGATTCCAACAGAGCTGGGAGATCCCATGTGCTATCTGACTGCTAGAAAGCACTTTTGGTGGAAGTGTGCCCGGAGGAAGGGCTGGTGCTGATCAGGCACAGAAGGCACCAGTTGTGTGGCCCAAGCCCCGCTGAAATCTGTCACTGCTCAGCAGACACCTTGCCGCTAGCAGCCAAGTTTCTCTCTCCTGTAGCTCTGCAGTGTCCTTGGATCCTGAACTGTGAGGTTTTGTGGTTTTTTTAGTCTTGCTGCTCACAGGTGTACATACGGGAACTTTGCAGGTTGCAGGGGTGGGTATCTGGGGCCGGGCTGCTCTTACCTGCTTGATGTGCAGGTGAAGTTGGGCCAGGTGTTGTCTCTTCTCCTAAGCTGTAGAGCATGCCAGCATCTCCTTGACGTGTTTGCCCTTGGGGCTGCTCCCCGTTATGGGCCAGTTGTTTGAATTGCTGTGCGGCTGTTGTTGTCTGCGTGGTGATGGTGAGCTGATAGCTCCTGATTTTGGAGGGGCTGCTGAATTCTGCCTGGAGAGGCAGCAGCGTCTGAGCTGGTCTGCAGTGCTCCCCACTGAGGCATGCAAACAGCAAACAGCTTTGTCTGTCACAACGGCGGAGAGTGTGTGAGGAGCTGTCACTCTGTTCTGACAATGTCCTCTCCCATCAGATGGCCCTGGGCTCTGTCACACTGCCTCTCGCGTAATCCCTTGGCCGGCATCCATTTGGCTGGCGCTTGCCACAACGCTGACCCGATTTCCTGCCCTAATTCACCGGAGGGGCTGCCAAAGCCTTGCAGCCCCCAGGGCGAGCGATGCCAGGCAGTGCTGGGGTGGTGCCCCTGCCGTGGTGGGAAGCCCACGTGGCAGGTAGGAAACCCCAAGGACGTCGGCTTTTCGAGGGCACCGTCTTCCCGGCTTCGCAGGGGAACGGCTCCCCTTGCAGCAAAGCGTGGGGCTTGAAAGCTTGAACTTGCCTCCTCTTCCAGTGCAGTGCTGGAGGAGCTGTGGCCTCTGCAATCACAGGACCATTAAAATACTTCCCTTGTTTCCTAGGCTAATTGATCTCAGTCAGTGATTTAAATCTTTCTATGGCAGGAACATTCTATTTAAAGGAAACTGCTATTTAAATTAAAAAACCAAAGCACCACACTGCTTTCAGCCTGCTGTTCTTCCTTGGGAAGCTGAAGAGGATAATAATTGAAAGGTATAAAGCAGATCTGTTTCTTCTCTTTTTCTTTGGTTGCATATGGACACTTCCTCTGTTTCTTCTGCATGGTCAAGGGCAGCCATAGAGCTGGAAATTGCTAACTCCATGATTATTTTCAGTGGGCTCTCATTAAATGGAACGTATTATCATTTTGTTGAGGATTGAGCTGGTTGTATGAGTAACATCAATGGTGTTACTGCAGTGAGTTAGGGGAGGCCTTTCCCAAAGCTGTGCCCTGCCAAAGAGGCAGGTCTCGTGCCCCTTAAAGCTTGTGGAAAACCAGACAGCGCAGACAGACAGATGAAGTCTGGATATGGGTCCGGGGAGGGGAATGGTTTCCCAAATTGCTGCTATACCTGGGCACAGGACCAAGCCTTGCTGTTTCCCAGTCATGCCCCCAGCCCGAGTCATAAAATCTCTGCAGTGAGCACCTTAAAACCATCTCATTTTGTGCGTACGCAAGATGAGTCTCATCTCGCCGGTTGTAGCAGAGCAGGATGTCTTCCCGCCTGCGCTGTGCAGAGTGTGGCTGCACCAGACTGGGGCTCAGGGCAGTGGTCAGGTACTCGTGCCCTCCTCTGCTACCCGAAGGAACAACGTGTCCACTTTAAGTGCTCCTCAGTTGCAGATGAAAAGCCACTTACTGTATAGAAATGTGGTAATTTTTATAACTGAAATCAGCACGCTTGCTGTTTTCAAGTGGATTTTTCCCATTGATTAAACCTTTGCGTTTTACAATAGTGCTTTGCTAATTGGTACTTTGCATACACAGAAGGCTGGTGTGTGGCTCTCCGCCCCAGCAAAGATTTAATAGCAGATGCAATAGTGAACATTACTTATTACTTAGGTTTCCTTCCTTTTATAAATCGCGTTATAGAACGGTTACTAGCACACTCTGAAGTATTACCATAAATAATTAAATCTAAATTGCAATTGACAAAATAAAAGAATAAAGCCCCTTTTATGATGCATTACCCTGGCTTTCTTCCTTTTTAATTGCCCTTGCTCTGTCGTTAATTTGCAGAACACAGTAATTCACGCCGGGCCCATGTGTGCGGGGGGCTCTCGCACTCCAGGAGCTGCAGTGCATCCGTGGAGGCTGGCAGCAGATGGCAGCAAGGGTTGCACCACGCGTGCGGGGCTTGCGGAGAGGATGGAAAACATGTGCGGTGGGTTGGGAGAGGAGCTCATCTCTTGTAGGTCCGTGTTCCTGCTGGCAAAGCAGCGCTGCGTTTTGGGAGCTGGTACAATGAAGAAAGGCGTGTGGAGCGTGTGTGCTCCATGCTGCGAGGTGTAGGAGCTGGCTACACGGCTTGTCTTGCTGAGATCCAGATCACAGCGACTTACAGGTGTATCTGACTCCTCTCCTCTGAGTGGTTCCTCCTGTGCTCTTATCCACAGAGGATTAGCCTGTGCAGCAGAGCTCACAGCTTTTAGCTCTGGAGGTCCTAGCTTTGATCTGTTGTTGGCCAAGACAGCAGTTGTCAGATAAGATGGTAGTAAAAATCAAGAAGACTCTATCTTAGAACTTGATAGACACGTTAAGACGACATCAGTGGGAAGTGAATCCTTCTCCGCTGTGGGAGAAAGCTGCTCCATATATAACTGTTTGAGACTGATCCACGAAAACACAAGAGCACTGTCCGAGGGAGGGAAGGTGTTGAAGTGTGGTGAGGCTGTATTGCCCCACAAGCGGCTCAGGCACACGACAGTACCTGCTGGGGGCTGAGGAGCCGGGGCGATGCTGCAGAAGGGCGTTTTCCCCTTGGTGGGTGTGGGCTGGAGGAGTAGCAGAAGTTAAGGTGGGGAGGATGTGCGGTAGATTGGTAGGCGATGGAGTTTCTACTTGGTGTTGCATGTTGTTTCTTCAGTGAGTAGAGTCTGACGGTGTGCAAGGGGAGGCAGCATCTGAGCTGTGTCCTCCCAGAAGGCAGAGGTGCGGATTTCCCTCCCCCAGATTCACTTGCTGCATGTGTTCCCCGTGCA
Organism: Charadrius vociferus; assembly: GCF_000708025.1. NCBI lineage: Eukaryota > Metazoa > Chordata > Aves > Charadriiformes > Charadriidae > Charadrius > Charadrius vociferus. The sequence continues at coordinate 908,329 of NW_009646958.1, forward strand.
CCAGTTGCCTTGGTGGGCAAGGAGACACCTTGCTGTCCTTGTTTCTGAATTACTCTTCCCTTTGTCGCCTTCTCCGGCTGCCAGCTGCGATCCCGCCTGCGGTTGCTGAGGGTTCTGGACTAGTTGTTGTCCCACTCAAGGACACAGAATTAAGCTTCTGTGTCACCTTGTTTAAGTGTCTGATTAAATTAAACCTTGCCTGCCTGGATTGAGTGATGTATCTCTTTTTTTCCTTTTTTTTTCCCCCCCAGTCTTTTTCTTTTCTTTTTCAGATAACTCAAATTAGAAAGTTTGTGTCTTCTATAGGGCCAGGAGAGGAAATAAATCATCTTTTGAAAGAGCTTCCTTAGGGGCAGGGGGGGCTCTCACCTCCCAGGTCTCAGCTGTGCCCCACACTGCGAATGCTTATTAGATTAATCTCTGCTGAGGAGCACCTGGGGACAGCGGCAGCCACGGGTGTTTGAGACCCAGTCATGGGTGTCTCCTGGTAAAGGATCTTTTCCCAACCAGAGGTTCTTGCTGCTCAGCTTCATTAGATGGCTAAGTTAGGGGAAAAGAGCATCTGTTTGTTGTGTAAACAAGCGACTTGTGTGAAAATGTCATCCGTGTACCATTTGTGATAGAGAAAATGTACGTATTCGCCATACCTGGATGCCAAAACTAAGGCTTTTACCCTGGGTCAGGCTTTACCAGGAAGCCCACACTTACTTCTTTGCGATGTGCCCCTTTGGGTGTGCTTTTCACCCAGACAGTTCTTGCACAGGCCGTCAGGAAGGACAGGATCTTTCTGGTATCTCACCAAGACACTGGGTTACATCAGCTTTTCATCTGCCTGGCAAGGTCTGTGTGGTTGTGTCTTTTCAAGACCAACTGGATACAAATCTCCTGGGTCACTAAAGGGAATCTGCGAGGGTATTCCCACCCTTTCTGTGGCCTGGCAAGCCAAATATCATTCTTAGAAGGCAAAGCGGAATGTTTTTCAAGGACGCCCGACCAGAGGAATGTCGTTCTTCAGTGTGCGTGGGATGGAATCTGGGCTCGAGCTGGCCTGTGAGACTCAATCTCTGAAGAACAGTTTTATTTACTCTGTGCCACTCTTCCCCTCCAGTCAAGGATGTTCTCTTGCAACATAATTGGTCCCAGTTCCCACCTTAGAAAGCTGTGATGTTCCCTGCACTGCAGCTGCCTTTAATTTTTTGGGATTGCTAAAGTTCATGAAAACAGTCACGTTTTATGCCATCTGCTGCATGTGGTGGAGCTCACCATCGCATGGGCTGCGGGCTGAGGACCGGCTCGGGACTCAGGAGCATGCTCGCTCTGAGAATGCACCCTCTCAACCCTCCTTCCCTCCTTCTGCTTGTCTGGATCTGCTTTTTTGAGCAAGGACTTCTCTCGCCATGTTCTTGTCCGGTGTAATTAGTCTCAGTCTTGGGTCGAGGTTCTCATACCGCAAACTCTAAATAGTCGTGTTACGGTTTGGCATGGGAGCCACCTGTTCCGTCCAAGGGCACAGCAGATAACAGCGTGACTGTGGAAGAGATCACAGCTAACCTAGACCTGAAGGTTGCCAGGAGAGAGCATTATAAATATATCTTGGACATCTACTGCTAAGATTCTGAAAGGGGATATTGCAATGAATGATTTGAACAGTTGACATGAAGGAGTATGGACTGACCTGTTTTCACAGTATCGTTGCGTAGAGAATTTTTAGCATGTCCCATCTTGCTTGTTGCAGACATGAAACATCGCTGCTTCATACGAGGTTGGTTAAAACCAATGCCGCTAGTTTCATCTGAAATGCACAGAATCATTTCTGTTTCCTTTTGAGGCCAAGAGGAAAAGCAAAGCTTTAAAAAAGAAAAAAAAAATAAATAGAAGGAGCTGCAACTGGTTTAGCATTCCACAAAGTTTCTCCAAGTCCTCCAAACCTTTAATTGACTCAGGAGCATAAAATTGAGAAGGGGAGAGAGTGAGAGAGCGTGTGGAGTGGCGCGAGCGATTTGAATAATTTATTGTCCTTTGAAGTTGCAAGAGAAATTTCAGCTGCCTTGGGGAGTAATTTCTCCCCATTCTGAAAGGGTTTCTCCTTATTTTAAACTCATTCAGAGGATGATAGTTTTGCATTTTCTGCATAATTAATGAGCATAACTCCCCCCCACTCTCACACAACCTCTAAAGAGTGGTGGGGTGATGAAACTTGGTGGTTTTTTTAATTAATAAAGTCAAATTAATTTGGCTATGTCCTCTTCCTCCCTCACCTCCGTTAGAATTCATGGATTTATTCATAAATTAGTCTGAGTGCCGACACTTACAAATCTTTAGTGTGGACTTTGATTTGTTTGAATGAACTTCTAAAAGACAGTGTAGGTTTTTTTCAATTCAGCTATTAAAGATCACCTTGAGACTGGCGCTGTCGTGATCATCCGGTGATCCAGGAAGATCCTTCAGCTCTCGTTTGTCTGTCTGTACGGGTAGGATCTGTTTGGTTTTGAGGGCTTTCTGTGTGGGTTTTTTTTTTCTTTATGAATGTTATGATACTCCCTTTTCCTTATAAAATCTGTTAATTGTAGTTAATTCCAGTAGCTGCCACTTGAGGGACTGCCTTCACCTGGAAGGGTAAGGCATCTTCTGCCCTGGTGCCTGGAGGGGCTGCATTACAGCCTTCTGCAGAGAAGCCATCCCTTGCAGCTCTTGGCAGGTGTCAAACCCAAACGGAAACCTGTCCTACTGAAAAAAAAAAAAAGCACCTTCCTCAGTCACTGTCTTTGATAAAAGAATTTAAGGGGTCCTTCGTGTTGCTTTTCCATGTTTCCATTTCTTTCTTGCTCATGTGTTGCACTGTTTATTGGGCTTGCTGAATCTCTAGTTATCCCAAAGCTGAATTCGGTAGGTTCCCACTGCTGTCGCTTCTCAGCACTGTTGTTGGATTCTTCCTTTTTTGTTCTTTTGTGTTTATGTGCCCGCTACAAACCTGAGTGATGAGTATTGTGGTTCAGAGACAGAAACTATAATGACTCCTGTGGTAGGAGTCAAAAGTTTATAGAGTCACAGAATGGTTTGGGTTGGAAGGGACCTTTAAAGGCCACCTAGTCCAACCCCCCTGCCCTGGGCAGGGACACCTTCCACTAGACAGGGTTGCTCAAAGCCCCGTCCAACCTGGCCTCGATGTTACTGTTATAATAACGTCACGATTGTTAAAGGCGGTGTGCTTCCATTAGCTTTATTAGGGGTTTGTTTCTTGTTTTCAAGATCTCCTATCTTGAGCTCCCTTGACATCCCTGTCCCACTACTGATGAGCAGTACAAGCTCACAATACACTGTTAAGACCCAGGGTAAGGTGTTTCAAGGTTGTGTACCCAGAATCTCCTTTTGTTCCATGGAAATGTGGGCTGAAGTCTCTTACCAGAGGTCGGATAGGAATGATGTATCAAGCTTTTGACAATGACCAAAATTCTGTGCTCTAAGAGTTGTACCTTGCCCCTTTCCTGTAGACCTGGAGATTGCCTCTCTTGCCTAAAAGAAAGAAGCAGAGGACAGCTAGTAAGTGGAAGTAATATAGCTTTTATTTACAGGAGTAAAAGAGCAGAGTTTTATCAGACTCTGTTTTGTTTATCTGGTGTGCCTTTCATCCCCAAATGATCCCTACAGGCGCGTATTAGCTAGCAAATCTTGATGGGGATCGTTCATCTGTTGCAGTGCTGCAGCCCCTTCTGAGCGGGCGATGCAAGGCAGGGGACCCAGCTATGTGTTTACGTTTTGCAAAGGTCTTTGTCATATCACTAAACCAAGGATCTGAACTGATCTCCCTGATCACATCCTTGGGGCTTCTCGCACTGCGCTTCCTCTGAAAGACCATGCGATGCAGAAGCTTGTAGCAGTTTGTTTTCCCCATTGCTGCTGACTCTGCTGTCACTTTTCAGCGGCTCAGGACCTCTGCTGGGCTATATTAAGATGGCATCCCCCCCTGGGAGTTGGGATCCTTGCTCGTTAAGCTTTTTCGTCTTTCAGCCTTGTCCCATAGGAGGTGGTTTTTCATGTTCTGGTATCCCCCATAGACTCTGATTCTTTAGTGACTCAGAGCAGCGGAAGTTGAGTAAAGAGCCAAGTCCTTTCTAGCTGCGTCTTTTCTAGGTAGGGGGTGAATTGAGCTTCTCCAGGATGCCAATATCGATGACACGGCTGGAGTAGGAGCTGTCCTAGCAACATGACAAGGGGAGGGAGAGCTCCCTGCCTTAAGCTTCTGATTGCAAACAATCTGGGATTGCTGTCATGGCACTGATGGACAAGGGGCTCTCATTAAGTTGCCAGGATAGCTCCTTGGGTTTCTTGCTCTTGCTCTGCTCTGGGTTATTAAGCCTTGTTATAGGACTTGTGGACAAATATGGAATGAGATGTTGTTACGGTTGATTGAAAGGACTTGTTTACCCGCAGGGTCCTGGCCTGCCACGTTGCTGAGGCTGCGTGTGCTCCTGTGCTTGCTGGTCCTTCAGCAGCTGATCCCAGGGCTGCCATCTTACATGACAGCATTGCTTGTCTGCTTCCACTCTCGCTGGTCACAAGAGGCATCCTTCTTCCTGGCATTGTGGTGCCAGAAGGTGAATGAGAATCCTGGCTGGAGGTCCATCTGCACTACCACCTGCTTGCTCCTTTGCCCCTCAGTGTGGTCTGTTGCAGGGAGGGCGGGAGGGAGAGCTCTGTGCTGGGGGCAGGCGGTAAGCAGAGAGAGAAGCAGTTGGTACTCCTGAAGCACTCCTCATCTGAATTGGTATGAGAAGGGAGATGGGGAAACTGAGGCACAGGGAGAGGATACTTGTGGAGCGGGGCCACAGAATGCATTGAAAAGCAAACTCTGTCATGTCTTCTAGACCACATTTTGTCATCCACATACTCCATACATGCTAAATGCTGCCTCTTTTCCATCCTTTCTTGCATTATGTGCAGAGTCCCGTTCTGATGCCCCACACCAGCTGCCTGCCATGTTTGCTGTCTGCTACTGCCAAAATACCGATCCCTTCACCCCCAATGTCAATCTCCTATTTCTTACTCATTAAACTGAAGCCCACGTGGTGCTCTGGGCTTCCCCTGTGCCACAGCTCACAGGATGGGGAGTTTCTGGTGTGCGCACGCTACGTGGCGTAAAATGACCGGATACCATTTTTCCTGGGTTAGGGAGGGAGGGAAGAAGGAGATCCAGAATACATCCCACTCCCTGTAGAACAGGGACAGCTCTGTTCTATCCTGTCCTGTGCAGCAGTTTGCATCCTGTCTGTGTGTATCATTACAATGTGCATATACATTTGCATAAATCATGGTTGGAAGAATGCTTTCCTCAGCTGTCACTAGGGCCGGGACTGATCTGTGGCAGTGACAGATACCCTTTGCGCTATGGGGAAAGGTGGATCCTTTCCGTACATACGGGTGTATGACGGTAGCCTGGAGGAGTCCTGCCGAAACTGGATGACTTCATCCTAGCTGCTGTTGCCATGCGATAAGGCACAGTCCCATCCCTGAAAACTAGCAGTTTAAATAGACCAGAAGGAAGGATTACGCTTCCCCTCCAGCAGGCGGGATAACGTGGTTTTTCTCACCTTGGGTGTCAGAACTAGGAATAGATCTCTGGTAGCCTCAGTCTCATCCTGCTGCTACAGGCTCGTACCTCCTCTTCCAAAGGGTCTGTATCCGAGTGCGTTGCAAAGAGAAGCCTGAAGGCTGTATGGATGTGCCAGATCCCCAAAATTACAAGCCTCGTAGCAAGAACAGCTTGGCATGGGTGCTGGCTCTGAGGGGTCTGCTGCTTCATCCCGGCTGAGGGGATGTGGGACTGGCAGCGCCGGCAGGCGTCAGAAAGGACGGGTGTTGGGGCTGTTGGACAGCCAGTGAGGTAAAGGCGTATGAAATGTGTTCTTGATCTTTCTCACCTATTTTCTACGCCTGTTAAATCCCCTGCTGGGTCACATCCTTCACTGCTGTCCTTTCTCTGGGGCCTTGCAAGAAAGGAGAGAGCGGGTAATCTTTCAAGTGACATTCCCTCGTGTCCAACAGGGAAAAAAACCTGCCTTCACCTGCTCATAGCCCAGCTTTTCTGAGTCAGGTAAGGGCTTCGGTGCATCAGCGGCGGGGGAATAGCGAGGTGGAAGTATTTCACTTCTGAAAAAAATGTCCCCAATCTTTTTTTACCCTCCTTTCCCCAACCTTGCCGGTCCCATCTCCCTGAAGGGAGCCAAGAGCTGCTGACAGTAAGAGGAAGTCTCTGTCTGAAGCCTATAATTATCCTGTCTGCCTTCCCAGAAAAGGCCAGTTGGGGAGCGAGCGTGCTTCTGTTTCATGGACAAGCCCTGTGTTCTGCTGCCTCCCCAATTACTGCTTAATGGACTTTTTATGATGATAAGACGACTGGGTTGGGGAAAAGTTATTGACGGGGAAATGGAATATAATTCACTCCCTGTTTGTTTTTTCTGTCAGAAAAACCCTCATTTTAATTTTATTTGTGAGGCACTGAGAAACAACTCTCGGGGAAAAAAAGTGCAAAATCTATCAGTAAAACCCTGGATTTCAAGGGGACCAGAGTCTCTGCAGAACCTCTCCAAAGGGTGTTTTCAATCTTGTTGAGTGTCTCCATAGAGACCCTCCCCACAGCCCGCATCAGTCCTGCTCCCAGTTTGCAGCTCTCACTCCTCTCATGAAGAAAAATGTAAATTATGGAGCCATCTTTCTTGCCTTTACCCCTCTTGCAAGCTCCCCCGCTCCCTAATGCCGCTGCTTTGAAATACGTACCCATTCCAAACATCGCATTCTTGCTCCCCACTCTCCATCTGTCTCAAATTTGGCTGCTCTCTCCTGTTTTCATCTGCTCCGTGGTTCGCCTCCTCTATCTAATCTTCACTTCCTTGCTCTGGCTCTGAACACCTCCCTCCTCTGCATCTTGCTCCAGTTCTCTTGCATTTTCCCTGTTGATCTCTCCCTATCTGATTTTCCCGTCGTTTCTGCCTTCTGCTCCCCTCGTTAGCTCCCCCATTTATTGGTGTGACAAAGCTGCTCCTCTGGCGGTGCCTCCCAGGCTGTCCCCAGCTGCTCGGCACTCCCATCCCCATCCCTCAAACACCACGGACCACAGCAGCGCATGTGTGTAAAACGCGGTTCCTAAACCAGCAGACAAACACTCGGTGCATGGCCGGACCTGGATTTCATGTTCCTGGAGAGGTTTTTAGGAGGGGAGATGAAAGCACTGCTGGCCAGGGCTGTAGCTGGGGGAGTACCTTGTGCTCCTTCTCCGGTTGTGAGCCGGTCAGCAGTTGTGGAAAAGGGAGATGGAGTTTCACAAGATCAGCAGAAAGTTTCAGTCCAAAAAGCAAAGGGAAGGGGGGGGGGGGGGGGAGAGGAGGAGAAGAGGGGTGTTTAACCCTTTGCATGCCCATGAGAATCCCTGCCCATGAGAACCCCATCGGATTCCTTCCTGGTTGCTCTTGAGGTTAGCGAGGGGTGAGATATAATGGAGAGATGTCCCCGTTCAAGCTAACTTGACCTGGTTGTTGGGAGATTGCAACGCTTTTGTCTGGCTTTTGTTTTTTATCTTCTTCTCCCACCAAGAAGTACATGCGGAAGAAGGTCTCTGAGTTCTGCCTGTAGTAATTTTTTGTGGCTATTTTATTTTGTTTGTATTACAGTATTTAGAGGCTGTACCACCTAGAGTGTTGAGTGCTGAACAGATCTGTTCAGAGACCGTCCTTTGCTCCAAATTACTTGTAGTGTCTAGACCAAGACAGGCAGGTGTGAGAAATGAGGATTGTCACCTCCGCACGATGTGTGGCAGACTGAGGTGCGGGGAAGGGTGAGTGCCCAAGGTCAGCCGAATTTGCGTCAGAGCCAGAGATCTGAATCCTGATTATGGGAATCATCTGGAGCCTGGAAGAGCAAATTGGGGTGCGCTAACGCTACCGGCAAAATAACATTGATTGTAAATGGCTTAATGGTCTTCTCTTTTAACTTTGTTCTTGAAAGGTAGGTGTGCCTATATGCACAAAAAAGGGTGTATTTTGATCAGCTCAGTATTTTTGAGCTAGGGTAAAGGTTGACAGTGGTAACATACCCTGAATCTCTCTTGTAGTGTGGGCACGCACTCACGGTGGGCAGCTCCTCAGGGAAACGTCAGGCTCAGCACCACGGGGCCGTTTGTTGAAGGTCAACCAGGAACGGTGGGTAAAAGGACGGCTGCCGTACATGTTTGGGAAGGCTACGATAAGCCAGCCAGACGGCAAGAAAATGGCCTGCCTGCTGTGCTCTTGCTCTTGCTTTAGTTTCAGTGGTGGGTCTCGGCTACAGCGGAGAGCCCCTCCGTTCCCCAGGGTGCGGATAATGAAATGAGTGTTTATTCACCAGCCAAGGAGGAGCTGGAACCTGGCACTTGGTGTGCCATTGCCGTGGGTCAGTAGTGCCAGAGCGCTGACGGCAGGGACCGGGAGCACCAAAACTGGAAGCAAAACCTTTTAAAATATGCATTTTTGTAACTGGCTTTCTTTTGTCTCCATGGATTGCTGCCGCTGTGGGCGAGGGGCCCTTTCAGCCGGGCTCACGCTGCTCTCTCTGCTGGGGCCAGATGAAAGAATAAGTGGTTTGTCTTTATTTGTGGTCTTTTATTTCCTGGGGGTGGCGGGAGGGGGCTGCAGAAATGGGGGGCGTTAAGCACAGAGGTGAATTTCGCCATCTAAAATGAGCACCAGGAGGAAGCAGAGACGTGGAGGCGCCTGACTGCGGCCCCTCAGGGAGAGCCTGCGGTGTGAGGGGATGGTTTACACGCACACTGCCCGTTTCCTACCCAAAGCTGGGGCAAATAATGCAGTCGGGGACCATCTTCAGGCCTGTGGGGCTGAGGGGCCATGAGTCGGGCCTGTGGGGAGATGGGCCCATTACGATGGCGGTGGTGCCTCCAAACCTCCCCTGTGGCTATCGGGTGGCAGGAAGATGGTGGACATGTCGTCTCTACTCTGTGGGAGCAGCTTTTTGCCTCAGACCTGCCCCAAAACTGGCAGGCTGTGGCTCAGGAGGGAGGACAAATTTAGTTCACAGTTGGGTCTTACAACCATTTTGTCAGCAAAGCGTGTGGGGTCTTCTCTTCCCCCATGGCGGAGAGGTGGAGGGCTGCATGTCGCTGGCCAGTCCTGCGTGTAACGGGACTGAGGGCTTTACCTGAAGAGGTTCATGGTGTGGCGCAGGGTCTGGCCGTGTGTGTGCTCGTGCAGCCCAGGCCGGAGGGAGAGGGGGCTGCTTTCAGTCCGCTCTTGTTGGCCAACCCCATGCCTTGCCCAAATTGTCCCGTCTTCCTGAGCCAGCACCACGGCGTTTTGGCTGTCAGGGGATTGATCTGGCAGGCCGGCACGAAATGCTGTGAGAATCAATTTTGTCTCAGAAAGGCCCAGGGGAGTCAATATTTCCCCACCAGGACCTGCCTCTCTCCTTCCCCTCATTCAGGCTAACTGGTTGGCCTTAGTTTCAAGGGAAGGCTATCGGGGAGATGAGGAGTGCGGCTGGCAGCCGCCATACTGGTTTTACACAGCCCTCTGTACAGCCAGGGCTTCGTTCACCTGCCGTAGCTGAGCCCATGGTAGTTTTCCCCTCGGATTTTCAGGCTGTCTCTCCCATTTTGTGGCAGGAGTGTACTGGGGGAGCGTGTTGAAAGCTGCTCCTGCCCTGTGGTGTGGCCTGCGGAGGCTAAATGCATCCCTGCCCTCCTTGTCCCTCCATAAACCCACCTGTGGAGCTGGCAGGAGGGACAGCCATCTCCGGCTGGAGACCAGGCTTACAGGAGGCAGGGAAGGAGGATCCGTGGTGCAACCTCGTAACTGTGCTTTTTCTTTTTCTCCTCCCTGCACCCCTCTCCCCTTCAGCTGTCAGCTCAGATGTGTTAAATCCATTTGCGCTCCTGCCTCTCTCCCACCCCTCAAACAACCTCTGGGTTCTCCATTGCTTTCTCTGTCTTTGGCTTTTGATGTTTCAGACAGGCATATGGTGGCCGGCCTGTCTCCCTCGCTCCTTGTCTGTCACCTGCTATTCACCATGGCAGCAGTTCCTGAGGGACATTTGGGTTTAAAGGGTGAGATGTCCCCTCCTTGTCCCCACTCCCGCATCTTTCAAGCTTTCCTTGCTGTAAAGCTTCTCAGACTGTTTTGTCATCTGTGCATCATTAGCAGGGAGATGTTGGGGTTTTTTTACATGGCTGCATTTGAAGAACTTTTTCTGCTTTGGTGTGACATGAAAGAAGGAGGGGAGGAGAGGAGAGGCGAGGCAAGGCAGCAGCATTTTCCTCTTCTGTGAGGAAATCTGCCTCGGTGAGCAGCCCTTGTACGTGGGCTGATGTCGTACGGTGCTCCTCTAGCGTGTGTGTCTCAGGGATGAGTAGGAGACCCCACCCGTACCACCTCGCAGCTTCTTCGCAAAATCTGCGTTAGAATTCACAAAATCCCAGCAGCGAATGTGCGTCATGTCCCTTCGGAACAGATGCCGACACCGCCCATGTTACTCTAGGCCTGTGCTGTGGAAAGTGAAGCCCAGTGGAGGTTTGGAGGTTGTCTGCACCGGGGTGACCGGCAGGGTGAGCGCGTGGTCCCGTCAGCTGCCCCCGACAGCCGTCGGGGGCACAGGGCAGGAGCAGAGCTGTCTGGAAGGGGTGGCAGAGGTTAGGGCAGAGGGCAGACGGTGTGTGTGCTGAGCGTCTTTGCAGATGCAATTACAGAGCCGCGGGATGGACGGTGAATATGTGTCTCTTCCTTACAGTCCGTGGCAACTATCCAGCATGTCGCTTGCCCCGGCCGTTGCTTTTGGGAAGTGCGTAGGCGCTGGGCAGGAGCAAAAGGTTCAGTTTGACTTGATGGCTTTCCATTAAGCTGTAGAGAAGAATCACAGGTACGCAGCAGCCATCCGGTCTTTTCAGCCTTCTCTCCGGAGACCCGGACCCCACAGGAAACCTCTTGTAGTAGGAAAATTCTTTCAAGCTCCAGGTTTTTCCATTCCTGTTTTGATACTGCAAAAAAGCGGGTTTTGCTACTTTGTAAGCAGAGAAAAAGACAAATCTCTTGTGACCACTGGACCTAGGTGGAACTCAAACCCAGCCTTTCCAAGACTGACTTGCTCTTAGCTATCCATGATTTGTGAAGTGATCTAAAATCTGGATTGCAAGTATGTCATCTGGAAAATGCCTGTCTCTGCTTTTTATTTATTTATTTAAAACTGAGGGCCTGCAATCTTGGCAAATGAGGGGAAACACATAAGCCCCACTGAGTGGGCTGCTAGTGCTTCACTTTTACATGGCGCCTTGTTCCTGCCTTTGAAGCCTTTCAAAGCAATTTGCAGAGCTGAAGACTGAATTCTGACTGCATGTTTCCCTGCAAGCTGCGCCTGGCACGGCGGAGCTGTGGCAGTCCTACGCAGCACGTAGGAATTTGTTTCGGCTTTGTATCATCACCACCTTGCCTGCGATAGCGCTGGCTTTCTCTCTCCCAGAGGGGAGAGGGTTGTTCTGCGGTTGGCGTGGGCTGAGTGACAAGCGCTGCAGTGACATGGGGTGCATCGGTGGAGAGCGCAATGGGTGATTTGGAGGGGGGAGGAGGGGGGAGGAATCAAAGTCTGGAGCTCAGAGGCTTGGGCAATTTTAAAATCAACAATTTAGCTTTGATTTTCACCGATTTTCCAAGTGAGTAGTAAAATCTAATAGATTGGTTTTTTGTTTGGTTTCTTTTCTTTTGTCTCTCGCTGTCTAAGAGTGAGTTTACCGTAGCAGTTCAGCAGTAGAGCGAGCTCAGGAAGGCGGCGTTCACAGAGCAACTCACCTTCCCCCTTACCACACACAGAGTCAACAGAGGTCCCCAAAAAGGGATGCTGAGCAATGACTCCAAGTTCACTATCTTTTGGAGCACCGTGCCTTTCTTCAGGACAGAAATAGAACCTCATTTTTCTCCTCAGCTGTGCTGTCGTCATACTGCTTGGGCTCGTTTAAATGTATATGTGACATTAAGGGTTATTAGGGGCTTTTATTTTAAGAATTGAACTTGCATCAATAAAGTGTTCTTAAAAGCCCAGGATGTTTTTGGCTGTACCTTCAGAATTGACTTCTGCTAACTCTTCAGATATTGAACTGAGAAGAGAGGAAGAAGTCAGGTTGCGGCCAGAGTGAGCGTTTATATTTTAGCCTGAAGCAAAGTTTTGGTTTTGCCTTTCTCAGATGGAAGACAGATTCCCCAGTGCCAGTACCTCCAGTGGGACTCGCTTGATAACCTTTAGCTGTAACATTGCAAAGAAGACTCTGACCTCTAAATATAGATTTGGATATTTATAAATCTGATGCTTTGTACACACAGCATTCGGTGGTGGGACGTAAACAGCTCCAGCAAATTGTATTTACCTCCAGCATGGAAACAAATGCTTGATTGCATCACATGAGCTTGCTCAGTGGCTTTTATTTATATACTGCTGGCTACACCAGGCAGGGCAGGGAGGAATGCTTCCTTTTGTCTTTCAACCCCTAAAAGACCCTGGAGACTTCTCTCTAGCTTCCATTTGCCCTCTTCTTAAGGTCTTTGGTAGGCTGTTTACATCTCATTTTATAGACTCTGAGTACGTACATATAAATACACACATTTCAGAGTCATGTGGTCTACTTTTCTCAAGAATAACAGACGGCAACTTTATGATCTGAGTGATTTTATTTGAACACAGCTGTGGCCTTGTGATTTAAATATTTCAATAAATTTTAAACTAACTAGATGAGAGGAAACTGTGCAGGAAAAACAGGTTAGAGCACGGAAGGAGAATTCCCTGAGGGTAGAGGCAATATGGGCTCTGCACGAACACTCCTGACCTCATCCTCCTCTCATCAGAAGGCCTTTGACTCCTTCCTTGGTCAGAAAGCCCATCCCAGCATCCTTTCCCCTCCTTGCAGAGGTGCTCTTGAAGACAGTCGGACGTAGATGGAAATCAGTGGCAGGGGGTGAGGGAGAGGTGCTGCGAGCTCAAGCGTTGTTCCCTTGGGTCCAGGCTGGCTGAAATGCAGCCCCAGGCTCTGAGTGTGTTCAGGCATCACTGCACCTTTGAGCATCTGGTTATGAGAAGAGTTTGAGGAGCTTTTGGCTTCTTCCTTCAGCAGTGTGAATTCCTTGGTTTTCTCAGATGTCTCATGATGCGAAGCGGGGAGAGGAGGGGAAGGGGGAACTGCAGGAGCAGACGGCAGACTTGGCTGCCGTGCTCTTGGTCTTGACAACTGGATTGTTTTGAAATGATCACGACTTCAGTTTGTTGGGCTGATCCTGTCAACTCGCCTGTTCCAAAGGATGGCGTGCCTGTTGCTGTATAAATGTACCAGTGAGGACCAGGGGAAAGATTTGTAGATAAAACCAGAGGTACTGCAAGCCAAGGAGGTTTCACATCCCAAAGTCACTGGCATCAGCCTGTTTCACACCATCATCCTCAAGATCTCATGCGCTCCATTTATTTCATGGTCCTTCTTCCACCTTTTGCCCCTGCCTGTGTTCCTGTAAATCTGCTAGGATCTGAGGAGTGCAATTCAGTGTTTCTAGATGTTGTTTTCAGCTTTACCAACTTTTGGTGATGATCATTAGATGGGCTTTGGAAGGGCAATTTCCCCTGTGCAAAACAGTTCAGAAGTTCACTTTTCGGAAGTAAGAGAGGCTTTGCAATGTCGTCGCATTGAAATCTCTTTGTAGGATCAGGCCCCTAATCATTTTGTGCTGCAGCTTCTTCATTTGTAAAACGGAGGTAAAGACTGTTTGTTCCTAAAAGGTCAAGAGGTTTAATTTCATCTGGGATCATTAGAGAATAGCAGTGATAATGCTACTGTTAATTACAAACAGCGTTTATTAGATTTTTTTTTTCTTTCCTTGTGCCAATGGTGACACTTGTTTTTTTTCTTAAAGGTCCCCCTGTGTTCATTAAAAAACCTGTGGACCAAATCGGTGTGTCGGGAGGGGTGGCCTCCTTCGTATGCCAAGCGACTGGAGACCCAAAGCCACGGGTAACCTGGAACAAGAAAGGAAAGAAAGTGAACTCTCAGAGGTTTGAGGTAAGAGATGTCCTTGAAATGTGTGTCTGTGTATATATAAAGAGAGAGAGACCGACACAACGCAGCCAGTGCTCTTCTTTGGCCATCCTGAGACCTGATAATAAAGGGAGGTTTGGAAGGGGAGGAGTTTTAACAGCAGGAGGAGTGAAATGCAAGCTCTTGGCCATGTCAACAGCTGGGTTTGTTCCAAAGCAAGAGAGAACTTGGCTCACGTACATTATTGGCGTTCTTTCTTTTGTTTTGTTGGGGTTTTCTCCCCTCCTGGGGTATAACATAAAGCTGCCTTCTTCCTTCCCTAAGACACCCCAACTAAGCTGATACTTCTTCAGCTCTGTAAATGCACCTTTCGTACCCATCCATGGCTCGTTATTTTAACCCTGGGACAGCCTGGAGTAAACATTACAGTTGCTGGCAACCAGACGCAAGCAATTGGTATTGTTTAGATAGAAATGAGAGTGGAGGAACAAGGACTAGGAGGTCATCCTGTGGAATTTGCTGTGAGACTCAGCCCTGCCAAGCAGCTGTGTGCTGAGAGGAGCTTTGTGGTGTCAGCTGCCCATGCAGATGGAGGAATAAGGCGGGGGTTCATTTTTATTTTGTTTTCGCTTGGTCTGTTTCCTCCTCCTTCATCACAGTTGAACTCTGAACACCCACCCCGCACACATCAGCACCGTGGCTCATCCTTTCAGGGCGTTTGAGATGTACATGGCAGTTTCAGTGGGTCAGTGGTCAGGGACAGGGTTTGGCATGGGATGGTTCTCTTGTCACCTTGAGGTCAGTGGAGAGACAAGTTGACCGTGTCAGTTGTGTGTAGGGGATTGTGGGGCAGCTGCTGAAGTGTGTTTGTGAGTGTGCA
>NW_009646958.1:923291-927642 GCF_000708025.1 Charadrius vociferus
TCTCTCTCTCCCTTTATCCTCCAGACGATTGAATTTGATGAAAGTGCAGGTGCTGTTTTGAGGATCCAGCCCCTCCGGACTCCCCGGGATGAGAACATTTACGAGTGTGTTGCTCAAAACCCTCATGGGGAGGTCACCGTCCATGCCAAGCTCACCGTCCTCCGAGGTAAAGAGCATGTCTGCCTCCATGTCTCAGTGTCACAGGGGAGAAGGGACCCTTCAGCCTCTCCCTTCAGCTTCTCCCTTCCTTCAGATGACTGGGAAGCCTATCACAAAATGTGTGACCAAGGCACAAAGTCCTCCTTTTTTCGGTTTGCTCTGACCTGTCAGATCTGTTTGCTGCTACTATCCCAGAAAGTCATAAAATTGCTATGTAAGAAACAAAGCTAAAACTGGACCCCTTTAGGAGATTTGACTGGATGATGGGCTGAGGTTCCTTCCAACCTGAATTATCCTTATTATCCTGAATTGTTATGAGCAGGACCAGCAACTCCCCATCATTCTCCTCAGAAATGCGGCACCATTCATCCAGACACCCAAGAAAACCTTCTTCATTGAGGAATCACTTAATGGGCTGAGGTTAAGATGATTATGCATCTGCATGGGCTTTCGCGCCATTGGTAGCTCTGCCAATCTCTTCCCTTGTGCAAGATGCCTATTTTGCCCTTCTTCTGGGCGTCTCCCCTCATTCCAGAGCTCCTTTGCTCCATGCACTCTGCAGGAAAACAGTTCCCTTCTCCATTTTGTTCTGGTTCTTTTTTTCACTTGTCCCCACTATAGAGGATGTTTACATGGATGCCTCCTTCATGTCATCTGTTTGAAATATGCTCCCTGAACTTGATGTGGGGGAGGGAACAATATGCTATTGCTGTGGATGCCTCTGGATGTTTACTGTTATTACCCTGGAGATCTGTAAAATTGCTATGTGGAGCACTAAGCTAGGCTGCTTGCTAAAACTGACCCATTTTAGGGGAAAAGATGCGTGGTGTTCTCTGTTCAAACCACAGGGCAATGCAAGTGATCCCGGCAGAAGGGGAGTAGTGGATAACTGCCCGAGAGCTCCTGGAGGGAGTTTAGCTTGGGAGCAGTGGCTATTGATGAAGCCATCAGCAGGAGGTGCTGTAGAAAAGCCATAGGGTTTTGAGTAGGGCAGCTTGCAGGAAGAGCCATTATTTCTGCAGTGAGCATTGCTAACAACAGTTTTAGGTGCTCCAGGAAGTGCGTGGTCCTCGTAAGGGCAAGCGATAGCCCTGCCTGGATGCCAGTTGCCTTTTCCTCAGCAATTTCAGTGTTCTCTCCAAGAGCATCTTAAGTCCTTCTGTTTGAACAGACAGTGAGCACATCTCTAATAGTGCAGAGCGAAATTTGTATGCAAATCCCCAACGTACAACGGTAAATACAGAATAGACATAAAGGGCACACGGCAAAGCCCTTGACCTCCCCTTGTAGCAGGGAATATCCCTTCTGCTGCCCACCTGGCAGGCTCTGTGTTGTCAGGATGCTGGCTGCCTTGGAGCGCGCAGTCATGGTCCAGTCATGCCTGACAGATTTGTGTAGGTGCACTTAAATCTTTGTGTAGCTCCTTTGCCTGGCGTGGCATTTAACCTTCTGTTAGCAGTACGTGGTGGGATGTATCTGTCAGGAGATTGGAACAGCGCTTTATGACAAGAGTGTTTCAAGCTGCAGTTATTCCAGAGGGCTGGGAGCCTTATTTGTCGCACTGATTCCCATATATTCCTTGGGAGCTGTTTGGGAGAAGTGCCTCTGCAATCATACTCAAAATTTCTGCCCCTTGAATTTTGCTAGCAGTGGCATGAGAGAAGGTTGTCCTCCAGCTGCTGCCCTCACAGTTCCCCTGATGCTCACAGCATTTTCAAGGCACTCTCCACCAAAATAAAGCTGCACTGTATGGGAAGTGACGAGCTGAGCTCAGTGACTGTCCTTAGGGACCGAGATTCTTTGTACATGTCTTTTTGCAGCTTTTCCTTCCGGTATTGGCATCATACCCGTGTCAGCCAGAGAGACAGATGACAGAACAGGAGCTACATCTCCCCACTGCCTGACTAATTACGCACTTTGCTGATCCCACCAGAACATTATTACTGTGTGCTTTGCTCCTGTGTTGTGCTGCTTTCACAAGCATTCCTGTTCTGTTTGCCTAACAGGACCTCGTTCGGTGGCTTTGTTGACTGTGCTGGAGCAGCCGGGGTACCCCGTTCACGAAAGCTGGGGAGCAGTACTTAGCTGCAGGCCTGGGCCAAGATGTCATTGAAGAGCATGAAGGAAGCCGTTTTTATATCATACCCTCCCCTTCCCTGCTCGTTGGAGTTATTCCATCCTTAATCTTTCCTTAGCTTTCACACAGCAAAGATTGTCTCTTCTTTATCCGCGTTTTTAAGTGCTGGGGAAGTTAAAAGGACCGAGCACAAATCCAGTAATCTCCACAATGACAAAGTTCGCGTGCTGGCATCGATTCCTCTCTTCTTCCTCCCCGCTTCTGCATTCACCCACTCTCCTGTTTGTCTTTCTCTATCTTCCCTTGCGAGGCCTCCTCCTCCTTTCCGTCTCTCTTCTCTCACTTTCAGAACTAATATTTAGCATAAAGATGGGGGCTGCTCCGCAGCATGGAGGTGAATGTGAGCTGTCGTTTGCTGAAGCTGTTACCTTGGCGGAGTACGGAGTGTGGAAACGCGGGCCCCGGCTGTTCCAAACTCCGCGGGACAGGCTGTGTAGTCGTTGTGCAGCCTGTTGGCTGGGCTGGTGTTATCCGTTAGACGTACATGTGTGTACCTTCATGCTACACACATGGAGGAGCAGTTACGGGATTTCCTCAAGGCCGGTGCAGGCAGAACAGAAGAGGAGAAAAATAGTATATTCTTCCCTACTAGATGGAGCTGCGGAAGGGATTGAGAGTAAACCGCCTTTTTGCTTATGCACGTGACTACTCCTGGATCAGACCCGAGTAGAAATGCACATGCATTCGCTTAAAAACAGGAAGCTGCAGGAGGGGAAACCTTTGGGAGTTTCTGAGAAGCAGAGCTTGCGATGGACACCGTTCAACTTGTGCAAAGTCTCTTAACACCAGCTCTGCTGGCTTCTTTGTCCTTCCTGCTCTGCTTCTCGAGGGACGGGAGTTTTGATAGGGCTGTGGAGACTTGCTGTTCTTTCCACAGCTGGCTAGACACGGTGCCTGCAAACCTGATTCCTGCAGAGCCCAAAAGAAAAGAAAAGCAAATGGTTTTGGGAAGCATTTTCCAGTTATTGTTGACTCCAGCTGCTGTCATTTTTCATTACAACTTAGGCTTAAAGGAAGCGAGTTGGCACAGGCACCCCGGCTCTCAGATGCTATAGTTTCTCAAAGCGCCACACTCCCGGGAAAGATATACATAGTTTTTATTATTATTATCACTTCCTGTATACAGATTATAATTTCCCTCCACTTCTTTAGTAGCCCGAGACAGAGATTCTGGTGCTGCGAAGGTGTGTCCTGTGCTGTCGGCAGGTGAGTGGGCTGAGCAGAGGGGCCTGGCTGCGGCTTTCCACCCGTGCTGCCCCCGCTGCCGCGGGCACAGGAGGGGTTTCAGCAGAGCCCGGAGGGGCTTAGTTCTTTGCTGGGTTGAAGCTGATAGAGGGAGTTCCGGGAAGGGTTACCTTTTGTGAATCGTTAGTAAATGTGGCACGATCCCATAAAACCCAATGCTTTGGTCCAGTTAAATATAATGGAACAAAATGTGCCGTGCCCTGATGCGTCGCGGGTCACACACTGGCCGATGCGGTCTCTTCCTGAGGATTACCGCGTGCTGGAAAATTGAGGAAAACTGGCTGTTAGACCTGTAAGGGCTGTGGTACTTACTACTGGAGTATGATGCAGGCTGCTATGGACAGACTTTCAGAACTTGTTTTTCTAGTGATTCCCCGTTGATTTTATTTTTTTCTTTTTTTTTTTACGAAGTGTTCATACATTTGTCTAACAATTCTGGCCTGAAATTTTCCTCACACATTTCCTACTCCAAGAGGACATCTGGTGTGGGCATGTATAAAGTTCTAGCAAGATCCCTGCTGTTTTGTTGTTTTTTGTAATCGTTGGCTTTAGATCAGCAAAAGGTAAACAAAAACCAGTTCTAGAAGCTCAGCAGAAAGCGTGGAGTCCCACGGGCACGCATATTAAAGAGAAACTGGCCCCTTTGAAATATTACCTTGCCACTTGGAAAATTCTTGGCAGTCTTTCTTCAAACTTGACTTGTTTTGCTTTTCTCATAGTGACCTGAAAATCAGGCTGCGTTGAAAGCAGGTTAGTTCTGTAGTTTATGAATAATGTCAGAGTGATTTTAACTCAGGTGCCTTTATAAGG
>NW_009646958.1:927658-941822 GCF_000708025.1 Charadrius vociferus
TGTAGGGAAGGCAGTGTATTACCTGCAGTATTACAGGGTCCAACACACATACCTACGTGTGTATTTATTGTCTATAAGCCTGCAAATTTTTAATAACATTGTTAGGCTATTACTATTTTCATAGTAAAACCTTTCAGATCAAAATAAATGGAATCAACAGACAGAGCATGTTAGTGAGACTCCTGGCTTGTAGTAAAATTGGCTGTGAAACAACGTTAACTAAGACACAGGTACATACATATTGATGGACAGAACTTGTTGATGTGATTTCACAAGGTGCATAATACTGGGATACCTGCTGGGGGGGGAGCAGCTGTAAGGGTTCATAAAAGAACAGGGAACTCGGGAGTGCTGGATTTTAATCCTGAGATTCTGCTTAAAACTAGAGTCGCTCAAGCTGCTTCACCTCTGTGTTCTTCCACCTGCAGTGAGGATAGTTGCCTGCTCAGAGACCAGCCAGTGGCTGCATGCTGGGCCACGCATCTCCAGAGAAGGGCGAAAAATTACTCCTCTTCTTCACTTCAGCAGCATCCTCGTTGTGGCTTTCTGCATTCAATACATAGTGCGTCTGTACATGCTCACACCCTCCTTCTCCTCTAAATTATTAAACAACTGTGCACACCCTGCGGGAAAAAGAGCAGCAGCAACACCCGCTTTATCTTTCTTTATCAACCTCATTTCCAGCGCGGCTAATTATCTAAACACAGAGCTGCCACCTTCTAGAGCGACAAGGAGACAGTGAGCACCGGTGTCTCCCTTTGCTGGCGCTGGCGCCCCTTGCTTTTTCTGTCTGACCGTGTGCGTGTCAGTGCACGCACCCAGGTTTGTTTGCGGCGTACCCCCCAGCACAGAGCACGTCGCCTGGTAGGATTTATTGTAAATGAATGCTGAAGTGCTCTTCTCTCCCTGCCCCCCTCCATCCCTCCTCCCCTAATCGTTCTCACCCTACTTTGTTCACTGGCCTTGAGGTAATTCACCAGCTTTTCGTCTGGGAGGCCTTTAAACAACTCCGCGTAAGAGCAGGTATGGATGAGGTGTTTGGGATGCTCCGTTAATATGGCAACACGCGGAAACGTTTGCCTGCATAAGCCAGTATGATTTTCAACAGCAAGCAGCTGCCCAGATGTGCCCTTGAAGCATCTTCAGCTCGCGTCTTGGTTCTTTTGTTCTTGCAGTTGCCTGGGCTGCTTTTAGAACGAGAATGCATAATCCAAGGCACTCCTTGTTTATTTGGTAACAGGTTTGGGCTGGTGTTTGGGGATTGATGGGGAGGGTGGCAGGGCATGTGTGTGCATGTCTTGTGGGGATTGAGTTGAGGTTGTAATTGCATTATTACAGGGAATCCAATTGTTAGGGGATGAAGGCAGTTTCACTTTCCTGGCAGGAAGGAAATCTGAGCACTTGAATCAGTGCAATATGTGATGTTCAAAGATGCTTCCTCCGCTGATCTGATCCTCAAATCTGATCACGCCTCTAGTCGCAGTTGTTTTAATTAAACTCAGAGGAATTCTGCACATTGTGCTGCAAGATTAACATTTTTGTTTAATTAGAAACACTCGGTAATAATAGTTGTAGCGGGCCTCCCCCAACACACACACACACACACACGTGCACACACACACAATCATGCACACACCCTGCCAGTCAAGAGGGCTGTTCTCTCTGTGGATTAATCGGTTCATGAAATTAACGGACGCGGGTTTGAGCCAGGTGGAGTAGCATCACCAGGGAGCAGGATAAAAGCAGTAATCAATAATGATGTCATCTGCAGCCAATGCGGCAGCAGCGCCGCGGCTCCTTAACAACACACCACCGCCTGGTTAAATAGCAGAAGGGAAGAGAAGACGTTAAAAGCCTGGCTGAAAGCTGTGCAAAGGCAAAGCAATTCCCAGGACCCCTCTGTCCTGAGCTCACTCTTGGGGGGCCAGGGTTTTGCAGCACATGTGATCTGCAAGAGCACACGCTGTTTGGAGACTCCTACAGTGCCCAGACACGGCCTGGTGAACTGAGAACTCAAAGGTTTGGTTCAGTCCCTAGTTAAAGATGTTTATCTTTCTCTTTAGAATGCAATATTCTGGTTTAGAGGTGCTTCAGACGCACCAAAATGGCTATGCCTTTATACAACTCTTAAGTTTGTCCATAGTGGCAGTTGTGTGTTACTTTAGCAGTTATAAAATGATATGTGTTTTCATTTGTGGTCAGATTCCTTTGATATATAGGGAGAGGTGTGGTTAATACATTTCACTCTCCAGTGAGTCACAATAGATCCTTTATAACTCTCCAACAATGGTCAGAGGAAGGAAACAATGCACACTTTTAAACACACAATTGAGGCATTTAAACCCTTTTCTTCTCTGCAGTAGCTGTGCGCTGCTATGAACCATATTGGACAAGAGTTTCTTGGCCTCAGGTATCAGAGCACTGCGCAAACCTTTAGCTCTGCCGTCATGATCTTCATAGATTTTTGGAAGTTGAGTGTGAGGCAGAGCAGAGTGGAATAGCTCTTGCCAAATCACCTGTGTTTGGAGGTCGCGTAGAACAGTACTGGGATCTGGTGATTCTGCTTTGCTTTTACAGGAAAAGACACCCGCCATAGCAAGGCCACCGGGTTTCTTTCTTGTTCCAGTCTCCGGGTTCAGCCGTACGTAGTTTGGCTCCATGGCTTCTGGTACGCAATGTGCCATGAGTAGGAAATGAGCTCTTGTTGTGTTTGCAGTTAGCAGGGATGCTTCCCAAGCAAGGCAAGGGTTTCCAGCCCGTCTCTGCTGCCATTGTGAGAACTCCCACTGGTTTCAGTGGGGGGCTGATTGTGATGTATGCTACTTTTTTAAAAATCCCACCTTTCTAAAATCCTTTATTTTATTTCCCTTCTGTTCCCTCACCTGCTTTTGGGATGGATTCAATGCCATAGATTCCCAGGGCTGCGATTCCTCAACACACCTCATTTGAAATGACAGAGAATCCCTGTAAGGTCTCACCCTGGTGCCCGCGTCCTCTTTCCAGGCTGCCCCTTCCAAAGACTGATTTTCTGGGAGGAAAAAATGGCGTGTTCCTGAGCCCTATCAGCCAGCACAAGATAGCTCTCTTCCACATGAGTTAGGAGGTCGTGACAAAGATTGTGGGGGAAGCACTGGGGTTTTGTATTAGTTATCGCAAATTAGTCCGCATGGGTTAGGATTGCCCTCCTCACCCTCATTAGTGGAGGCAAAGGCGAGATGGAGAGGAAGCAAGAAGCTCAGTTGAGCCTGTCTTCTCGGTGCTGGTGCCACGTCCCTCCTCTTCTAGGGCAGCGGCACTCTGAATTAATAAATCTGAAAATCACACCCTGTCTGACAGCACTGGGCTTATTGTTGTTATGTGTGTCCCCTCCGGTAACTACAGCTGGGTGATATTTTCCTCTCCTTTCTCTCTCTGTTTCCACTGTGGCTTTGAAGGGCCTTTTCACGTAGTCACTTCTGTTATTTCTCTTGTGCAGTTTGTTTCGTACTGTGGGGTTTGGAGGGGGAAGAAGAACACCTCCTTGTAAATGTGACCGTATAGACTGTACTGTGCGGTGCCGGGATCTTCGCCGTGTGTGTGCACAGCTTCTGCTGTAAAAACAGCGAAGTGCGAGGCACGTACCTGACAGAGGGATTCAGTGCAAGACGTGGAGAAACTTTGAAATGACTATTCCCATGCCCCAAAGGGTTTTAATAGTTTGCATTTAAACGTAGAATCTTCTTGTGGGACGTTAGAATAGTCACACAAAATGGACAAACTGGTAATTTTGCTGTATAATGTGTTTTCACAAACCGTCTATGGACCATTTACTGTAGCCTTGTTTAAAATTGCATTGCACAGAGTACTGGGCAGCAAGTCTGCCTGGTGCTTTCTGCGCTGTTCCCCTGAACAGCTCCTCCAGCTGCACCAGTCCCTCTATGTGTTTAACCACTCCTTTGTTCTCTCCTACCAGAGGACCAGTTACCTCCCGGCTTCCCAAACATTGATATGGGCCCCCAGCTGAAAGTGGTGGAGAGGACACGAACAGCCACGATGCTCTGTGCGGCCAGTGGGAACCCAGACCCAGAGATCACTTGGTTTAAAGATTTCCTGCCCGTCGACCCCAGCGCAAGCAACGGGAGAATAAAACAACTGAGATCAGGTAAGGTCTTTGTGTGAGACTGGAGGAATTGAGACCTCGATACAGCCGTGAAGAGACTGCTCAGAGGTTTCTGAAGCAGAAGAGAGGGCTGATAGATGTGCGCCCTCCCCCCTGGGTATGGATTGGGGCATTCGGGGTTTTTTTTGTTTTGGGACTCATGTTCTTACCCAGGGAGTGGTTGGAGTATTTTCGCCTCCAACCCATCCTCCTGGCCTTCCCTACTGCCTACTTGACAGAAGGGGAATGACAGCAGGAAAGCTGGTTCCCACCCAGGAGACGCTGTAACTGCTTCACTGGAGAACGGTGCTCTTGGGAGCAGGGGAAACTGGGGACTGGATGGGGGCTGAGAGTTTTATCCTCAGACCAAGAACCGGGTAAGGAGGAAGGAGAACCGCTACGGCAGAAATGGCTTTTTCGACCACACACACCTGGTATAGGGTCTGCAGCTCAGGCAGCCTCTTGCTGTCGAAACACGATCCTGTTGGTGTGAACTGAGCCTCGCAAAGCTGGTGGTGAAGAACAGCTCTTGCGGGATCCTTCTGGCATCAAGTCCCTGCAGTCATCACTGGAGAGCAGGCGTGAGCGTTCTGGAGTGACCCCTCGGTGGCAGTGCCCATGGAGTGGGTCTCCATGAACAGATGTACCCCAGCTCTGTGGCTCTTGTCAGTTTTCTGTCTTTCCCCATCTGCTTGTCCATCTGTCTCTTTTGTTTGTTTTATGTTTGTTGTTTTGTGTGTGTGTCAACATGACATCTCTTAATATTCACGTTTCAGGAGCTGTTTCTATACTGTTAAATCTGCCAGTTCACTGTGTGAGAATGTGTGTATGTGTGCAAGGAGGGCACAGGTGTGTTTATTTTTGAACACTACTGATAAAGAACTTCCATTGATAGCTTCTAAAATGAAACAAGCTTTGGAAGTTTTACCTTTTGACAAAAACTAACCTGAGAAATAATGCTTTTCAAATACTGCTTGGACTGAGTGCTTTGACCCAGCCTAGAGAAAACATGTCTGCGTGGTTGGACATAGCAAGCGCTAGCGTCACTTCAGCTACTCAGAACATTTCTTTGGCCAAGAGAGATGGAGCATTTTCAAGATTCTTTTTTTTTTGCAGAAGAATGGCTTTGTTGTAGGCAAAGGGAAAGCAGAAGCTTCAGTGAAGCAGCTGGGGTTGCTCTGTTCATATTAGACATCGTACAAGTCAGCCGCTCCAGTGGTAACCGCTACTGCTGGCTCTGGAGAAATCAGTTCTGACTGCGGTGATGCTGGATCTGAATGTCAGAGAATGTAACCGCCTGGTTTTTCTCTTGCCCTGTTTGGCAAAGATTCTGTACAAAGATTTCTAGTTCTGTGGGCCGCTAATGGAAAAGATTCAGTCTAGTTCCAGTTCGGTGTAGCTTTTATACACCTGCATAAATGCATCCCTATTCAGTGAAGCAAACTTACAAGCAGATACTTAAACTGCTTTGTTGAATTAGAATGGATTGTTGAATCCCACAAACACAGATGAGATTGACCTCCCTGTTTTATCATAACAGCTGAGGCAAATGCAAATAAAAAAAATCACTCAGCATAAATAATGAGAGGTAAACTAGAATTATGTCGTGCTCTGTGACCGTGATCTGAAGTGTGAGTAATGCGCAGGCAGATTATTTTTAATACATTTATCATCTTGCTAGAATGCCTCTATACTCCTTAACTGGGTTTGATCTGGTGTTCTCCTCAAAGCCACCTGAGTGCTGCATTTTTATTCCAGTGAATTGGTTAGCCTCGGAGTGAACCCTTGGCCTTTCTGATAAATCAGAAGATACCTGCTGAGAATTAAATCTCATTTACAGCTGCTTTGAATTAGTAAACTGGTGAAACCCTGCAGCATCCCTGTTGTCCTTAGGGGCAGA
The DNA here is from genome assembly GCF_000708025.1 of Charadrius vociferus. Classification (NCBI taxonomy): domain Eukaryota; kingdom Metazoa; phylum Chordata; class Aves; order Charadriiformes; family Charadriidae; genus Charadrius; species Charadrius vociferus. Next base: position 933,697 of record NW_009646958.1, read on the forward strand.
GACCTGTTGCTTGTGTGAAAGGGAGTGCAGATTCCTGGACAGTCAGGACTTGAGCTCTCCTATTTCGTCTACTTTTATGGCCTTTCAAAACCTGCATGCTCTGTGCTGCAAAGGCCAAAGTATTAAAGTGCTAAATGAATTAACATTAGGGTCGTCTGTACTGTGTTAGTGTTTAGGTCAGTGGAGAGGAGCTGTGTTAAGACCAAGGCAGAGCAGATTCAAGTGTGTGTTTGTAACCCGAGTGTGATGTGCAAGGCGATGCCTGTTTGAGCGCCGATGGTGCGAGTGCTGCTAAAGTCAGAACTTAATTCAATACATTTATCTTTCCAGAAAACAAACTTTGCTGCCAGAAGTGTGGCACTAGCACACATTAGGGCATTGGATGCTTCAGGACACTGCTAATGAGCTTCAGTGTCTTTCAGCCCCAGGTCATCAACATGACTCCAGCCCAGCTTCTTGGGGATTAACAATTACACCCCACTAACGGGTGTTTGACAACCCTCTGTGAATAGGAGTGACCCTGGTACTAAATCACAACTTCAGCGCTGCACTTTGTGCTGACAGGCTTAGCGTAGAAGCCAGCGACTGCGTTGTCTCTGAAGACTTGGCTGCGCGTTGCTGCCTGATGGAGACGGGACAGGGACAGGCTGAGAGCAGCAGGACAGGACAGTCACCCCCGTTCTGCCTTGGAGATAAAGCCGTCAGGATGGCAGCCGCACTGCTTTATTATGAAGGGTGTTAAGAACTGGATTGCTATCAATATATGAGTTAGTGGCAAACATGCAAATTAGCTCATTAAAAGGTACAAGTGAAATGTCATACATAGAGGTCTGCAAAATTGGGTAGCCGTGTCCAGATTTGGTTCTCATTTATATTAAAAAAACCTGAATGTTTCGCTGGCAGTATAAATGGACCGCTGAGACCATGGTCATTATAGTCACATCATCCTGTAGACCCATTATTTCGTGGGTCTTCAGTATAATTGAGAAAGAGGTGATATGTCATTAACCATAGAGGGTTTTATCTATCCAGTATTTCTTCTTCCTTCAATCTTCAGATAAACTTTCCAAGCAACCAGAAAGCATTTAACGTTTGGGGGTTTTGACTGAATGAAAAGCTGAATTGTCAATCAAAAGAAACTTTGTTTAGGCTCCTGCTTCCCTTAGACACACATGAGCATCTCAGCTTTAGAGACCCAGGTTGTCTAAGAGTTTACCTGGTCTTGGTGGTGGAAGAGGAACGGATATTTCTGCTTAACCCAGACACAGGCGGTCTCAGGCCACTTAACGTAGAAGCCAATGTCCTTTGCTCAGCTGTGCCACCTAGGGGGGATCACAGGAGGCAGCCTGCAGCCACCTTCTTGGATCACAGAAACACTAAAACCTTTTGTGTCTTGTTGTTGTCTTCTGTTTTCTAAATAACTGGCTATAACGAACTTACTTTTTCCTTTTTTTTTCTTTTTTTCACCTTTTTTTAACATTCAGAGACCTTTGGTAAGTTTGTTCAATTAAAAAAACAATCAAACCGAAAAACCCCAAACCTGCTAATGTCCAGATTTGTAACCCTTGCCCTTTAAACTAATTCCTTTGTAACAGCTTCTTGAGAGGCATGCTATGCATTTCTTCTACTAACTCTTTCAGTAGGGATATTCTGCCCTCTTAATGAATTTCTGCAGGGGTATTGCAGGCTACAAAAAGAATAATAATCATCCTAATTAATATATCTGTATAAAGAGATAACAGCTAAATATGAACCTCCTAATATTGGATAGATTTTTTTTGTAACTTAGCAACAGTTGTCCTGGAATTCCCCAATTACACAATAGCTTGTACCCTGGAACTGTGATAATTGTGTTCACACCTGCAGGAGGTCTTGGAGTTTCACATCTAACAGGGTTATTGGCATTTGCAGAAGGGAGAGGTGGGGGTGCGGCATTTTCAAATTGAAGCTGTAAATCACAGGTCATCTGCTATGGGAAAGGGTTGAGCAAAGGAAAAGCCCCCTCCTCCAGATCGTCTCCATCCCTCGAGAAGGCAGGAGCCTGTCTGCGGAACTCACGGCACGTTTCCTCCGTGTGCCAAGTCCCCTTTTGTTATTAGAGATGTAGCAATTGCAGCTGTCAGCCAGGATCCGGCATGTTAAAATTGCAGAAGACCCTTGATGATTGCTTGCTTGTTTAGAATAGAAAGCTCTCTCCAGCCCTCGGGAGAGGAGCATAGCACACACATGTTCTCACACGTGGCCCGACAGAAGGTGGGGATGTGTTTTCTGTCATTACCATGGTAATGGTGACTGTCCTCCTCTCCCTGTTTTCAAGGCTTGGAGAATCCGTAGGCAGCTTGGCGTGTGGGAAGCCAGAGGAAGGGATGGTGGAAGAGCAGATCCCAGCCTCTGTGACACAGGGGGACACCTGCACGTGGTGTTCTGCCTGGCACCATCTTGGTCCTTTATAATCCAGAGGCAAGTCCTTTAAGCTGCCTTTTGCCTCTGCTGCTAAACGCCAGGTTGGCCATCTGGGCTCATGCAGCCTCAAAATTTGCCCTAAATAGGCAGATTTGCAGATCCTGGGAGGCCATGGAAGGCAGTATGAATAATTTGCACGTGGCATCCCAGAACCAGCTTTTCACTCCAAAGTCGGCGTCCAGTGTGCGTTCTTCCTCCTTTAGTTTTCCTGCAAAGCTGGTGCCTGTATTCTGTCCTAGACAGTGCTTAGCCTCGTATGTTTGCTCGCGCACTGTTTAGGAGACCAGGCAGGCCAGCTATTGAACGCAGGTGCCTCCCCTCCACCACCACCACCTTACCAAATCTTACAGGACCTGTCAGAGTTCTTCAGAATAATTAAATTATTCCAGATCATCCTCTAGCACCATCCTGCTGCCCCTATATTGACTATGAAACTGGTTAGATGTGAAACTCCAACAGTGAAAATCTACCATCTGTGTCCCTGCCGCCATTCGAACCACTCTTCTTTCCTCGCGAGTTACTTGATCTCATTTTGGTTCAAATTCTGTCCCCTCCGTCCCTGGTGTGGGGCATCTTGCAAAACATGTTTTGCTCCTCATCTCTACGTCCCGTGTGCCAGGGTTAGAATTGGAAAGACCGAGGTGCGTTGCTTGGCTGCTCTTGCTCCCCAAGAGCTCAGGCTCCAGGACAGTCTGTCTCTGAGAGCTGCTGACAACCCATTTCCAGAGGCAGCGTTGATGCTTAGAAGGAACGGAGAATAACTAACCTGCAATGACACAAGAAGGTAACGGCTGCTGTTGTATCTATGCTTACATAGCTCTAACTTCCAGCATCTTTCTCCTGTCAATTAGAGTGAACCTTTGCAGGAAACTGCCAGGCTTAGCCCAGGCCGAAGCAGCTTTATAGCGGTGGGTGATGTGGGGGTCTCTCCCCCTCCTCTACCCTCTTCCCGTTTAGCCTTGTTCCAGATTTGTGCCACAGATGGCAGATTTTCACTCCAGTTTTGAGACAGAAGGATGTATCAGAGGCTGTTTTTATTTCCACTGAATTGAACTATAACCCTTTGCTGCTTTCTCTCTCTCTCTCTCTCTCTCTCTCTCGCTTTTTAAAACCTTCCTGCCATCTCCTGTGCGGAGACCTGCCCAAGTACACGCTCCCCCCACCTCTTTCTCTTTCAAGCGCTGTCTCTCCACCCTTTGTCCTGATAGCTAACCAGCCTGCTTTATTAACCTTAGCTAGTTCCTAACCCTAACTAGATGCTAACTTTTCTCTAGCAAATAACCTAACCTCTTAAGTAGAAGCTGAGTATAACTAGAATCTAATATCCTAACACTATAATACCTCTCTTCCCTCATCCCCTTTGAAACATAAAGGTGAACTGTAATCGGTATCTATGTATTTTTACCTTCTATCCTGAAAATGGAGGATTGAACCGCAGCACAAAAAGGATGAGCAGGGCTGAAGGATAAGGAGGGAAGGGGGGTTCTGGTGGTTGAGCCAGCAGATTGGCAGCAGGAGGCTTTGGCTCCTGTTCATGCCTCTGCCTCAGACTCCCCTCTGTGACCTTGGGCAATTTGCTTCACCTCTACCTCGGTTTCCCCGTCTGTAAAGTGGGGTAGTAATGCTGCTGTACCCCACTGGGGGAGAGGAGAGAGCGCAAGGCTGATGTTTATCATGTAATGCGCTGTACAAGCCCTGCCTGGGAGGTGCTGCAGAACGGCGGCGTTGTTACCGTTGCAGAGAAGCTCTTGCATTTCTCCCGAGTAAGAGGCAATACTCCTAATTGCGGAATCTGCCCTGTTCTCAGGATTGGGGTAAAAACCAAGCAACTAAACCCCCTTCTTTGATAAGCTGTGTGACAAGTTTGAATGCCGCTGTGAGCAAAAGGACCTGCCGTGTTTTTGAAGGAAGATGGTTGCACCCTCAGGAGGTCAGATGGGGGGACAGTGATTTACCGTTGCCTGTGGCATGGTTCACCAGCCACCATGTCACTTCCTCTCATCTGAGAGCCCTGCCGAGGCAGAAAACTTACGTTAGGCACTAGAGACAACTGGGGGGGGTTAAATAAAAATAACCCAAGGGGGATGCAATCAACAGGCGAACGTAGCGGGACTCTCCTCTCTCCATACCCCCCCTCCTGCGCTGGCCTTAGGGAGGCTTCCAGAGCAGCAGCGTGAGGTAGCCCTGGCCCTTGCGCAGTAGCATGGCCTTCTTCAGCACGGAGCATCTGGCTGCGGTCTCCATGCTGAGCCACTGAAGGGTAACTGAAGGTCCTGATAAGGACATGCGTTGAATTCCTCGCACATCTGTGCCAATAGCTAAAGTTTGGAACAGGGAATTTGCTAGCAAAGGTGGGATCAAACCTGCAACTCTTAATGTGATGCAAGGTACCCGCGTGTCCCTTTCCCCGTCTGGGCTACCGCAGCCGTAATGCCGACCCTTCTCCCCAGGAGCGATGACGATAAATGCAGGTTCATCGTATGTTCTGCAAGTAGCAAACAGTAGTGTCAGCTGAGACCCTGAAGACTTTTTTTGCATTCTTAGCAACAAAATGAAGCCAGTCTTAACACTCCTCAAGCCAAGCGCAATGGAGGCTTTGCAAACCGCCAGCTGAATTGGCCTGCTTTAAAAAGGGCATCCCCATCTCAAGTTCCCTGAACCCTCTTCAGTCTGTCCCTGTAACTTCAGATGAGGTAGAGCAGGAAGTTTCCTCCTGGGAACTGTCTTCCTTGACTCAGGTCCTTTTCCCACGGGCAATCCAGGTGTTTGGGGTTTTACAGTCTTTTCACTTATTTTCTTTGTTTTCTTTGCAGAAGGTACACCGATCCGAGGTAAGACATCCCCAACTCACTCACTCACCCACTCTCCAAACACTTCTCTCCACTCAGTTCCCGTTTCATTCACCTGTGCTCAATACAGATTCTTGCTCTTGTTGTTGTGTTTTCTTGTCCTGCTTCACCTCTGGATATTTATTTTTTTTATCTGTCTTTATTTTATATACAGTTATTAATGTCCTTTTTTGTTTGCTGGGTGCACTTGGTAATACTGATACTGTTATTCTAATAACGTCTCGGGCCGTGCTGCCTGAGATTTATGGCAGAGTTTTAAGAGCTAATCTCTCCAGGACTGTGAAGGACTGAAGTTCATCTTGAGCATTAAATGCTATCAAAGCTTGGTGAATACTTAGGACCTTCTCTTGATTGGTGCAGAGTGCTCCTGAGCCACTGATGGTGGTGAAAGTTTATCAATCCTTTGCTCAGACAGATCTTCAGCGCTTACCAGCTCAGTGTACTTATTTGTTTGGCTTCAGAGCCACCTTTCCCCTTCCTCCCCACACTCTTACCCTTAGGTTTTTCTGGGAAAGATACCTGTGGTAAGTAGCTTTTGCACTGTCTCTTTAATGAAGCCAAAAAGATACTGGACCTCAGGCTGTCATTGAGAGTCATCAGGAGTTGGGTGTGCACCCCTTGGAAGACCTTGCTTTGGTTTTATCTACACTGGCAAATTTTAAAGTCTGTAATTCTCTGCTGGTGAAAGCAACAGGAGGTGCTGTAGGTGAGATTTACTTCTTCACACATCATCTCTATTGGCTCCTGACAAGTACTGAAAACTCGCTGACCTCTCTACAGTATAATTTCCACCGTTGCGTTCACCAGCAAAGCTGCAGTGGTCAAGATGCAAGGGGTGAGTCTTCATTCCCCGGTGAAGCTGCTGGCCTGCAGGTCGTGGTTCTGTTCCTGCTCTGCCGCGTGGCTTTGTCTCCCCTTGTGTACGCTCACACAAGTAACACTCATGAGCCACACAAAAAATTTGTCTCGAACCAGTGGAAGCAACCCACAGATTTGTCCAAATTAACAGAAATTATTAGAAAAACTCACTGACCAGCTCTCCACCAAAGTGGGGCTTTCAGATGGCAGAGCGTGCTCGAGCTGTAACTCCGACTGAACGACGCTCAGCTGGTGTCTCAGTGTGAAGCTTCAGTCTGTTTGGTTTGTAACTCCTGTTATACTGAAATGCCCACAGATTCTTTTGAAATGAATTGAATTTGGTTTAGTGGCTTGGTTGGGGTTTTTTTTTGCTTTTTAATTCTATCTGTTCCACCTTTGGGAGCTACCAGACACAGTGGATGCTGGCGGGAGTCGCACTATCACACCCCATCCCTGTCATAAATAGTCTCACAGCCTCACCTCTTCCCACGCGGCATTCTTTTTCACCCAGGCACACACAGAGGAACACGAGCTTCGTGTCCTCCTCATGTGAACACATTGGGTTTTTCTTCCTGAAGAGGCTGTATCTGCAACCAACAATGATCTCGTTTGCACTTTTCTCACTTAAGATCTTATCAATAATATTACGCTGAGCTGGAATTGTTTGGTTTTCATATTTAGGTTTTTTTCCAGAGATGGGAGTTAAGACTCTTGCCACATGTGAGCTCTGACCATATCTGTAGTATAATCATGTACTCCTAATACATAAAACATTTGATAACCCGATGAATTATTTATGTAGTATGTATTTTAACTGGAGTTTTGCAGGGATGAAGCCTTCTGAGGTAAATGAGGCAATTTTCTTCCGTGTAGTTACATGCTGCATATCTCTGCATGTTTGCATACAGGAGTGTTTAATATGGGCTCTGGGTATATTCTTGTGGGCTGCAATAATGTACAGGTTTAAGAAAAACCTTAATCCTTTTGGCTCAGTCATTGTAAAGCACACAGGCAATTTCGAAGTTCCAATGCTGTGTTTACAGGGTTTTCTCTTGGGAATATTCACTATCAGTAAGGTGCTTTTCAGACGGACTCTTATCTCCTGTAGGCTTCCTGTGAACCGGGTATTTAGGCACCAGCCAAAGGCAGCCGTGATAAAAATGCTCCAGGGATCCTGGGCAGTGGGTGACAAAGCCTTTCTCTTTTATGGGCGCTGCTTCAAATCAAGCAAGGGAAAGTCAGCTGCCTTCTGATAGATTTCTGGGGGTCACAATAATATGGATTATTGAAGTTGATTTCACGAGTTCTGGTGCAGAGTGTCTGCATTGCAGAAGCCACAAAAGTTGATATTTCTGCTGATCGTTTCAGTACAGAGAGTAACCCTTTGTGTCCGGGGCGGGGGGTAGTACATTTTCTCTTCCCGTTGGGTACGTGTCCAGCCGTACCGCTGGGCAGAGGGCTCCGCGCTTCTGGAGCTCGTCACCCAACATCCCCGGGGAATGTCCCAGTGTGTCCCAGGGGAGGAAAAAACAAAACATTGACGCTATTGCTCTCTCTTAAACGCAAAACAAAATGGTGATGATGGTGTTTTTGCTGCGGTCTTCTTCTCTCCTCGCAGGGGGCCTGCAGATTGAAAGCAGCGAGGAGACGGACCAGGGGAAGTATGAATGCGTCGCCAGCAACAGCGCCGGAGTGCGCTACTCCTCCCCTGCTAACCTTTACGTGAGAGGTAGGGAGTGCATCGGCTCACAACACTGGCAAATATCTCCCTCCCCACGGCCTTCCTTTGTCCCCAGCCGTTCGATTCGGCCCCGTCCCTGAGCGCAGGGAAAGCACTGGTGTCAATCGGCTGGAGCCCTACAGCGCGCTGCTGAGCTTGCAGAGGGATCCTGGTGCTCCCTGACTTCTCCCCATGGCTGGTGGCTCCAGCTCCCTCCCCAGAGCTGCGGAGCAGCA
>NW_009646958.1:941926-1017263 GCF_000708025.1 Charadrius vociferus
TCTGGCTGCAAAGAGGCCGTAGTCCCAGTTTCTCCCAAAGGATCCCCGCTCTCCAGAGCGGGAAGGTTTCAGTTCTACTGGTGTGGGTGTGAGAGGAGGGGAGGACCCTCTCAGCCCCCTCCACTGAGCTCTCCGTCCCCCGGATCTTAGCAGATTGCAACAGGAGGGTGCGTTCTCACTTCTCGCCTGAGTCCCAGCTGGTTTTCCCTTTGCCAGCAGTAATTTGTCACTGGTTCCTTGGGCGTGAATGCTGGCCGTGGGCACAGGCTCCCAGAAAGCTGGAGACGGCCAGCAGACGTCTCTGCTGCAGTCTCAGACTCCTTCACCCATGTAGCCTGGGGAGCAGATGACAGGGGGATTGGCTTCTGCTTGATGCCCCCTCGATGTTCTCACACCAGTAGGGCAATGGCCTTTCTGCTTGCTTTGTTATCTCATTTTAATCTCTCTGACCTGTAATATTTTGTGTGTAGCTTTGGTTTAATATCTTTCCACAGCCAAACCCTTTTGGTAATGAGAGAGCAGGGCTGGTCCCTCTCGCTTTTTTTAAAAAAAAAAAAAAAAGAAAAATACCATTGGGAGGAAAACAGAAAAGTTACATCCCAGCAAACTGTTCCCATTTCCATCCCATCGACAGAGGAAGCGCCTCCCACCTACACTCACGTTAATTCTGCAGTCAAATGCAGAGCCATGCTCCTGTGTGCACTCCTTTCTCTCTCTCTTTCTCTCTCTCTCGTGTCTCACGCTCACTAAATCACATGCACATGGAGAGAAGGCTTTTAATAATTTAATGTTTCCAAGCTAAATTTTTAAATAGCCTTTTGTGGCCAGCTGGAAAATTGCGTTTGAAATTTGCCCTGTCACCTGGGCCCCGAAATTCTGCTTTTGGGAACGTAAATCTGGTACTAATTCAGGGCTAAATCCTTCGCAGACAGCTTAGCTGGAACATTTTGGGTTCTTTTTTTTTTTTTTTTAAAAAAAAAAAAAAAAAAAGAAACAGGAAAAAAATGTGGGGATTTTTCATTAGTCTTTTATTTATAAATTTCCTCTACCTTTCTGGCCACTCGGAAACTACCCAGGAGACAAAGGTTGTAACCGTGGGGTTGCTTGTCTCCGCACCTGGATCAGGGTGGGCTCCAGGTGGATAGATAGCCCTCTTTCTATCCCCGTTAGCCTGTGTGTGCCTCAGCCTGCCTGAAAAACAGAGCCAGCGTTAGCCGGCCGAGAGAGTGCAGAAAACACCGTGTAAGCAAGCTCGGCCTGTGGTTTGGGTGTTTTTCATGCTGTTTAATTCCTTGTTTCTTGTGTGTTAATATCGTGGAAAGGTAACGAATTTCTGAAATGGATTTGCTTTGGTGGGAGGGAAAGTTCATGCACATTTTTCTTCCCGTTTTTTGTTTTAAAAGAGTCTTGAACACTCTTGTGTTTCCAATTGACTTGTTTCTCCCATAACATGCTTGTCTCTATAGCACCTGGGATAGGAGTTGTAAGTTTTAACATTGCAAGGAAATGTTTTGGTTTTGTTTTGCTTTTCTTTTCTTCTTCTAATCGTTTCTTTTTCCTTATTCGGTCCCGTTGTGGAGTTAGCGCAAGCAGGGCCGGGTGCGGGGCTGGTGGGAGCAGGGGCTGGGCGAGCGGATTTCCAGCTTGGGGATCTCCTTTGTACCGGGGTCTTCTCCGCCTGGTGCAGATTCCGCTCCCCCTTCTCTAAAGAGCAGACGGACTGGAAGAAGCACTCCTTCCTGGGGTTGGCCCCCCCGGCGGGTGCTGGCCCCGAGTCAGGATTGCTCACGGCCTGACCTCTGTACAGAGCTTGGTTGGCCTTAAACAAAAGGTACCTAGCTGGACGGGAGGGGGAGAGTGAGGAAGGCAGGAAAGAGGGTCGTTACTATCTTCATTTTTTTTTCCTTTCTTTTTATTTTGGTTAAGAGAAAAAAGAAAAAAAAAAAAAAACAATCAATTTGCAGCTGACAGCCTTGAGAAGGCCTTTTTTTACTCTCTCTGTGTTTCCCCTATTTTTCTCTTCTCCTCATGTCATTGTGTTCCGCATCAAACCCCCTTAACATCCCTCAGAGCTACGAGAAGGTTGGTGTGGTTTTTTTCTTTTTTACTTTCTTTACCCACATTTTTACATTCTTAAGAGAAAAAAAATGAAAAAAAAATTATTAAAAAAAAAAAAAAAAAGAGAAAAGCAAGGAATCTTTAAGATGAGCGAGACCCGCCCGTTCCCGGGTCTCGCAGAGATGAGTTGAGTTGCATTGTGGGCCTCTCTATGCATCCTTTGGTAATGTTGCTGAGTTCTTGCACTTTTTTGTCGTCATGGTTACCTTGCCGTTTGGACATTGGGCCTGATGCATGATAGGAGAATGTAACAATCTTCTTTGCATGCCACTTTTTAAATTAATTACGAATTATTTTTTCTCTATATAAATATGTATAGTTTCGGTTTGGTTTTTTTCTTTTTTTTACAATTCTGGTTTATTTGAAGTGGACTTACTCTTCTTTTCTCAATATTTTGTTCCGTTGGATTTTTTGCTTTCTCTTGATTTCCTGTTTCAGTTTCGATTGGTTATGCTGTGCTGTAGTTTATTCCAAACGCATTGTGAGAAGCCAGTGTTCCTGCCCACCCGGTGGTAACTGAACTCCTCAATCCCTCCAGGAGGAAAGGAGTCACACAGCTCTAACGCCTGTCCATGGAAGCCCTGCTATTTGGGACAAGCCTTTGTTTTGGGGGGAGGGAGGGATCTGGGAAGTGGAAAAGATGGTGAGAAGCCAGGGTGTCGTTTCAAAAGTTAGAGCAGACCCTGGATGACGTTATTACTTAGGTATTTCTTGGAGGTGTGGCTCTTGTTCCACATCCTGCACGCAAAGAAAAACCCTGATCCCTGCTCCGAAGGGCTTCCCCAGCCATACGGAACTCGCTCACCGGTAACCAGCCATTCCCCTCCAGTAAGACGCTGCGTACAGGAGCTAAGCTGCTGTCAGCCCAGGATGGGTAGGGGCAGAAAGCTTCCTGCTGTGTTACTGAATCGCACGCAGTTGCCTTTCCTTGAGCACCCACGTGTGCGTGGAGAGCCCCAGCATCAGGCAGTGCCTGGTCCCATCAGCGGAGCTTGGCGGTTCCCTTGGAGGAGGGTGATGCCCCGTCCTTGCAGTGTCGGAGGCGAAGGGCAGCCAGCCAGCTGCCTTCGGCAGAAGCTTAGCTGGATCTCACTGCTCTGCCTCTCCCCGTTTACCCGCTTTCTTCCCTATCGTTGACCCATTACTGCCTGGCTGCGGGCACCTTGCGAACCAGCCAGGTCCAGAGAAGGTAGAGCCCTCCTTTCTAAGGAGCGTGGAAAGAGAAATTCAGCAGTGGTAGACACTGAGAGAGGCTGCTGGGACACATCTGGCAGCTGCATCTCTGTTGTAAACAGCAGCAAGAAATCTGACAAATTACATTCTAGCTGAAGATGCCTCTTTTCCCTCTTCTCATCTCCCTGTTTATCCCCATGAAGCTTCTGTTGCCTCCCATGTGTGCATCCTGAGCGGGTGAACCACATGGGATAGTAAACAGGTGGGGGTTTTGCGGTGTCTAGTCGTACTATTGGTGCTTGGTGCTTTTGCCCTTTGCAGAATTGAATGCCCTTCCTTTCCCTGTTGATGCATTTCCCTCTGCCCATCAGTCCTCACTTCTCAATAATCTACCAAAGGAGTGGCTTTCCTAGTGTACAGGTATTAAAGCTGTGTGAATTTTGAGAAATCCAGTGCAGTATTGACACAGTATCTGTCTCTCTCTTTCTCTATCTCTCTCTTTCTCTCTGTCTGTCTTTCTCTTTTTCTTAAAATGCTGAGATTTCAGTGCTCGGACCCTCAGTGCTGGTATTCTCCCCTCCCCTCCCCTCTCCCCGTAGATACAAGGGTACCACTCCGAAATGCTGCACTGTTGATAATGTCTTTCTGAGGCAGCCAGCTGTGGCTCTTCTAACTTTGATGCCAACAATAGCCAAAAGACATCCCCAGGCCCCAGTGCTCTATTTAAAGAAAAAGAAAAAGGAAAAAAAAAAGAGGAAAAAAAAGGTTTGTTCTATTTAAAAAGAGCAAGAGAGAAGGAATAGTGTTTGAAATGAGGTGTTCCCATCCCACCTCCCTCCTGCCTAGGACTAAAAGGTGATAATCACTACTAATTACAGGATTTTCCTTCGTGAATAGGAGTTTGAGTTTCAGGATTTAGGTGCAATTAAAAAGGGATTTATATACCATTTTTTAATTTGTTTATTTTATCTTTTATAAAGTATTTCTAACATGTCCAAACTGCGCTGCTGCTGCTAGAATCTTGCGTGATCTGAGAAGGTTTAAAGATTACATGCTTCCTTAAGAGCCAATAAAAATAATTATAATATCAACAACAATAAACTAAAGCTAAATTGGCTATAGCCATGATAGGCTGGAATGACACTGGGCGAGCAAACAGAGACTTGATGCCTGGCTAAAAGAGCTCACATGGTTTGCTCAAAGTTATGGGCATGGTCTTGAAATGATTGGTTAAGGGTTTGCCTTGTGTATTACTGCAGATCAGATCGTGCCACGGTCCAAAATTAAGGAGAGTCTGCTAACAGGGAATTTTGGAGGTCAAGATGGAGAAGCATCTTCACGGAGACCCACAAAAGCAGATCAGAAGTAGGCGAGAGGAACTCTGCCGCCAGCCAGGGTGTATGAAAGTTTCTGGTCTAAGCCGATTGTCCAGATTTCACCTGTAGTCAGCAGAAGGACACAGTTCTAGTGGGCACCTTAAGGTGGGGATGCTGATTTTAGGGGAACTGTACAACTCTCCTGGCTTTCAGAAGCCTCCTTGGATGCTTCTCTGTATCCCTAGGGATGCAAATACTATCAAACTGCTCGGCCGGAGTGATTGCAGGCAAGGGCGGATCGAAGCCCTGTGTATGAAGAGGTGTCTGTCCCCGTGGGGGTGTCGGGGAGCTCCGTGCCTCTCCTCGCACAGCGATGGGGACTGGCGTAGCGCAGGGAGGCGGTGGGAGAGCCCGGCAGCTCTCACAGCTAATCAGAAAGCGGATGTCTGTGTACGGCGCCCATGCAGAGAGCTGCACGGCTTCTTTCAGCTAGGATGGAAGGGAACCATTTTCGCCCTTGTTAAGAGGCTTTGAATCTTGCCCCAGAGGGTTGAGATGCTTGTTGCCCTTTGGTGGATAAAAACAGGTTGAATCTCTCATACCTGAGGGTGTTCTCCTCCAAAGCACCAGTGAGTCAACACGCGCAGGGTCCAGGCTTTGCCCCTGAGAGGACATCTCTCTGCTTGTCCAGGATCTACAGCCACGGCTGTTTTACCCCCTTGAAGCGGAGCACTTTGTAGCTCTCCTCTTAATTTTGAAACCTTCAGACTTCCACCTCGATTGCTGTGTTCTGATCCCAGCTGCTCGGCTCCAGGTAGCGCACCGTGCGTGAGGGCTGAGCGTCTCGGCACGCTCTCCCGTGTTACAAAAGGAGAGGAAGAGGGAACAATGCGTGGCAGAGCCGTGTGGGCTGTGCTTTAGCAACCTCCGGGTATGCAGAGCTGCTGCTGTTGGTACAGGACAAATTGTCACGGTTGAATTTACCAGAATTAAAAATGTTCCCCTATTTCACACAGTGGTGTCCTGTCAGGAGGTACAAAAGGTAGCAGTTGCGGTGCCGCAGGGATAATCTGTTTTCCCCTCCGCTCCAGCTTCTTGTCGCTCTGCTCTTTTCAAGCACGGGGAGTTTCAAACGGTTCAGCGGGCGTTTCGAGCAGCGCGGGGCGCTCGCTGTGCCTGCTGAGGCCTCGCCGCTTCTGCTGCGGGAGTCGAGGACGGCGCTTGGTCGCCCAGAATCGGGGTCTGCAGCCCGGGTCCTGCTGAGAACGTTTCCGATATTTTTTTCAAGGCTCTCCGGAAAACCTCAACTCATTGAGAGACCGAAGATGAAAACAAGCCAGAGCTAAACACGTAATAGCAAAACTAGTGGAAATCAATTAAAATAAATCCCATAGAAAACGCAGAAATGGTGTGAATAGGACCTCAGGAAATAAAGCTTCAAAATCTATTAAAATATGACTAATTTAACAAATAATTTAGCCCATAGTCTGCTCCTGGGTTAAGTTTGGCTCATGTAATTTGGCCATTAAACCAGAGCTGCTGGTTGCTCAGCCCGGCCCTCAATAGACAAGTGGAACGGTTGCTAAGCTTTTCGCTTTCAATGCCACTTAGAGGTTAGAAGGAAATAATTTCACTTGCACTGTAGATCTAACAAATAGCCACGAGGTCAAAACAATCATTGATATTTTAAAACGTAGGAATTTTAATACCTTTTTAGACTAGGGTTGATAAATTCTTTACTGGAAAAGGAGGGAGGCAGAACCGCCGCTGGTTGGTACGGCTGCCCCTGCCGTGCCGTTCGCTGGCGCTGGGGTTTAGGGAAAGGGTTCTGTGACGGGTCTTCAGCGTTACGTTAGCACTTCCACGGGTGGGGGAGCGCCCTGTCCCTGTTTGGGGTGTCCTCAGCTCTGAAATTCTAGTTCAAAACCAAACAAAGCGAACAAACAACTTTGCTGTGTTTCTGCAGAAGGATTTCTCAAGGGTATCAGGAAATGGAAATGGATACAAAAAGCCACTCCCCCAAAAACAAATCAAAACAAAAAAACCCAAAACTATATATATATGTATATATATATGTATATCTCTCTATAGAGGGCACTTTGCAGGAACACTGTGCTGTACTGATCTCGAAATCTCTGCCTGCCTGTGTCTCTTACACCTTTTGCATCGCTGTTCTCTTTGTTTTAGGGGAAAAAATTAGATTACACCTTGTCAAATTAAAATCAAAATAAAATAGTAAAGCCTGTGTTTAATGTTACAGAGCTGCTTGAAAAACAATTGGGTTCAGATTATTTTGTATTCAATCCTGTAAAAAGCAACAGAAAACAAAAGAACTACGAAAGACCAGAGATGTTCGACCAACCTGTCACTCAACTAATGTGGTTTTTTAAGTGGAAAAGTAACAATGATTGGGAAGGTAATGGATTTCCTCCAGACCAAATCCAAGCCTTGGTCTCATCCTTTATTTATCTACCTATTTACTTACTTATTTTTATTTACCGTGAAGGAAATTAGGAAGGAGATGGGCCTGAGGAGGGAAGTATCTCGTCCTCTGGAGGGACGGAGGTCGGAAATCCGAACCCGAACAGCGTCTCGCCCCAGCGGAATGAACTTGCAATTGGAATGGGAGAGGGAGAAGGCAGAGACGGCTGCACGGACAGCACAGGGGCAGGGACGGACCACCTTTTGGGAGGGGAGGACAGGTGTAATCTAAGCTTCACTAATAACGTAGAGGCTGCACATTATTTTGGCACCCTTTCCCCTACCCCCTCCTCATTTTGGAGCAAGACGGAATGACTCCTGTCTCACCAAAATGGCCAATAATGTCCGCCTTCTCACCTCATTTGGAGCAGCAGCTTGCTGAGTGTCAAAATGTTTAATACCATTTGGTTTTGTTTGGTGCTTTCAACCAGTCACTTCACTTTCTTTTGTTCCCTTTTTCAATTAATTTCTCCTTTAAGATATGACATATGTTTATCTTTTAGTTGGTTTAATGTGAATCGGGGTTTGAAGTGACGGGTTCTTGTCTAGCACGCTCTCCTTTCCCCACCTCGCTCCTCCTCCAACATGTTTCTCCCTGAGCTAATCTGGAAGGGGCTTAAAAAGTGGAACCGGTGGGTTTCCTCAGCGCAAACTGGTTGGTTGGTCCTCAGATTTCTCTCACTAGCAGCGTCCTGGGAACACATTTTAAGGATGGATTCTGGTGTTGCAAAAGTAAACCCTGGATCTCCCAGTGTCTCTTCCGGTCAGGTCTGTAAATCTGTCTCTTTCAAAGACATCTCTCACCTTGCGGACCCCAGCTCTCTTTTTAACTGAGTGGTGGTGGTGGGGAACCTTAGCGATGTCGATTGGTACCTTCTTGTTGGAAAGAATAATGCACCGAAAATGCCACTCACAGAACACAAACTGGGTTAACCTCTCGGCAACAAAACCAATTGGCTTTATGAGGGTGTGAAAAGTTATGGATCTGTACAGTTTCTAATGAAAGTTATGTTGAGCAGAATTTGCCCATGTGAAATACAGACAACAGACAATACCGAACAGACTCATAACTAACTGCACTTAAATCTTTCTACGCCTCAGAAATGGCTTCTCTGCCTTGAAGTAATTTGACCTGCATCACAGATGTCCAGCTCCAGTTCTAAAATCTGGTTCTTTAGTAACAGGCTGTATCCTTGTTTGAAAAAAGCTCCTGAGAGTTTTTTTTGGCCGTTGAAAATGCGTGTTTGTGCGTGCCTGCTTGTGTGCGTATGTCGGGAGATGCTGCACATGCACATGGAGCACGCGCGTCTGCGTATGCATGCAAGGTTGGCTTCGTAACACAGGTCTGACAAAGCTGTCATGGAAACCAACATCCCTGAAACTCGGGGAAGGTGCTTCTTGAAACCAGAAATTGGTAAAAGTATTAGATAAGTGGCTATAAAGTAGCACCCTGACTGCCCCATCCCAACAGTTCCTTTCCAGAGAGGGCAGTTCTTCTTTCCGGTCCTTCGAATGGGTTTGGTAGCAAAATGGAAGGAATCTCTTCACCGCATTTTTTCACGTGTAAAATTTCACTCTTTCGGCTGCTGTGTGTGACACCCAGCTGGACCCAGAGCTGAAATTGTTCTTGATCCAATCTCTGGCTGCACTTCAAGCTTTCTTCCCACCACTGCTCTCCTCCTCCTAGGCCCTGACCTAAACGCTGACCCAGAGATTCTCAGCTTGACAAATCTCATGTCAACAGCCACATCAGAGTGGTATAGCAATTAAAATAAACAGCAGCGTGATGGTTCTTGGTATCCAGAGACGAGCCCTATCAGTATTGCCCGTTACAGTAAATGCGGCTGTCACAGCCCTGAGCCGTTGCAGGGATGTATCTAGGGACTCTCGGAGGTCTCCAGCATTTAATGTGGGAGTTGTTTTCACGTCCTAGACTGGTGTGTGGATGTTTGTGTATTTGTGCACACACGGGAGTGTGTAGCTTTTTTTAAACCAGGATGCACAACAGAAGGGTGATTGCCTGTGTTGGCCGTGCGTTGGCCTGCCGCTAACCCCGAGCCACATTCTCCCTTTGCGCAGAACGCGCGTCGTTTTGGGCTGGCGTCCAGAATCCAGATGTGCTGGTTGCTTCCCATTAGTCAAGTGGGACAAATGCCATTAAAACAGCTGAAAAGGAATGCTGCCCTGAGACCCCGCGAAGCTGCCCTGAACCCCTGGGTGCTGCGAGGAGGGTGGGGAGAATTGCTTCGCAGTTGCTGGCGGGCGTGCTGGGCACGGCTCCGGCTCCGGCGCCCCCGGCTTGTGTTTTGTGAGTGGCTCTCCTCCCTTCCCTGCCCGAAACCACGCAGACGGCAGCAGTCTGTTCCCTTCAGACTCCGATTCTCAGCGCTCCACCATACATCAAATGATGCTTTTTAGTTATTCGATTCTGGTTTGTTCTTCCTTTTTTTTTTTTTTTAAATTTCTTTTTCTTTTCTTCTTTCTCTTTTAGTTTGGTTTTATTTCTTTGTGATTAGCCTCGGTTTGAATTGTCTTGTTCTGTTTCCATGACAACTCAGTGTTTGCATCCCACCTGCCGTTGTTTGTTGCTGTTGATGCTGTTTGCTGACCGGATCTTGTCCGGCATATGTCTCCCCATTTCTCCTCACCTCTTCCCACCTTGCCTCCCCTCTCCAGAAGGTTACATATCAGCCCCTCCTCAAAAGAGTCATCCCCACCCCAGATCTCTCTGCATGTTGACCCCACTTGTTTCTTTTCAAGTTCTCTCCATCTTGTCTCAGATTGTGACCGGGGTGGTCTTCACATGGCTCCATTTTCTGAAGTGTGGTACCTCCTGAAGCAGACAGTGGAAAGAAGGATGGAGTAGGCAGCGGGGACGTACCCTCACGTCTAGGGCTAAACGTCTTCCGTAGCGGTGTGACAGGAGGGAGCAAGGAGCACGTTGCCTGCTCTCTTGGGCCAGTGCTGGTGCCTGAGGTTGTGCAAATACCGTGGTACTCCCCTTACGCCTTTCTCTATGCAGAAAGGCATCTTCTAGGGTTAGTGTCCAGGTGAGTTTGCAGTCTGTCCTTCCACACTCCACTCCTTTCCCCAGCTGCGTCGGAGGTGAGGGCATGCCATCCATTCTCTTCGCAAACCCCCGCATGCGGGAATTCTCCTCTGACATCTCTGAGCTCCTGACGCTGCACATCTGGAAGTCTTCTCTTCCTTGCCTCTCGCTACTGGTTCCTGGGTACTGGTAACCGCGCAGAAAGGGATCTGATAGCACGATGGGGAGAGCGCACCTTTCTATGAAGACATCTCCTTGTCAGCTTGCAGGAGGAGGCACAGGCTAGCTTTGGCTTTTGTTCAACCAAAGCCCCACTAAATGGAAAACAGCCACTGCCTCTCCTGGCAGCGCGCTTCCTGTCTGAAAAGAGCTGTGATGTTGAGCGGCAGCCAGGGAAGTGGGCTGGAAGCTAAATACTAGAAAAACCCAGGACATCAGGTCCGGGGGACATCTGAAGCTAAGCTCTGATGTCCTTTGCATTGCTTTTGCATGGATGCAGTTGCTACTGATTTTTTGGAGAGGTTGTTCAGAGGGGTTACCTGGGAATAGGACAGCAGGGACAGATATTTTTCAGGCTCCTAACGCTCCTGCCCCCTCGCTCGCCCCACCTGGGGGGAGTTTGCTGCATGGCTGTCTCTGAAGCTGGAGGAATCCCGCACTCCTTTTCTCCTTAGGCTGCTGCGCCCGTGACTTCTCAGGGGCTGTATCCTTTTGTCTGTGCTTGCGGGATGGGACTCTGCCCTCAGCTTCCTCCCTAGGGCCCCTCTCGTCCACTTACCTTTCTCCTTTGTCCGTTCTCCTGCTTTCACCCCTAAGGAAGAGCGCCCACCGCGGCCAGCCCGCCCAGTTAGTTCAGAAAATGGAGCCAAGGAAACCGCACCCTCCCCTTTGCGTCCATGTTCTTATCGTGTAAGGTCTGGAAGCTGCATCCACCTCTCTGCTAAGGAGATGCACAGAACATGTCACTGTTTTCTCAACGTTAAAGTTTCATTACCTTGTTTTTCTTATTAATTCTATTCTATTTATTATTCCGCCAGGGCTGAGATGTGACAATGTGAGCCACCACATTGGGTCACATCAGCTAGAAAAAGTATGCAGCATTAAAGTGGGTTTCCCCCTCCCCTCCCTCTCTTTCTCTCTCTTCTTTCTCCCTTCCCCTCCTTGTTCTCCTTCTCCTTGTCTTCCTTTCTTTCTCTGTCGCTCTCTTTCTATTCAGTATCCATGTGGGCATTTGCTAGCCGCCCATAAATTATCTCTCTCTGCATTTTCCTCTCTCTTTCTATCTTTTTCTCTCTCTCTTTTTTACCTATTTTGCATGATGTTTGTGACTCTGAGAGCTGCATCTATCGATGGAACCGTGTCAGATCTTAAAGAGGCTTTGTTAGGGTTTCTATACCCGAAAACCACAAAAATTTCATTAAAGTTTCTCATCTTTTCCACACTCTTTCCTCTTTCTCGCTCCAGGGGGACTGCCTCCCCCTGGACGGCTCTCACACGCAGACACTAACTAAATTCTGTCCCGCTCCGGGGACTCCCTCTCCTTCCTTTTTTATATTTTTGCCTCTTTACTTTTCAAGTGGCGTCTCTCTGGCGTTTGGGGATGTGATACTTCTCTCTTTGTTGAATTCTCGGGGTCCAACAAGGCAAAAATCCTGAGAAGTTTCCCTCTCCATCCCAGCCTTCTCCTCGCCACCGCCCCACCTCTGCAGCATCCCTCGGGCGCGGAGCGGCCGCTGGGAGAGGGCCCCTCTCCGGAGATGGAGGAGGCACCTGGACCATTTCAGGCCGTGGCGGTGGAGGGGTTGTTGCGTTTTGCCATGGGAGAAGGTGATACGGGAGTGGGACTCCACTGGAAAAGGGGAGGAGCAGGTTTCCCGGGGCGCGGAGCGGGGAGCTGGGGGCCCCAGCGGCTGTGGAGGAGATTTTTCGACGCTCGCCATGCCAGCTCTTGCCAGTAAAGATGAGAAATTGCTAATAAATTTTTGTGTATTTATCTGTGCTGTGATGGGTCTAATCTTGATCAATGGAACCCTGTTGCTATGAAATATCGCTTTTATGTCTATATTCTATATATTGTTTGTGAAGTAAAAATTTATTTGGAGTTTAATTTTTTTGGTTTTGGTTTTTGATTTTTTAATTTATTTGTTTTTTGTTTTGTTCTTAATGAAGGAAGAAAATAAATGATGACAAACCCCATCTATATTTAAATTATCTTTTGCTCTTTTTTCTTTTTCTCCCTTCTTTTCTTTTCTTTCTTTCTTTCTTTCTTTCTTTTCTGTTTTGTTTTGTTTTTTTGTTTTGTTTTTTTTGTTACCTCTGTGCGTCTCGTCCACAGTTCGCCGTGTGGCCCCTCGCTTCTCCATCTTACCCGTCAGCCATGAAATCATGCCCGGTGGCAACGTCAACATCACCTGCGTGGCCGTGGGTTCGCCCATGCCATACGTCAAGTGGATGCAGGGAGCAGAGGACCTGACGCCTGAAGATGACATGCCTGTGGGCCGCAATGTCTTGGAGCTCACGGATGTCAAGGACTCAGCCAACTACACGTGTGTGGCCATGTCCAGTCTGGGAGTCATAGAAGCCGTTGCTCAGATCACGGTGAAATGTAAGAGAGTGTGAGCACGCCTGCGTGAGCGAGTGCGTGGGTTCCCCGATGTGCATGTTTGTAGGGGCGCGCATGCACAAGCGTGTGAGCTGCTGCACGGGTGTATATATGCGCAAGGCACGTGTTGTACGCGCAGCAACAGCGCGTCTGAGCATGTGTGCAAAGCAAATGTGGGCACGTGTCACGTTTGTGCATGTGAGCGCTTGTGGAAACGTGGTCGTGTCTGTCAGCCGTCACCGGTGCATGAGTGGGGATGTCACTGTGCGACTGTGGGTACCTGTTCCTGCTTGTGTCTCTGTGTGTCTGCATGGGGTGAACCCGTGACTGATCTGCACGTGAGGAGCGTGGGGACACAATTATGCATGTAAAAAGGTAGTCGTGCATGAGTGTGTGTGCACGGGAGAAGGAGCAACGTGGCTGTATGGGCATGTGGTGCCTGACTGCATGTGTGTAAGTCCGTGTTGTGCCCAGCCTGGATGT
The DNA here is from genome assembly GCF_000708025.1 of Charadrius vociferus. Taxonomy (NCBI): domain Eukaryota; kingdom Metazoa; phylum Chordata; class Aves; order Charadriiformes; family Charadriidae; genus Charadrius; species Charadrius vociferus. The sequence continues at coordinate 955,149 of NW_009646958.1, forward strand.
ACATGCGTAGGTATGTGAGCATGAGCAGGAAGACAAACTCGTGCACGGCGAGTGCCACGTGCTGGGATCTGTGCATGCGTCTTTGGGGATCCCACGCACAAGGAAATCCACAGCGAAGGGGAAGCTGGTGGCTTGAGATCTTTCCTGGCTTTAGGACAACTGAGCTGTTTGTTATGAAAGGAACTGCGATTCCGCCCCCTGCATGCATGTTTCTGTCCTGGGATGTGAGGCTGGCTGGGCAGTTCGCAAGGAGCCTTGGGTGGCGTGAAGCCTGCATGCCATCCTGTTCCAAGGTTAGAGATTCAGCCAAGGCCCTGAGGATCTCTGGCATGTGTGCCCTTGCAGTAGACCCTAGTTCCAGCATCTTAGTGGCCGTTGTTGCCTCAGCAAGAGGGGGAATAACCCCAGCTTCCAGCTAGAAATTCCCAAGAGGAGCACGGGTGCAATCTTCAATCTATTCTGTCCTCAGCAGGGGAGTATTAAAACCCAAGCGGGATGCCCCTGTGGTTGGGTGAGTGTAGAGCTCTCTGTATGAGCTGGTGTCTGCTCTGAGTGACGGCGTTGCCCACGAGGGGTCCGGGGGGAGAGGGGGTGGGAAAGGAGTGGGGTGGGTGGGGGAGAGGAGGAGAAATACTTTGGAGAAGGGGAGGGCTAAAGAAAACCAATCCTGTTGTATCAGTGCGTCCAACTAAGAAAGGTCTGGCAATAGAAACGAGTAGGGACTGGTGAATCTGGACATGACACTCATCCTGAGCTTTTGCACAGGGAGTGGGCTCATGTGTTAGAAGGATGCCTGAGGCTGGACTGAGGCGTTCTTTATTGTGCTGAATATTTTCTTCCTTCTCCTTTTTCCCTGTCTTATACTATCAATTTAAAAAGCTGCTGTGTAAGATACATTGCTTCTACTTCCAACTATCCTGTCTCCTCCGATGGGGAATCTCGCCCTACTGGTACCTTCTGCCTTTTGTCATTTTATTTGCATTCTATTCCCCCTTATGTTCCTGCGTGTAAGCATCTGCAGTCTTTCCCAGGCAGAAGATGAAAGGAGAAGTTAGAGCTGTAGAGGTGCTCAGGTCTAGAGAATAGGGTTGGAAAGGGTCTAGAGCGTGGAGCGAGGAGAACACGTACAGCTTGCTGTTAGCGGTGTCTGACATGGAGCGGGCGGTCTCCAGCAGGCTCCAAAGGCAGTCTTCTGGGTGAGGGACAGGGGAGATGAGTATGAACACGTTTGCGTCTTGAGAGGAAGCACTCCAAGTATTTGTAGTTTTCTAGTTCTGGAGAGCGCAGTCTGCACTATACTGTTACCTGCACGCTAAGCACGGAGAGCTTCGGCAGTGCCGGAGCCGGGCTGCCAGCGCCGTTTCAGAAGATCTGATTACGTGCTCGGAAGGAGCTTCTGCGAAACTGCTTTTTTCTTACTGCCGCGTGAGCCGGCGGATGTGCAGCTGAAATCTGTGCTAATGATTCCAGATGTTTAGCTGAACACTTTCCTTTTGATGGAGCAGTTTAAGGAGGATAATAGAGTGGATAACTAGGTTCATAATATTTCAGCAGCACTTTACTGAACTGCCGCACTGTGATTGGTACTGTGCCTCTGGCTCCTGCAGCCCTAACTAGCCCAATTAGGCACCATTTCAGCATATGTGGGTTTTTTTAAAATGTCTGTTCTTCCTGATTCTCAGCACTCCCCAAGGCTCCTGGGACGCCGGTGGTGACAGAGACGACAGCAACAAGTATCACCATCACCTGGGACTCTGGAAATCCAGACCCTGTGTCCTACTATGTCATTGAATACAAGTCTAAAAGCCAAGATGGACCGTATCAGATCAAAGAGGACATCACCACCACACGCTACAGCATTGGGGGCCTCAGCCCCAACTCTGAGTATGAGATCTGGGTCTCTGCAGTCAACAGCATCGGGCAAGGGCCTCCCAGCGAGTCAGTGGTTACTCGCACTGGGGAACAAGCTCCTGCCAGTGCCCCCCGTAATGTGCAGGGACGAATGCTGAGCAGCACCACCATGATCATCCAGTGGGAGGAACCGGTGGAGCCCAACGGGCAGATCCGTGGCTATCGTGTGTATTATACCATGGAGCCCGACCAACCTGTCAGCAACTGGCAGAAGCACAACGTGGACGACAGCCTCCTGACCACGGTGGGCAGCCTTCTCGAGGACGAAACCTACACAGTCCGGGTCCTGGCCTTCACCTCCGTGGGAGACGGGCCTCTGTCCGACCCCATCCAGGTTAAGACGCAGCAAGGAGGTGAGCCCCTGCGTCACTACCTTTGATGCACTGGGCTGCGGGAGGGAGAGGTGTTGGCTTATAGCATTATCCAGCTGTGGCTGCCGTGTCACCAGAGCATTTATTTCTTTGTTGGTTTGATATGGTTAAAATAGAAATCATTTCCCATGAGGAAGCTCGGTCCAGTGGCTGGAGCCAGAGGGCCTGGTGCGGGATTTCTGACCTGTTTTTTCTCGGAAAGGTTGTTGCTTAAATGGGTGAGGCAAGCAATTATGCAAAGAGAATCCATTTCTGCTGTGCCGTGTTTCAAAGTGAGGTATCTTATTGCTTCCAGTTTCTAAATGTCTTTAATAGACCTAAAAATACTCGCTGCCCAGGCAATGGTGAAGCTTAACTCTTCTCAAAGTACCCAGAAACTACCTTCTCAGACATGAGTGGGAATGAGCCTTATTTTGCCTTCTTCTAAAAGGGGAGCAGACCAAAGCCCTACTTGTCACAGCAGATGTGTTGAGCTGAGAAAAAAAGGTGGTTTATCGCAGGTTGTCACCCAGCATGCTTTCGGGTGCTCTGCTTATGGCGTAGGGTGCTGCTGAGGAAACCCTGTGTCCTCAACGGGGCTGCTCATGGGCTTCCCACTTCCAGAATCTTTTAATACTGGGGATTGGTGGGAAGGGCTGTATCCTGCACTGCCAAAAAAGAGGCATATGATCCAGTAGGGCTCTTCCATCTCCAGCAGCTTTGGATGTGCTCGAGTCCTGCAGTGGGATTTAACCCTCCGCTGCTTTAAAGGAAGGGTCTGCCCGCTCTGCAGGGTGGCATTTTGCTGCTGACATGCTTTTCACACACAGGCTTTGAAGAAAACAGGGCACAAGTCTTCTAATTCACCAAATTAATGTGGTTTCTCCCATCTCTCATCTTGCCTCCTCTGCCCCATTGGCTCCTTCTCTGTGTCAGTTCCTGGGCAGCCGATGAACTTCCGAGCAGAAGCCAAGACGGAGACGAGCATCGTGTTGTCATGGAGCCCTCCCCGCCAGGAGATCATAGTGAAGTATGAGCTCCTCTATAAGGAAGGAGACCACGGCAGAGAGGTGAGTGCGGAGAGGAACAGCACAAAGGGTTGGGGCCCCGAGGAGCATCCCGACCCTCCGTTCCCCGAGGTGGCTGAGAGCGGGGAGTAGGGCAGGTGTCTCTGGGCAGGGCTCGCCTGTGCTCCTTTTTGTTTGGTTTTATTTTTTTCTTCCCCCTCGCCCACCTCAGGTGCCGAAGAACTTCGAGCCAACGACCTCCTTCACTTTGGAAGGCCTGAAGCCCAACACTGAGTATGTCTTCCGGCTGGCTGCCCGCTCGGCTCTGGGCCTGGGGGCCTTCACCCCGGAGGTCAGAGAGCGCACCTTGCAGTCTAGTAGGTGTCTCTCCTTTTCCCACCCTTCTCTGAGGGGAAGACAGTCAGGGAGCCAGAGATGGTGGGCACAGGGGTACGGAGCTGTGGGGCAGACGGTGGCGGTGCTGCGGCGTTTCACCCGTCTGGGGTTCCTCTGCAGGGAGGCGGGCAGTGGCGGGGGACACCTGGGACCTGCTGCCTTCTCCCTTTGCTGCCCCAGATAGCTGAGATGTGGAGGAAGAGTGGGGCCGGTGCATGCTGGAGGGGGTGGTGGGTGGGAGGCCAGTTAGCACCATCCACTTGATGGGATGGGGACCAGTGAAGAGCTCGTTGACGGGCCGCGCTGGCCCTTGGTGCTGAGCATGCTCAGGGAGGACGGCACCCCACCGTCATGCAGCCGCTTGCCGGTCCACCGGCAGAAACTGAGCAGCAGCGGTCCGGAAGGGGGGCAACAAGCAACGGAGCAGGGAGGCAGCGGGGGAATCGGGAGGAAGAGGAGAAGGGAAGGCGATCAATCAAAAGTCCAAGGTTTCCACCAGCTTTTGGGAAAGCAGTCCTCATGCTCTTTTCCAAGAGCGACTTCATAGCCGTGGGGATGAAGGCCCGCTGGCCCCGCGAACAGTCCCGTTTGGGCTCCGGCAGAGCGGGAGAAAGGAGTCATGTGGAGGCAGGGGAGGGGGGGAAATTAATGACACCAGGATGGAGCGTATGCAACCAAAATGTGCTGGTTTTAGTTTAATGGATTGTCTCCCTTCGCTGTTGCCCTGGGGACAATAACCCTGGATGGCAATATTTCAACCCGGGCTTTTCACAGATCTTTGCTTTTAAATGAGGTGTTTTTTCACTGCATGAGTGGCTGTGGCAGCTGTTCTTTGTGTTTTCTGTCTCCTCTCATCTCTACTAAATCACTCCGCTGCAGTTTGGAGTAGCCGGGAGCAGAACTAACTCAGAAATGGCTCTGGTCACCAGTGTGAGGAGAGCGAGCGCCTGCTCCCATCTCTCAGAGTCCTTAACAAGGGAGAGCAACGGGCTCTCAGCTGGGCGCCTGCCCCATCTTTCCGTTTTAATTGTCACGTCCTGCTGTCTCTCTCTCTATTTCCCCCGTCTCTCTCCTCTTTCTCTCCCCCCCAGGAGAGGAAGGAAAGGGGACTCTCTTTCTGCATAGACAGAATTCCTTACTGGGGCTTTCTCAGGCCTCCAGTCCATTCAAAGATATTTTGTTTTCGTCTTTCCTTCAAATGTTTTTCCCCTTTTTTCCTTTTATTTTTTTCTCTTACTCTCTCTATGTATCGAAAGAAAATCCTATCCTGACTCTGCTGCAGATCTGCTGGTTCTGATCCCAGTATGGTACTGTCAGAGGGAGCATCGCTGTGGGGTGGGTGAAGATGAACTGAAAGGACCTGAAAAATAAGTGTCAAACTTACCCACACTCTGCTTCTGTTTTACAACGAGTTTCCCTCTGAGATTCGTGGGGATGGGAGGAAAAGAGGGTCTGGGATTTGGGCTTTCTGGTTCAATAAAAACAGGCTGGAAGAGGGGGGTGGGAGCTGATGGCAGTAGGGCTTAGTGACACTGAAAATTTTTCCCTCAAGAGTGAAGAGAAGGGGATCTGGGAAAGGGGAAGGCTTTGGGGCTTTTTCTAACTTGGCACCTGCCCAGAATGAGGCCTGGTTCATTTCTGTGTAGCTCAGCTTTCATAGGGATAGTTTCATTAATTTAACGCTCTCGAGAACATCAGCTGGGAGCTGTCAGTGTCCTGGAACACGGTGAAACATTTTTTCCTGGCTGGCTGTTGGAGGAACGAGTCAATTCTCCCCGGTCCGGGCGACATCCTTCGGCTCACAGACCTTCTGGCTCGGGACAGGCTTTTGTGTCTTCCCTCTGCAGCTCCTTTTCCGTTCAGCTCCTCCCTGGCCCGCTCCATGCCTCTTCTTTCTTTTCTCTTCCGCTCTCTGCCTGCCTGCCTGCATGCTCTCGCAGCCAGATGAAACCAGCTCCCTGCTCTCTGTCTGTCTCTCGCTGGGCGGTTTCACACCACGATGGCATCTTGGCTCTGCAACGGCAAAAACCTCCTTCGTCCTGCCGCGGTGTTGGGTGCTCTCCCCCTCCCAGCTCAGCTGGCAAGCATTTGCCTGCATGCCGCAGCCCTCCCCGCATTGCACACCTTGCTGCACAACACCCTCCACCTCCCTGTCAGGGTGGCTCCTCCTGAGCATCATAACCAAAGTAAAATCCATTAAACTAAAGGTAAAGTATCTTTTTCTTCTTGAAGTAGCTGGGTTTTAACTCTTCAAGTACCAGAGACGTAGACTGTACAAAAAATAACGGAATCTCATGGTTGGAGGAAGCTGGTGCGCCCTTTCTAACTAGCCATGACCTTCCCAGGGCTCCTTGGCAACTCTCCTACTTGGAAATTTCGGAGTGCAAAGCATGTGGCGACAGACAGGGGTGGCAGGGCGGGTGCTGTGAGGCTGCATGTGCAGGTGTAGAGGAACGACGGGGCTTTCTTACCCTCCGTTCCTTCCTGAGAAAGGATGTTTTCCCCCAGCCGTTAGCTCTGCTCTCCTTCCCTTCCCCCTTCCTCACAGTATATGGAGTGAACGAAACGTATACAAAGTCTATGGTACCTAAAGGGTTAAAAAACATTGTATTGTACAAGGTCAGTAAGGGTCATTCTTGTGGCTTGGACAGTCAACTTTAAGGCATGTAAAAGATGCAGTTCAGGTGAGTACTGGCTGGTCTCAAGCGGATTCACAAATACAGTCCACCCTGTCGCTGCAGGCTCACGCACGCGTGCGTGGATCTGCACACACTCCTGTATGTCCTGGAGCCCGTGGGAGGGCGGGCAGGGGTTCCCAAAGAGCTGTCTACCGGGTAAAAACAGGCCGGCAGACAAAGGTGATGATCTCCTGGCTGGGGGGCTCTCGCCCGGGCTGTGGCTGCCTCTCCAGCAAAGGGGCTTGTTGCAGAGGTGGGCTCGCAGCCTCCCGTTTGGGCTGGGGTGCTTTGCCTCCTGCACACAGCTCCCACCTCCTCGGTGCTGTCCCCCCGCGCGCATGCGCGTCTCCAGGGTCACGCAGGGTGGGCTGGATTGTGAAGGAAACTCCCAGTGCCATCAACTCCCCCGACGCGTCTCCACTATGGCCAGCCAGCACTTGGTGGCTGTTTTCATCCAGGTGCTGTAGTCGATGAGAGTGACGGGGCCGGGGGCCGGGTGGGATCTGGGCTTTCTTCCCCATCACCCACCCATCCCCCCACCCTGCCTTTTTGACCAGAGAAAGCGCAAACCATCCCAAAAGGTGGCCTCACTCCAGGGCCTCCCGGTAGGTCCCTGTGCTGGAGCGTAGCGGGTGAGTGAGCGAGCGAGCCCGACCACGCGCAGCAGCCCCGGTGCCAGCAGTGAGCCCAGGCGCCAGCTGGAGCTGCGGCTCTGCTCGCTGGGGCTTTCAGAATGAGTTTCAGGATGGAAAGGGTAGGTCAGGTCAGACCCTCTCTGCAGTGGGTTTCTCAGCCGTGGTGGCTTTGGCTGGACTGCTAAGCAGGAAAGGTGGCTTTAACGCTGCCGGCCCCTGATGGGGAGAAAAGAGATGCGAACGGCATCGTGGCAGTGCTGGAAGAGGGCTGAGCTTTTCCTCCGTACCCTGAAAGGGACTTGAGTTGCTTCTGGGGCGTGGGAAGGAGCAGCGCACCTCCGTTCCGGAGATGTTGATGCTGCGGGGGTCAGAGCAATGGGGGGAAGGAGATCCCTTAGTGGGGGTCTGCCGCTCTGCTCTCTGCACAGGCAGCTTAGCGTGAGAGAATGGATTGGGGTCCAAAATTGCCGTTACTGCAATAGCTAGGGCTCTGCTGGCAGCGGGGGAGTGGCTCGGTCCGGGGAGCTGGCAGCGGGGCAGGGTGGCATTTTAAAAGCCAGTCATGTGCAGAAACCCACCAGGAGCTTGGTCTGGCCTCGTAGCTCAGTTTCTCTTGTTCTCTCGTAAGAAAGTCTTATAAGTTAGCAGTTGAAGCGTGGAAGGTAGGTAAACAGACTGGGAATGTTCTGGAAGGAGTCACTTTTTATATCAGTATTATTTTATTATTATGATTTCCTTTCTGATGTTTCGTTATTTTAAATTATTGGCTTGATTTATGTTTTGTTTTCCAGTTTGTTACTTTTGGTTTTGTTTGTTTGGCATATTTTGTCTTATTTGGCGTGGCTAGCCATGGCGGGGGGCCGTCGCCCTCTGCAGCGGGATTTCTGAGGCCGAGGGTTTCATTCTGCCCTTTTAAATACAGCCACAGCATAGCAATAAAGCATGAAAGTGGGAGGACGACACCCTAAATGTCCTACTGGACAGAGCGCTTAGCACTTGCGGTGTGAGGGCTTACCCTCGCTGCAAAACCCTCCGGTTTCGCTTTGATGGAGGCGTACCCAAAGCAGTGGCTTTCACTCCAGCACGGCTTCATTTAGCAGAGTCCTCAAGGCAAGCTGGGCCGAAACATCTGGTTGTGACTCAGGGATGGGAGTGAGAGGTTTGAAAAAAATCATTCCTCGGTAAAAGAGCTTTTTCTTGATTGAAAAGCAACAGAGAACTGAGAAATGGTGACCAGCATTTATCTACTCCCTTGCTTCTCGCAGGTGATGCTTTGGGGGCTTATAAGGACACGCCGGTTTCTGGCGGTGCCTGCAGGGAGTTAAAAAGCGATTTAATGCAGTTTGACTGTGTTGGGTGAGATTGGATTTGCAGATTTGCCTTGAAAACGTATCACTCTCTCTGCTTCCCTGGGCTAATTGATTGTCATCAGGGATTGAAAGAAGCCTGCTCTAAGATTTCCCAAAGCGCCCGGGTTACCGTTGGGGTACGGAAGGGGCAGACTCTCTGCCCAGGCTTCGCCAGGGTCTCAGACCCGCGGCACCTCCATCAGCAACCCCGTGTTTCCTGCGCCTCTCCCTGTATCTGCGGGCACGGCCGCGGCATAGCAGTGTGCGCCCCGGCACGTAGTGTCTGACGGAGCTGGTGTCAGCGTCCTGCTTCCTACCGAGCAGACCGCGCTAAAAATTACCTACTGCGGCTCAGTAAACACCAAAGTGAGCAGCGCTGCACCAGAAAGCTGTGGTTTACACCTTCCCCATCTCCTGAAAATCAGCCCTTAGACAGTTGTCTGCTGCCACCGTGAGAACATGCGGCAGCGGAGGACGTTTCCAAAGGTGTCTGTCCTCCTGGGACTTTCCGAAATACTTTGACGTAGTTTAGGCGGAGAGCGCAACAGGAGTTGGACCGGCTGCCGCTTCCGAAAACCCCGCTGGGTACCCGAATAGCTCGTCAGCCCCACGGCCTCGCTCTTTGCAAGGCTTTTCTCTCAAACCCTCCGATTTAAACGCATTGTGAGCTTATTGCTTGGCGTTGTCCTGGGCATTGCCCCATGGTATTTCACCTCCTTCAGTCTATGGACAACTAATAACTTCCATCTGGAGGTACAGACTGTTAAATTTAAGCCTCCTGGCAAAAGATTTACTTTCCTTACTTACTTTTCACAGATCCCTTCAAAGAAATTCAAGCTCCCAGAGACTGCAGTAGGGAAACAAGTGCTTTACCAGCCAGGGCAGGGTTTGCCAGACTGCTGTAAAACGGGGAGCTAAAGGAAAGGTCTCTTACAGGGTAAAGCCGGGCGCTTAGTTTTGTGCCAGCTACCCGTAGGGGAGGCAGCAGGACCCTCTTGGCTAGCCCGCTCGCTGTTTTAGTCCTTTGCTTTGGAACATTTCAGTTTTGATGCCCCATTTCATTTCCGTTGGCTTTTTTTTCTTTTCATTTAAAAAAAAAAAAAAAAGACAACAACAAAAAGCTCTCCTCTTTTTTAATTTTATCTTCCTAAACCAAATTTTTGTACGTTTTATTTTAGATTTTTTTGTTATCATTTTCCTTTTTTTTTTTCTTTTATCTTTCCCATCTTTTGTTTTTTCCCCCTTCTTCCCTTTCCCTCCTGAATTTTCCCCCCTCGTAGAACCGTCTGCCCCCCCTCAAGACGTAAAATGCGTCAGCACCAGATCCACCGCCATTCTGGTAAGTTGGCGGCCGCCTCCGGCCGAAAGCCAAAATGGCGTCCTGGCTGGCTACAGCGTCTACTATCGAGCGCTGGACTCTGAGGACACGGAGCTTAAGGAGGTGAATGATATCCCCCCAACCACCAGTCAGATCCTACTGGAGTCGCTGGAGAAGTGGACAGAGTATCGCATCACTGTCGTGGCTCATACGGAGGTGGGGCCGGGCCCGGAGAGCTCGCCGGTTATCGTCCGGACAGATGAAGATGGTAATTGCGCTTTTTCTGGTTTTCTCCCGAGTCCCCTGGTGAATCCGTGTCCCTGGAGTGGGCTTTTCCCACGCAGGGGAGGACGCCTCAGGTCCCTTCTCGCAGCTCGCGTGGTGCGGGGCCAAAGCCTCCTGTCCCGGGCGAGACGCGCAGCGTCCTTTGCCGCCGTCTCCCCCGGCCCCTCCGAGCCTCGGCCTCCGTAGGGTTGTCCTTCCCTGCTTCAGGGGTGGGGGCTCTTTTTGGATTTCTGGGTTGGTTGGGTTTTTTTTTAATATGAAGCCTCTGAGCCTTGACTGCGCCGCTTTTCCTGAAAAGATGCTCTTACCGAGCTAGGAAGCGGCTGAGGCAGCGAGGAAAGGAAATCAGAGCAGAGGAGACGACTGCTGCCAGAAACTGTTTTAAAATACTTTAGAGTTCTTCCCACGCGTGCCTTGTTACTGGCTCCTCTTTAAGTGAAGTCTTTTGGTTAGTGGTAGAAAGGAAGAATCTCTGTTAAAGTTTGAAAACCTTTCAGTGATGAGCAGTTTAGACGCCAGTTCAGTGGCGCAGCTCAGGGACTTTTAGCACAAACGGGAACAACGAGACGTGGTATTTCCCTGGTATTTCTACAGTAAAATAAAACCAGGACAAAACGGGAACGTGTGCGTGAAGGGAGAGCGAGGGCGAGGTAGGACCCTCAAATACTACAGGTCAAGTAAACAACATAAGTAAATTCCAAACTTCTCAGGCTTTCTTCCTCCGTCCCAAATAAAAAAGAATTTTTTAAAAAGCAACAGGTTTGTCCCCAGTGTGGGTCCTGTTTCCCTGAGCATCTGCCCACATCCAAATGGATAGAATGCCTTGCTCAGAGAAGGTACGCCTTTCTTGCAGATGAAGCTGTCATGCACTGTGTTATTATTGTTATTATTATTATTGCCAAAAATTCAGCCCAAATTCCATCCCTCTTGTTTCCTGTCCTGAGATTACGCAGCGGCTGTAACCACCGTCCCACCTGCCCTGCCTGGGGGACGAGGGACCTCCAAGGACAAGTCCCCCTCTGCATCCCCTCCACCCCGACACCCCACAGGCGGGACCAGAGCTTTTCTGGCTCGTTAGAAATTGGCTTTGCCCTTAGAATGTGATCTGAAACTGCATCATTTCTTCCATCTGAGCAAATTGGAGCCTGTGAAAGAATGGCTGGACTGCGCGACGGACCTGTTCCCGTGCATATCTCCGAGCCGCGCAGATTAGATCCCCTAGAACGCTGCCCTGTTTCACTGAATTAAGGCCAGTGACAGATGATGGGATATCTAGCTCGTTAAGTCTCCCCCTCCTTTCAGGGCCGTAGATTCACTGCGCGTACGTCCCGTAGGTGAAGTGACAGGCTCCAGAGAGAAGTCCCCGACTGACTCTTGCCCCTTTCTTCCCTTCCTCGCAGTGCCCAGTGCGCCGCCTCGCAAAGTGGAGGTGGAGGTCCTGAACTCAACTGCAATCCAAGTGTTCTGGCGCTCTCCAGTCCAGAACCGCCAGCATGGCCAGATTCGCGGCTACCAGGTCCACTACGTCCGCATGGAGAACGGCGAGGCCAGGGGGCTGCCCCAGATCAAGGACATCATGCTGGCTGACGCCCAGGTAAGGACTCGCCTCCCACTCCGATCTCCGCTCGTGGGAGGTGTGAGGGGGTGGGTGCTCCAGCCGCCTCGTCTCATCCCAAGCTACGTAATGCTGGAGAAAACAGATGAGTGTCTCTCTGACGAGGTATATGTTGTTTATCTGCAGTTCATTTGCATTCCCAGACAATAACTATTGTGGAAGAGTATGAACTGCTGTCCCAGCACTGAGCTAAATGCCATCCATCCTCCCTGTGTCTGGGAAGTCTTTTAAGACAGGCAAAGGCCACAGTGGAATCTACTAATTTCTCCCACTCTACTTCTTCCTTCATGCTGGCCTGGTAACTTCTGACCTTGTGTGGCTGCTTGCTCAGGGATTCCTTCCTCACGCTGTGTCTCTGTCTTTCCCTTCTTTCCCCTCTTGTATTCTCATGTGCCAAACCTCTCTTGCTCTCTGCCCAGTGGGAAACAGATGACACTGCTGAATATGTAAGTAAAACAGTAAAAATCCTCCCATCCTGGTTCTGTCCCTTCCCTTCTCCTGCTTCCTGTTGTGGTGTGATACTTTCCTTTTCGTTTATTTTTTTTGCAGTGCCAGTGTGCCTGTTTTAAAGCCCATTGTTGGTGTTCCCATGCATTGTCCCTACCCCGTTCACTTTGCTCGGTGACCCTGTGTGATTGTGTAGTTCGTCGGCACGCAGCAGTACCGCAGGGTTTTCCCCTCGGCTCTGAAGGGAAGATGAGTCCGCTGCTCCTCCGCGGGGAAGCAGATGGGATGTTGAATTTGGGACTGCCTTGAACATACGCTTAAAGCTGGGCTGGTCTGCAAGCACCTCTGGCTTTGTCTGAAAAAACACAGTTGGGCTGAAAAGCGTCGGGTATTCAAAGCCCCGTAATTCCTAAGCTGTCGGGGCATGAACGAATGCTTTGTGCCCTTAAAGGGCCAAGATCCTTAGATACTCATTGATACAAAGCACTGAATCACTGTCGGTGCTTTTACCTTTTAAGTAGACCTTAAAATCAGCCTGGCTCCTTGGCATTGGCTACTTCTGCCAGAATGCAAAATGTTTTCTGTGATCTTACAGCTACAAAGCAGTAGGAGAAAGCGTTTCCTTCTTGGAATGGCGGGGTCCCAAGGTAACGCGCTGTTAAATTGAATGTCTTCATGTCTCCTAGAGATCGCCAAAGGCCCTACAAAAGCGAGGGGCCTTTCTTTTACAGATGGAGAAACCGAGTCACGTGAAAGGCAAAGTCTCTTGCCTAAAATCTTACTCAAAACTCAGTGGCAAGTGCGGAAGCAGAACAGGTTTCTTGACTTCTAGAAGACAGACCTCGCTCTGTAGCTAATGGCTTCCAAACCGGTTGATCAAAATCCCACTGTTTTGAAGTTCTGCTGTTCCGCACCCTGCTCAGCTTTGGGGGCAGTACAGATATTTTCAGGACCAGCAAATTCTTCCCAAGTGCTGCCCTGAGGTTTGATGCTGAAAGCACAAAGGGGGTGAGGGGAGAGGAAGGCCATAAAACGTGCACAACATTCACATCTCCCTCCTTTTCAGGGCCTTGGACAAAACCCTGCTGCGTGTGCTCTCATCCCGTTTGATTTAGCACGGGTATTCCTTTTACAACACGGCCCTTTGAAGGGCTGAATCCTTCCCGGGGAAGGGCTGTTCTGGAGGGCAGTCTTGTAACAAAAGCTCTGGGGAGCCAGGTGTGGTGAGGCTGATAGAGGCGGGAGGAAGGAGGGTGCTGGGGATTTAGCAGAGCGCTTTAGCACGCGAGCAGAAAATGTCGTCTTGCACTTTGCGTTAAAGCAATCCCTTTAATATTATGAAGGCATTAAAAAGTATCTCTTGAGGAGAGAAGGGAGGGGGGTAATGGAGAAAAAAATGTAATCTCCCTGAAACCGCTGAGACCTCCTCTGAGACGGCATAGCGAAGAGGAACACTTTGAAGAGCGCAACGGCGTTTTGATGGCTGAAGCAGTTTGTGTTGAGATAGGGAATGTGTGAGAGGTAGATCTGGAAGAGAACGCATTGAACTGGGGCCCTGCAGAGACACTCTGTGTTCACAGAGGTTCTGTTTGCCGCCGCGCTGTGCGTGCCTCTCGCTCAGGGAACATCCTCCTGCCAGTTGCCACATCTACCCAGTTGCCCCGGAGTGTCTCGTGGTTTCAGATTCAGTGAATGCTCCTGCATGCTAGAAAAGGGCTGAGACTCCTGCAAGGCGGAGAGATCCACCCGTGTGTATGTACCTGAATATTGACATAATTTTCCTTTGGAATCTCGCAAACAGGAAATGATCATTGCTGGGCTCCAGCCTGAGACTGCATATTCCATCACCGTAGCCGCCTACACCATGAAGGGAGATGGTGCTCGCAGCAAACCAAAAGTGGTCACCACGAAGGGTGCAGGTAAGAGTCTTTTCCTCAACCCTTGGGATTCACCAGTTTCCTAAACCAAGAAGCTCTTTATTCAAACTCAGCTTCTTTCATCCCGCTCGCTTCACGAAGGACAGACTTGCAACAAACCCCATGCTGCCCCAAAGACAGAATTATTTCTAGTAAGGCAGAAAGCCCTTCATTCCTCACAGGTGGCCCTCACTAAATGACATAATTTTCTGTTCAGTGCTGCAGAAAGCCCAGGCACACCCAGAAATGCAGAAGAGGATGAATTCATTGCCTGTAATCTCTTGTGCTATAAATTCCGGTGCAGTAGAAGTAAAGAGAATCTCTGCCTGATCTGACACTTGTGGAGAGACTGTAGCTTTGGTGGCTGGTGCACACAGGTACCCCGGGGAACAGGAGAGCCAGAGGTCTGCCGTCATCGTGTTGACTGGCAAAGATCTGAAAAGCAACAGGGAGACAGTGGTGGCTTATACTGCCCACTCTTCTCTTCTTCCAGTATCACGTCTGAACATATGTCCCCTTTGCTCAGGACTAGCGGAGGGAAAAGTACTGACAGTGTTGACCTTTCCTCGTTGGCATTTCTGGGACCTGGGCTCCGTCTGCACATACCATCCAGACTCATTCCTCCCTTTGACCTATTCTTCGTGGCAAAGTGTCCGTCGGCCTCAGTGCAGAGGACGCGGTGCCAAGCTAGGATGGCAGGGCCTGCACAGAGGAATGACAAAGGGCAACAGGGTATCCCTCGCTCCTCCAAACAGTTGTGCTGCAGGCAGAAAGGAGAGGTGCACACTCCACCTGTCCTCAGCATCTGTATTCCTGTGGTTTTTGTTCTCATGGCTAAACCTCCGCTCTGCAGTATGGGAGGAGTTCTGTGCAGCAGAGGGAGACTGTGGTGCCTAGACCTGGAGTTGTCCCTCGCCCGGCCCATCTCTTGTTGGCCTGTGGTTACCTTCTCCCACCCCATCTTCTCGTGTTCTTTCTTTTGGTCCTGCTGTCAAATGATGGCTTTCTCCCCTCTTCACTTCTTTTCTTTGTCTGCTGCCTTTGCACCCCTGGCTACCTGTTCATTTTCTTCTTAGTTTTGGGGCGGCCATCTTCACCCTCCCTGTAGTAGCTGCATAAACTGACATCATCCCTTGTTTCTAGAAGAACATTGCTCTGTGCCTCTGCAGGGATCGAAGGCCTTTGGTCAGCCCAGCATAATTAACCTGGAAACCTCTGCTCGGGCTCTGGAGGCAGCACAGACGCTCAGCCGAGTGCACGGGACAGAGGGCTCGAGAGCCCTGGCTTGGAACACACAGGGCTGGAGCCGCGGCTGCCCTCCATGCCCTTGCCTCTTCCCTGTCCTAATTCACATCTTCATCTCATTTTATGTTCTTGTGTTCAGACAAGTGAATGGGATTTCAGCCTTTCTCTCCCCTCTTGCCTCTCCTGCCTAGTTAAGAGAACGGTACGCAGGAGAACAAGGTTGCTTTCCAGGACACCGACTCTTGCAGATGTTCCAGCAGGGTACGTTTGGATGTCAGCATCCAGGCTCCCGTCCTCGCGCCTTGTAGTGTCAGCGCATTGTCAGAAGCCTTTTCCTTCACTCACCCCCTTCTCCTTCCCCCTCTGGCTTTGCCCGTGTTTCTTCTCACCAGCTCCCTGGTTCTCTCCTCTCATTTCCTCCTTCCGGAGGCTCTCTACCCTTTTCATTTTTCTCTCCCGGAGCCTTTCTGTCTGCCTCCCTCCCTTGTCACTCTCTCTTGTCACCCTCCCTCATCTCTCCCCATTAGGATTTGCAGTGCAGGTGATCAGTCACAGAGGGATGTTTTCTCCAGCACAGCAGCTATTACCCAAAACTCAATTTCCCCCAACTTGAAATAGCTATTTAAAAAAAAAAAATCTTTCAAATGGCTCTGTAACATTCTTATCTTCTTTGCAGTGTTGAGTCAATATACCTTCTGAGAGGAGAGATTTCTTTCTTTATCATTCAGGGCTAGGGGCTGAATTTAAATACAGTAATACATCCAATTTTCTCCTTTACTGTCCAAACCAATTGCAAAATAAAACACTTCCACCCACCCCCCCCGCTTTCTTCTCACCTTTCTTCCAAACAATATTTGTTGTGCAAATGTAATATTTTCAAGCTCAGCTGATTATAGTAACATTTGTGATAAAACCCGAAACATAAAGGTAATGGCATTGTTTTTCTCTTTAATGTGTTTCTTAGGCATTTCCAAGGGGGGCTCTCCCAGCGCTGTTCCCTAGCCGTTCTTTGGCAGTTTGAAATGAATAAAGCATTTGTTTCAGAGACAGCCCCTCATCCCCGTGTTCAGGTGTCAGTCGATGCAGCAGGCAGAGTGTTTTCCCCAGTTTGACTCTGCTGGGATCCCTGACCCAGGCAGCATCCTTCCCTGACCCAGGCAGCGTCCTTCCCTGCCGGCTCTCTCCTCGCTTCGTTAGCCGCAGTACGGCTTTCCAACGTGCCGACCCTCGGTCGGACTCGTGCTGCGAGAGTGGGCCGGGATCTCTCCTAACTCTGTTCTCTCTCTTCCTCCTGTTCAACCAGAAGAAATACCAAGGAGGAGAGAAAGAAATTAGATCTCTAATAGTGGAGTTGAGTGTAAATGACGCGTGAGCTGCTGGAATTAATGCTCTGGTTTCTCCAGCTTCAGGAACCTCTGGGCTTACACATGTCATTTAACTGTGGCTGTGGGCTTGCTTAGCAGTCGGGCAGTGCCAGGGCTCATTAGACAGAGGCACAGCACTGCTGAGCTCCTACAATATCCCCCCAAATGTGGGGGAACTAACCGACAGGTTAAGGAGGGAACTAACTGAAAACACACCGACACTCGGCTGTCTTCTCCCTTCTTCCAGAGGAGAGAAACTGCACAGAGTAAGCAGCATTTTTCCCTGCCCTCTGCCTTGCGCAGATTTTGGGCTCTGTTTCTGCTCTCTGTACGCTTCCTTCTTTCTGTACCCAACTGGGTGATCAGATGCCTGCCAGACTCGCTGAGCTGGCCTCCCGCCTGCTGCTCAGGACCTGGGGCTGCCCAGACTTCCTTTCCCATCCTTCATTACTTCACCCTCAGCTGCTCTGGACTTCCCAGCCTGAGCCAATCTGTTCCAGTCTCTTTCTGCCTCAGATGTGCTGTGTAATGGAGACAAAGAGAGGACGAGAGTTTGGGGGACTCCTGCGTCCGTTCTGCCCTGCCCTGGGAAGCATCTGATCGGGACAGGAGTCTGGGAGTCAGGGCTCCTGAGCTTGTTCTTCCCAGCTGTGGGAGCGTACGTGCTCCAGTGATAAGGGAGGAGCTGTGCACACCGTTCCATCCCGAGTAAAAGGAAGAAAATAAATCCAGAGATGGTCAGTACCTCACAGCCGACACGTTGGCAGTGCACCTCATTTCCTAAACTTGCTAGATCCCCTCCACCTGTACCGCGGGTGGGTGGCGGCAGCACGTTTTACAAGGGGATGGTACACTAAAGTACACAGAGTCGAGCTGAAACGTTGTCACTGATTTGAGGAACCTGTTGCTGCAGCTTAAGAGTCTCTGCATCTCCTCCTCAGCCACCCTGTCCCACCTTTGACTGAAGGTGTCTCTCTTCTCTTCCAGTCCCAGGGAAGCCCATCCTGTCCGTGCACCAGACAGAGGAGAACACTCTTCTGGTGAAATGGGAGCCTCCGTTGGATGCGGAAGGCCAGGTGATGGGCTACCGGCTCCAGTTTGGCCGCAAGGATGTTGAACCCCTGGCTACCTTGGAGTTCACAGCCCTGGAGGATAAGTACACCGCTCCTAGCATCCACAAGGGCGCCACGTATGTTTTCAAGCTGGCCGTGAAAAGCCGGGCTGGCTTTGGGGAGGAAGCTGTGCAGGAACTCACCACCCCTGAAGACATCCCCAAGGGTTACCCCCAAATCCTCGAGGCGAGCAACATCACTTCCATGTCGGTCCAGTTTGGCTGGCTCCCCCCCGTGCTGGCCGAGAGGAACGGAGCCATCGTCAAATACACCGTGGCCTACCGGGAAGCCGGTTCTCCCGGCAACCCGCTGGAAAAAGACCTGCCCCCCTCCCCAGAGAACTCGTACACCCTCAACGGCCTCAAACCCAACACCGCCTATGATGTTAAAATCCGTGCTCACACCAGTAAAGGCCCCGGGCCCTACAGCCCGACCGTCCAGTATCGGACGTTCCAGCTGGATCAAGGTAGGACTTACCGGTTTCTCCTCCCTCTCTCTCCTTGTAACCGGGGCTGGTGCCGGGAGGCAGAGAGCTGGAGAGGTCAAGCCAGGCTCAGCCAGGCTCGTGAGTAAATGCAGAGCACTCTGGTTTCACACTCAGTCCCTCAGCTCCTCTCTGCCTTGCGTCAGGTAAGTCCCTTTTACCACTTTCTTCTAAGTAAAGTCCGGACACCCTTCTTTCGCTGGCACCTGAAGTGGGGGGCCAGTCGCTATACAGGTGGGAAGAGCATTTTCTTCAGCTTTTGCAAACAGCCAAAAGAAAACAGAAAAAATAAAAAATAAGCACTCAAAATATGACCTGGGAAGGGTTTCCTCACCTGAGCATGCTCAGAAAACCAGCGCCTCGTTCCTGCAGCAGCCACCCAGACCCATCAGCGCGTGGGCAAAGCCACGCACCCTCTCTCACCCCTCCCCGGGGTTAGGCGTGGGGACAGGGAGCACTGGGAGATGGACCTTGGCAAAACTCAAGCAAAGTGTGGAGGAGGGAGCAAGCCCTTCCGTTGTTGCAGCAGAAGCCAGACCCAGACTGGTGGGCCCTTTTCCCAGTGCCTGACATTGTCTTCCTTCTCTTGCTCTTCCTTCCCTCTGCTGCCTTTTCTTCTCCTTTCTCCCCTTCCTCCTCACTTTTCTCTCAGCAGTTTTACCCAAAAACTTCAAGGTGAAGATGGTGACAAAGACCTCTGTGCTTTTGAGCTGGGAGTTTCCTGAGAATTACAATTCTCCCACCCCGTACAAGGCAAGTGGAACGGAGGAGTCAGAAATGTGTTGCTTCCCAGTTTCCTGGGACTCTTATCTGTTGGTTTGAATAAGAGGTTGTAAGAGGCAGGAATTCTGGATTCCTGCCTCAGATATGGGCAGATTATGGTTAATCGCTAGTTCCAGGAGGTGGCCTGAAAATCAGGGCTGTTGGGTTCCATTCTCTGTTACCAAATCATTGCGTCCCTAGACAAGTTACCACAATTTTCCCATTTCGGGATAAAATTTTCTTTCCAGAGAAGTCTCAAGGCTTTGTCCTGCATCTGCCTGGTGCTTGAGGGACCCTCTTGTGCGGTGGGCACAAGAGACAGACAGCTCCCCACTCAGACACCTTCTGTTCCTGTGTTTGCCCCAGCGCTGGCGGAGCTGGGTGCGGCGTGGCGGAGCTGAGTGCCGCACGCTCGTTGGAAGCAGCAGGGAGGCAGGAGGTTGGTTGCTTGGGCAGTATCACCCTCGCTCCTGGTACAACTTTGCTGCCTCTTCGCCTCCCCCAGATCCAGTACAATGGGCTGAACGTCGATGTGGACGGCCGCACCACCAAGAAACTCATCACCAACCTGAAGCCCCGCACGTTCTACAACTTTGTTCTGATGAACCGGGGCAATAGCATGGGGGGCTTGCAGCAGAACGTCGCTGCCTGGACCGCTGCGGACATGTTATCGAAGAAGCCGGAGGTGACCCACAAGCCTGATGCTGACGGCAACGTGGTGGTGATTCTCCCAGACGTGAAGAGCTCTGTGCCTGTCCAGTAGGTTTCTGTTAAACTGCAGATGTGGGGTGCTCAGTTGAGGTTTTGGGGGTCAGCCCCGATGGCTGGAGTCCACAGTACAGACCCACGAGGTTATATTTTGGAGCCACTTCCCAGAGCTAACAGGGGATGGCAAAGAAATGCAAAGGGAGTAAAAAAGGAGACATGTCATGGAGCTGCCACTGAATCCAGGCTCGTTCCAGGAGCAGCACCAACTGTGCGAAATTAAAAATAAGGGGTTTGCCGGGTTGGGTCAGTGGGGCTGGTTGGGCAAACCTAACCTTCCACATCAGTGTGTGCGCTCTCTTCTGTGGCTCGTAGAAGGAGATTAATTCCTTCCATTTCTTCTGATTATTCCCACTCTTAGGGCTTATTACATTGTGGTGGTGCCTCTAAGGAAGTCCCGCGGAGGACAGTTCCTCAACCCCTTGGGCAGCCCTGAGGAGATGGACCTGGAGGAGGTGAGTGTGGGCAAAACTAAAGCCAGCTGTAGGGAGAGAGCAGACAGCTGTAATGGATGGGGTGGTGACCGGAGAGCCTGGGAAGGGTGGTTTTAGGCTATCTGTGCTCCATGTTCCGAGTAGCTAAGATGAGGCCAGTCTGAGTAGGGTAGTTTGGTTCTCCTTTCTTCCTGCTCCCTTGATGGTGCTGAAGGCATCAGGGCTCAGAGTGTTCCTTTGCTTCTTCCAGCTCGTTCAGGACATTGCCAGGCTCCGACGCCGAAGTCTGCGTCATTCCCGACAACTGGACTTCCCCAAGCCCTACATTGCTGCCCGGTTTCGCTCCCTCCCCTCCCACTTCATCTTGGGGGACATGAAGCACTACGACAACTTCGAGAACAGAGCCCTGGAGCCAGGGCAGAAATATGTCATCTTCATCCTGGCCGTGCTCCAGGAACCCGAGGCCGTAAGTGCTGCCTGCTTTCTCTTGCCCTCTTCAGATGCTTGTGCCCCTCTGTCCTATCGACCAGAGACAGCAGCTGCTCCCTCGTGAGCTGCCAGAAGCCCTGGTGCCCTCCTGGCATTCTCCGTAGCTCTCTCCCACCAGATGCCAGAGCTTGAGGGTTTTTTTCTTTGTAAAGACCTTCCAGTCCAGCTGTGGAGTTTTTGCATGTGGCTGTTGGAGCTGTTTGCGCTTGTGTCCGCACGCAGCAAACGTGCTCTTCCAAGCAAACAGGGTGATGACACAACTGTCTTGTGCGCTCCCGCTGCATTCTGCCAGTCTTCCTAGGCAGGACTCGCTACGCTTGTGGCTCCAGATTTGAGTCCAGAATGGGGAGTGCTGAATTATCCCCTCAGGACTACACTCGATTTCGGAGATTTCCTCGGTCAACCCCCTTTACAAAGAGTAATTTCTTGTAAAGGCTGTCCTTGTATTCCTTAGAGCACTGGCCCTGGCCAGCCTGCTCGGAGAGCAGCATGTCACACGCCCTGGACATTACTAAGTTCCTTGCCAGGCACAGAGAGGAGCATTTTTTTATGGAAAACTACATGTGATCTCTGCTCTTTATACCACTTCAGCACCTCTGCTGATTTCAGTGGTGCTGTGTTCAGCTTTATGAAAACAACTGTTTTAATATTTACCTGCCTCCTCCCTCATGCACAATAAGGAAGCAGTCTAATACTTTGTTGTTTTTAAATCCCCCTATGGAGTTGTAGCAGGGAGCTATTTGAAATGAAGGGTTTTCAGAGTTGGGTATTTTTTTTCCCAAATAAATATTTAGTTGTGTATTTGATATTAAAGGATTAGGCTGACACGCTTCTGAATGGGTTTCTCAATCGGATTACTGCAGCTTGTGGTAATTTCTGCTTTAGAACAAGGTACTGCATCCTCGCTCACAACGGCCTGGATTCACAGCAGCTCCCGAGTACGTAGCAGCATTTCGGTCTTGCTGAGAGCTGATAGAGTTCAAGGACCCAGAGCCCAGATCTCCTGTTCTTCTCCTGTCCCAGACTTTTCCCTCAAACCAGGGCACGCCAGTTGTCCTCTGTACATTCTAGTTTCTGTAGTTTCTGTGTAAGACGGGAACGCGGCGTTCCTGGGGTGGGGAGATTGTAGCACTTATGAGAACGAGCAGGCGATGCCCATTAATTAGGACTCTGATGAGTTTCAGTGTGCTTCTGATGCTCCTCAAGAGCACAGCTCACAGCAGAGGCAGCAGAGGAGATATATTGCATTTTATTAATTTATATTTAATTTTAAGGGTGGGTTTTTTTCAGTCACCAGACCAGACTGTTTCTAAGCGTTAATTCTTGTTTTAATCCCTTCCCTCTTTCTCCGTAATCCCATCTGACTGTCAAAATCCAGATGGTTACATGAAAGCTTGGAGAAAGGGTTTGTGGGAGCGGAGAGGGCTCAGGGATGTGGTGGAGCAGAGGCAGAAACAACTAGTTTTCTAAAAGTGCCTTCCTGGCTATCAGATTAGTGGCACAAGACAGTCACCAGCTTCATGTGAATGTGATTTTTCAATGGTCTGTCTTGCCTGCAGCACTGGAGGAGGAAGATACCTGTCACATGGGTACTCACAGACAAGTTTTTTTCTGTAGATGGAAGAGGGCATTTTCTCTGTTGTTATTTGGAATGTGCTGCAGAGAGATCACATCCTCTCGAGCAATTTCTCTTGTGGAATACTGTGTGCTTGCCCATTGTTTTCTGTCCCCATTCCATCTCTGAAATCTGTTCCACAACCTTTCATGTCTTACAGACTTTTGCTGCTAGTCCTTTCTCCGACCCCATCCAGCTGGACAACCCCGATCCGCAGCCGATCATTGATGGAGAGGAAGGGCTGATCTGGGTCATCGGGCCCGTCCTGGCCGTGGTGTTCATCATCTGCATTGTTATTGCCATTCTACTCTACAAAAAGTAAGACGTGCTTCTTGCCCAGATCTGTGGCCATTCGGAATGTCCCAGCTCTAGCCCCTAAAGGGAATTTCCTCCTTGGTCCTGTGGTTGTCAGCTGAGGGCAAATCCTTCCACCAGCACCAGAGAGAGGAGCCCTGAGGCACAAATGCTGTAATGGAAGGGCGTGACGGGCACAGGAGAGATTAGCCGTGGGTTGCAGGGACTTGCTGCTTCAGAGTCTACCCCACAGCACTCGCAGTAAAGCTGTGCTTGTCTGTAGACACTCTGTTGTAGCATATGTGCAGTGAGTTTGTCAGGTCTCTTGCCTGTCACCTCCAGAAGAGCTGCTCACAGCCACAGCCAGAGTTCACCTTCCTGTGCTCTGTGTGTGCTCACGCTGGGGGTGACGCAGAGAAAGCACCTTTGTGCTGCCGATCAGCAGAAACCTCCATTGTTCCCAGACTGGTTTTCAGCTGGAGTTGGGAGACAAGAGCAGCAGCAGTACTGTGACTCTGCAGGAGAGAGGAGGGAACAGCCCCTGGAAATGTCTCCCTTCTCCTTGGCTTTCTGAGCAGCTCGCGGCACGTGCGTGGGAACAGGGGCCCCTCGGACACACACAGGCCACACTGCGCAGTGAAAGAGGACAGGAGAGAAGCAGATGCTGAGCAAAACAGATCAAAAAAAGGGGCAGGATGGCAGCTATGGCCAACGTAGGGGTGTCCTTAGCTGGGACGTGTAGTACACAGGATGGAGGGAGCTCTCTTAACCCTGCTCCATCTTTTATCTGCACAGGTGTGTTTGTGTATGCCCACGGGTGTGTCTCTTGCATCACAGCATGTGTGAAGCCGCTGCACACACACGTGCTCTGGGGTCAGGGACTCAGGTGGTCCTTGTTGGTGTTCATTAGCACTCATCTAAATGGGTAATCTTTGCTCGTCCCATCTCCCACCTGTGTTACCCGGGTTAGAGCTAAGCAAATGCTTCCCCCTTCCTCTGCAAGTCCTTTCTAACCTGAACATTTGTCTTGTCTTCTCTCCACTTACTGCTTTCCTGGACAGCAAGCCAGACAGGTAAGAGCACTGGATTTGCCACTTACTTAGGTTCTTTCTTGCTGGGCTGGCTGTGCGTTAGGTAGTGCTTGCTGTCTGTGGTGATGGGGCTTTGGTGGTAGAGTTCCTGCCATTAGATCCGTTCTAACAGACACCCTGGGTCAGGCTAGCATGGGACCGTGTTTGAATTGGGGCAGAAAAAGCAAAGAAAGCCCAGCTTTCTCCCGCTTGTCCATTCCTAAGTATAATGGCCCTTTCTCAAGCTGAGCAGCAGTGACAGTAAACGGCTCATAAAATGTTGGGTTAATGGAGCAGAGAAACACCCATTTGTGTTGCAGTCAGAGGTGAAAGCAGGTTTTCTCCATGTCTGACTGCTCCATACAGGCTGTCCCTGAGCCACTGGCATGCTGGAAGCAGAATCTCACCAGCTGAGCTGTCCTCGCCGCATTGCAAAAGCTATTCTTGCCCCATCAGCCGGGGACTTCTAAGAGTTCATTTATGACTGCAAAAATGAGACTTATTTCAAACCATTTCCAAGGCTGGAAGAGCTTTCACTGGAAGTAACTGATGGGTTTAGCCAACGAACTATTAACGGCCGTTTCAGAACTGTGGCAAAAATAAACTACTCCCAAACTGCAAAGTGGTGTAATTCCAAAATGCTGCCCCATGCAGTGCCGGCAGGGCTCATGCCACTTCTTCTAGCTATTAATGACATTAAGAGACAGCTAAAAATGTACTGAATAACCTCCTCTCTGCCTAAGTAATTGCCATTATTGCTGCAGGCGTATTATTGGAGGCTTCTGTGCAACCCAAGCGGGAGAGGCGAGGAGCTCTACAGCCATCTTGCTAGAAGGGCCAGGACAGTATTTGCAAGCCTCAGGGTGTGGGTGCGCGTTCTCTGCCCGCTGGAGAAGTTCTGCTCCCAGCAGCTTGTCACTGTTCCCTTGCCAGAGGTTATCACTTCTTCAGATCAGCACTGGGCTTTGCTTCCAAATTCTCTTCAAGGAGAATGAGCCGGGTCAGCAAAGACTTTTCAACCGCTTCAGCTAACCTAACCCATTTTGAGCAAAATATATTAGGAAGCACTTACATGTGCAGCTCAGCTGGCAGGTTGGAGCGGGCTTCAGGTTCTGGCAAGGAGGTGAGACAGATCTCAGCAGGCACAGCTGTGATGGGAGAGGATGTGTCTACGTTGCTTTTTGAACCCAGATTTTTAGGGTTCTGCAGATCAAAAAAGGTTGAAAACCACTGCTCTGACTTCTCTGTCTGCAGCCAGGCACCAAGAGCTCCTAAACAAGCCAACAGAGCAGTATCAGTACTTTATGTCCAAGGTCACAGCCAGGAGATTCTGTACTTTTCCAAATGATTATGTTGGCTCTGGTTCTTTCGGGCTGAAAATGGCTTGGCTGGAATTGGAAGGCTTCTGCTTGCAGAGCTCTGCAGAGTTCAGTGGCGGCTTGTCCGTGCAGGGCGGCAGAGGTGGGAGCTCACAGCACCTCACTGCTCCTTGCTGCCGGTCTGTACTGCTGCTGGGAGAAGGGGGAACTTCCAGACTTGTCTGAAAGCTGCTGAGGAGCTGCTGGGCCGTTGTAAACCCATCAAATACAGCACTGACAAAACCTTCCAAACCCTGTCCCTTTTCTGATGCGTTTTATGTAACTTACATCCTTGGCTGCATCTGGCCGTGATTTCGGTGGGAGCTGTACGCAGGTCTGAACACGGCCTGAGTAGCTGAAAAGACTGAAGGGCCCATAAGCTAAGATGCTTTGTCTTTTTGTTTTTTCGTTTCTTTTTTTTTTGTTTTTTTTTTGTTTGTTTTTTTGGTGTGTTTTTTTAAAGCAAACGGAAAGATTCAGAGCCACGAACAAAATGCCTCCTGAACAATGCTGAAATCACCCCTCACCACCCTAAGGACCCCGTGGAAATGAGGCGCATCAACTTCCAAACGCCAGGTAACCGGCTGCAAACCAGCCTTTCTCAGCGGGAAGGCAGGAGTGGAAGCGACTGCCCCTTCCTCCTCGGCCCATTCCTGCCGGCGTGAAGGCCGCTGCAGTGCTGCCTTTGAGACCCAGCGCTAACCTAGGATGCAGCCAAGGAACCTCGAGCCTTGTCTGCGCTAAGTGAGACTGCCGAAATAAACCTTTGCTGGGAAACCTCAAGGACCTTGCGCGGGCTGTACCCGGCACCAGCAAGGCAGGGAGAAGGGCTTGCCTGGGTACTCAGCTAAATTGGTGCATTCTGGGCTAAGTACGCAGCTGCAAGCGCCGTGGCCGCGCCAAGCTTGCCAGACCACCAATGCTGCCGCGCAGCGCCGTGCCTCGCACCGGGAGATCCCCGGGGGTGGTGGAGATGAAGCGTGGCGGGCTGCCCAGCACGCACTGCTCCAGCCACATCTCTTAACTGGCGCTTTCTGCATACGTGCCGAAACACCCCTGTCGGGAGCCAGGGCTGCCCCGTGGCTTGTGCGGAGAGGGAACGGCAGCTGAGTGCTTCGCGCAGACGAGGCAGCGTCTCCTCGCTGAGTGCAGACGCCATCACTGCGAACAGCCACTGAGCCAGTGCGTAACGGCACTTAACTCCCGGACAGAGAGGCTCCACGCACCCTCCTTCCTGTAGCCGTGTGTCCCCATGTACATGCATGTCTTAGCTGCCTGCATGGCACATCTGCAAGCCACCACTGACACGGCCCGGCACAGGCATGGCCCCACGCAGACAGACACACGCCTGCGCACTGGTACTCTGCCTCTGAGGTCCTGGAGCTTGAGGATTTGGAAGGGAATTTATTGTGCTTTTTGGGGGCTGGCTGTTGGGGTTGGTTTTTTTTCAGTTTGTTTGTATTTTTTTTCTGTTTTGTGCTTGTCAGTAATGTTTCTGCAGCTCCTGTTTCCCCGTCCCATCCCAGTCCTGTCCTTAGCGTTGTCTGAGTTTTCTTAGGGTGAGGTTGGCGAGGCAGTAGGAACCCGGAGGGCAGGGATCTCGGGGGGAGGCACAGAGGCAGCACTGAGCGGAGGGTTTCACATCAAAAAGAGTTAGGAACAACTCACTGGTGTCACCCCAGGCTTAGGAACGATCGAGTCTCAGCCGAGGGATGGAAGCAAGTTCAATCCAGCACGCAGGGGCTGAATGCAGAGCAGTTCAGCAGCAGTGAGGTCCCTAAATCAGCTCTTACGTAGTGGTGCTCTTGCAGGAGAGTCTGAAGGTGTGGGGGATCTTTTGAGTGTCCCCGGCTGCAGCTCAGCAGCGGTTTGCGTTTGTCTGGGCTCGGTGTGGTATACCGGGTGCAAACCGGAGCTCCCTTTGGGAGTGCTCAGGTTGGCTTCTGGGTGCTCCGGGTGGTTGTGTGAGACCCAAGAGAACGAGCTGCGCTCCCCCATGTGAAACCTGTGCTGAGACGAACATCCAGCGTGGCCTGGGTGCTGAGGAGCAGCTGGGAGGGCTGTTTCGTGACTTTCCCTTACTGGGTATTTCTCCCTGTCCCCCCGGATAGCGGAGTCGGCTCTGGGCACCTCCCAGCTTCAGCTGACGTGATGGATAGATGAGTGAGTACGTCTTCCGTTGGCCCCGCTGTTCCGGTTCACGCTGTACCTCTGAATTCTTGGTCGCCGAGGCTTGTCGACGGTAGCCAAGACATGCAGACCTGCCGTTAAGGCTCTGCTAGGCGAAGGTCTGCAGATCTCAAAAGACTGCCCAGCTTTGTCCGGTCTAGCTTTAGAAAGATGCTGCCAGCTTTTCTTTACAAGTTTATCTAGCCCAGAGTTCAGCTAGCTAGTTTATTCTGCTATCGAGTTTGTAAAGCGGTAAAAGGTTGTAAAGGATTTGGGAGAGTTGGTCACCTGCCTCCCAGGGAATTTTGCAGACAGTTGGGTGACAATGGAAATGGGGAAATCAGAGCTTGAAGTGTGTCCGTGATGATGGAGAGATTGTGGTGCAGTTTGCAGGGGAGGACTCCGTAGGTGCTGTCTGAATTAGATACCCTGGGGTTTAGAAGAGGGTCTGCAGGCCCTTCGCCAGGCAGCCGCCCCGGGTGCAGCGGGCAGAGGGTCTGGTTCCTGTCCCCAGCAGCAGAACAGAGGGGGGACGCGGGAACGGGAGTGCGCGTGAGCATCTGCGCAGCTGGGAGAGGGGAAAGCGTAGCACATCAGAGATCCTGCCCTGGCCTAATCAGCACAAGAAATAACTTTCTTTTCCTCTTCAGATTTATGTTGGTTTTTTGGTTTTTTTATTAGCATGAAATTTTTTAAAAAAGTGTATATTTTATTTATTTATTTTTTACTGTTTTCTGCAGATTCTGGTCTGAGCAGCCCTCTCAGTGACCCTGAGTTTGACTTGGAAAGTTAGTTCCTGTGTGTTTTTGTTCCTGTTGGTTTCATTTTACACTCCCCCCATTATTATTTTTTTTTTCTCTTCTGTCCCTTTCCTTTCCAATTCTGTTTTGTTCCTGTTTTTTCTTTATTTATTTATTTATTTATTTATTTGCCAAATTCTCTGTATTCCTGCGGTGTTTGCCCATCTCATCCCTTTTCTGTGCCATCTGTTTGTCTGAACTGCGCTTCCAGTTTTACAGTATCGAATACCAGGCCTTTTGCACCACCAGGGCAGCAGCAGCATAGAGCCCCCGGTAGCAGCGTGGGACACTGTCTGTCCTTCTGTGTCTCTTTTGCTGTCTCAGGAGGAAGACCTGGCTTTCAAGGCTTCCTTTTCTCCCCGTTGTCGAACATGTTTCATTTCTGAAGCTTGGCTGAATGTCCCTCGTACTTATTCAAGGGCGGAAAGCCACCTTTTGTGCCCCGGTGCGTGTGTGTTGTGTGCGTGCGTGCCTGTGTTCTTGTGTTCATTGCTTCGTAACGTGGGGAAAGAGAAAACTGGAGCTGCAGCTGACGATCGCCTCGCTCTTTGGAGAGAGCCACGCAGGCACCTTTTCATGTCAGACGAGGAAAAGGGCCCTTTCCCATGGGTGGCAGGTGCCCGTTCCTTGGCATCGACTTGTTCCAGGAGCACAAAGCCGCGAGGCCTCTCCACGGTCCTCCGCACCCCCCGGGTTTCACGCAGAGTGCCATCCAGCCGCGGTGATTTTGCAAGGATAAATGAGCTCTGGCCCATGTAGCAGATGTTAGGGTGACGTTTCTGGCGAGTTGGCTGGTGCACAGAGAATCAAGTCTTTTGTGATAAGATTAGAGAGATTCAAGTGATTGAAACGTTAGATGAGACTGGCTCTGAAAGACTTCATCCCCGTTAGAAGCCAAGATCCCAGCTTGGCTGGGTGGGTTTGCGTTTTGGGGTTGTTTTTTATGCTGGGCAGGGAAGTAGATGTGAGGTTTCAGCTGACAAATGTGAAGAATCACAGATGCTGCTCGTGCTCGGAGATGTGAGGGCTGGGATGTTTTTCTGAAGAGTTTAATCCAAATATTGGTCTCTTTGGTATTGAATACTCCTGTCAATACCGTCCCGGTCCACCTGCCGCCTCCCCTCCACCCCCTCGCTGTAACAGAGGGGGTTGGGGGGGTTCAGGCCTTGGCTGAACCTCAGCCCACGGCAGCGCTCCCTCTGCCACCCTCGCTGCGGCGGGAGGTCTCCCTGGGTGGCAGCCCCGCAGGTAGCCAGGAGGCCGCGGAGCAGCGGAACCCGCCAGCCCTTTCCCTTCACCTCTGAATAAGAGTTATTGAATTAAAACAGGCAAAAGAGAAGCTGCTGCAGCTGACGCAGCAGTGCCGGCTGGTACCACTGGAAAGTACCGCTCCTGGCTTGTTTAATGTCAAACTCCTCCTGGATCTTAACGGGAACCCCGATGCACTTGGCATTTTGACCAGGAAAGTGTTTATCGCTGCAGAGGTTTCCGGTCTTCTTTTATTATAAAGAGCCCTAGAAATCGATCCGACAAGGACATTTCTGTCTTTAACAGCAGCAAAACAAGGCAGGTTCCCGTGTGCTCTCAGCCAGTGTCTGTTTGCAGCAGCGTGGAGGTGGGGGCAAAGAGACGGAGCTGGTTTTTAGGAGTCAGTCACACTCAGGATTTTTCCTGGAGCTTTTATGAAGGCAACTTGTGAAATGCCTTCAAGGGGAACGTGACTTCTTGTTCCCGATTGGCACAGGGACCTTTTCCCGTGCAGCCCACTTGCTCAGAGGGAATGACACGTACTGCTCCACGACTTCTAAGCCAAAGAGAATCTGGGGCTTTTTTTCTTGCTTGCTCATTATTACTAGGTTTTCTGACTGTGGGGGTTGGTTTTTTTTTCCCTTTTAACCTATGTGTGCGTCACTTGGGATTTCATTTATGGCACTGTGTTTCTAAGCATGCTTCAGCAAATAATCTCGAGCTTTTTGCAGCAGAGTCGAGTGTTGCGGCCAGGCACAGAGCTGCCCGCCTGCCTCCCAGCCCAGGGGGAAGAAGTCAGTGAGGGGGTGACCCGTGCGGATCTGGAGATGGTTTATTGAGTTGCCAGAAGTTGTTCTGAGTAGGGTTTGGCTTTGCTCTAATGCTACAGCTCAAGGTGTGTTTGCTACCCTCTCCAGCCCTTACTTTCGGAGGCAGAAGGACAGACGCTGAGAAAAGTGTTTATAATATTAACTTGGTTTGGCCTCTGATCTCTGGCGCCTCAGCCAGTGTGGCCTTCCCGTCCCACGCGGGCAGAGAGAGGACCAGTTCATCCCAACGTCCCCAGTCTATGCCCGTTGCTGTGGTACTGGGGTGTATGGCAGCCACCTTCCAGTACAGGGTGGGAAGCAAAGGAGAAATCCTTCTCCAGGTACAATGGGCTACAGGACAGCAAGAGACTAACTGGGAGCTTTTCCTCCATGAGCCGGGAGAGGCTTTCTGCCCTGATGCTCCGCAGATGAGAATGGAACCAGTGCAGCCTCCAGAATACTTTGGGGTTATTTTTGTGGGCTTTTTTGGTCTGCTCACCCCCTCCTTCTATTTTCAGCCAGACTTCCTTGTGCTTAAAATAGATGTCTAGTTAGCTTAGGAGAAACCTGTTGGAGTGGTGGCTCAAATCCCCGCTCTGTGGCAGACTCGTCCTGTCCCCAGGCCTGGGGGAGGCAGC
The DNA here is from genome assembly GCF_000708025.1 of Charadrius vociferus. NCBI lineage: Eukaryota > Metazoa > Chordata > Aves > Charadriiformes > Charadriidae > Charadrius > Charadrius vociferus. The sequence continues at coordinate 985,712 of NW_009646958.1, forward strand.
ATCTCTCCAGAAGTCACTGTAAAACTGAGGATGTCATGCTTGCTTTGCCATCTGTGTGCTGAGTTTTCAGAGTATCTGACCATGCTGCTGCCACCGCCGCTGCTTTGTCACACACCAACACCCACGGGGCTCGAAATTCTCCCTGGCTTCCATCTCTTCTCCACTCCTGTCTTTCTCACTGGGGGCACTGCCCGGGGCTTCTCGGCATGCTGCTGTCCTTGCCTGTCCGCTGTCATCGGCAGCGGGATGGGCTGGCAGACAGCATGGGAAGCCTTTGGAAAAACATAATCCAATGCAGATGAGCAAAGCACGGAGCGCTTTTCCACCCCGATTTGTAGCGTAGCAACTTGAGATGGTAGGACGGGAAGGATCCCTGCTCTTCCCAGAGCTCCAGCTGCCCTTCTCGGAGCAGAACGTGCAGATCACACTTGAGACTGAAAACTGAGTCTGCCTTCGCTGCTCAGCCCCGTCGTGGCTGAGATGTGCCTTCAGTCTGACCAGTGTGATGCAGCGTGGCCCTCCCACTACCAGCACATCTCGGAGGAGATGGGGGTCTTGTTCCATGGCAGTTCTGTCTCCCTCAATACCAACACACTAAGTGTGGGTGAGAATTGCGAGGGCAGCAGGTAAACCGGGGTCACGAGGCATCGCTCTCCCCAGCAAATTGTTTCCCATCCCCCAGACTGAGAAGGGGCAAGAGGCTCTTTTGCCCCTCCGTCAGAAAAGGTGGTGACCTCCGCAGCAGAGACTGCGACGGGTGGGTACAGCCTGCCCCGCCAGTGGGAGAGGGAGGGCGAGGACAGGGCATCATCCCCGGCATCACGTAGGAAGGACATCCTCCACCGGCTGTGAGCGGGAAGAGGAGCCAGTGCTTGACATTTCCATACCTGGTGGCACTCTCGGAGCGGCGAAGGTCAGACCGCTGCGTCCATGAGCTCACCAAAAGCTTTTCGAGCCAATGTTGTGCCAAGGGCAACTCCTGAAAAGCCTCCCCTGCTTTTCCCCCCATCTGCATTCCCTTCGCCTGCCCCACATCCCCGTGGTCGGCTGGATCCCTGCCCCTTCCCTTCTTTTGTGTTGGAGTTTGTTTATGATCATTGCGGGTGCTGTAACATTTGCTGCGTAGGTTCCTCTGGCAGCGTTTGCTCATTTTAAGTCCACTATTGGAATCGCTAACACGCATCTGCTCTTCGGATTTTCCTTTTTGTTTTGCTCTGATTTACACATTGAAAATGGGGCCATCATGGGAACACTCTCATTTTACTGTGGTGTTTTTTTTTTTAATTTCCTTGATTTTTATTTTTTACTTCCAAGGACACAATTTCGAGCCCTGAATTCTTCTCTTCTAACCTCCCTACTTTCATTGCAGATCTTACATTGTAATTTTTTTTCTTTTCTTGTTTCTTCTTTCTTATAAAATGTGCAACGGTTGTGAATTTTAGTTATTATTAAATGAGATTCTTTTCCTGCTGTCTTGTCTTTTAGGTATGCTCAGCCACCCACCAATCCCCGTTTCCGAGCTGGCTGAACACACAGAGCATCTCAAAGCTAATGATAACCTGAAATTGTCCCAAGAGTACGAGGTATGAGCGAGAGCGAGTGCTGTGCATGGTTTTGCCGAGCCAGGGAATTAGGAAATTCAGACAGGCCCTCATCCGGACAAACATAGCTTCATTTTTAAGGAGCCAGTTAGTTGAAATAAAAAAAAAAGCTATTTATGTATGGAAAATTAAGTACTTGCTCAGTGCTTTGCTCGATTCGATTCCAGATCATAAAAAAGAAAGAGGCTCCGCGAGCCGTCCCTTCCAAAGCGTGGGCGTCTGGGGCAGCATCTGAGCTCCCTTCACGCAGGGGGATGCATTTCTGGAAGATGACGGCCAGTGAGATGGGAGGGGGGGTGTCCGTGGGGGCGCCTCTGTCTTGCTGCTGAAGGTGGAGAGGACCAAGCCAAGGAACGCGATACCCAGTTTTGGATAGCTGTAGTTAGGCGAGATGAACAGTTGAGTCCTCCACAGCTGACACGGTCAGCAGCCACGGGGCTGAAGCTGAGAAAACGGGATGATTTGTACCTTCCTTGTCTTGTCTGGGGGTTTTGTGCTCTATCTTTTCTCCTTCCTGCTAACGTTTGGTTACTCAGATGGGCTCCCGCAGGGGACCAGCTCTGGCTGCTGGACTTGCATTTCAAACGACGATCCCAGACTGTAAAATTCCCACCTTGCCGGGGCTGAGGGCTCGGGCCGGTCCCGAGGCAGGCTGAGGGGGGAAGGCCAAGAGCATCACAGCCCCCACGTTCCCGCTGCCGCTGCGTAGCGTGGTATCCTCGTCACCAGACGGGGAAGGGCTGTGCGCTTGTACAAACCCGCTCCTGTCTGCTCGCGGTATTGCGGCTGCGTCAGCACTGCCTAAATCCCAGTGCAAATGCCCAGTGCTGCCGGGACCGTCGGCATGCGAGTTGCTTTCATTGCACATTGAACAGAGGACTGAATTTTTTTTGTTGTTGTTCAAAGACATAAAATGCCCCGATATTTTTAGACTAATAACTAGTCTAGACTGCCGAGTTCTGTTTGCAGGCAGAGAGCGAGGGGATGTTTTCTGAACAAAGGACTGGTTCTGGGATGCTTTCTCCCCGGTCTGCCTCGCAGACATCGGCATGCGTGAAGCCGCTCCGTCCTCGCGGCTCCGCATCCGCGGAGGGGAGGTTGCGCGGTGGAGAAGGCGCGTTTGCTCTGCTGGGGTCTTTCACCCCACATTGGGGCGCGGGGGGAGCAGCAGCCTGTTAATATGCTCAATCCAGATTTCAAAGCCTGATTTGCATAATGCAATATCCCAAGTGCCCTGGCTTCGTTCCAGCACAACCTCCTCTAGTGGGAGAGCCAGAGCTAAACAAACATCGCTAATGAAATGAATGCGAGGCGAGATTAGAGGGATAGAGAGCAAACAGACACATTACAACAGTATAAATACCCATTAGTTAGAAACGCTCCGCAGCGAGAGTGCAAGAGGACGTTTGTGTCGCTGCTTTTGTACTGGTGTTGCCACCACCACCGGAGCGGAGCTGTGCCCGGGGAGCTCTGGGCTCGGCGCGGGCAGGGGGGGACAGCGGGAGCCGGTGCCTGGCAAGGGCCGACCTCTGCCAGCGCGAAGGGCCGAACCCAGGCAGGCGTGCGCGGGACACTGTCCCCACCAGCGGCAGGCAGGGAGAGGGAGAGCGAACGGCGAGAAATGCAGCTCGACACGCTCCTGCCAAGCCTCCAGTTGAGGCAAACCCCTGGGGTTCTGCGAAATGATGAAGGAATTAAGCCCTTGTTTTATTTAATTCTCTGGCTGAGGATTTAGAGGTAAACGTAATTAACCTAATTTCCATATCTGGGACAGCTGGACTTTAGAAAAAAAAATACCAACCAGCAAACCTGGCATAAATCACCAGGACAGGCAGAGAGGATTTTTTCTCCCCAGTGCATTTAGTTGTTTACTGCTTCATCCCTTCTAGGAAAAAGCCATGTTGACTCAGTTGCTTCGGGCCAGGGTCCTTACCCCTCCTCTGTCCGGGGAGACGCGCTCGTCCCACCCCGCTGAGCAGGCGGGTGCTTGCCCCTGCCGGGCTCCCATCACGCTTTCTCCCCCCTCCACACCTGGGAGCCCTTCGGCACTGACTCGTCGTGGTCCCAAGTAGTGCTGTCTCTGCTCTCTGTGGAGCAGCTCAGTCCCCTCCTGCTGCCCATGACAGCGAGGGTTTTCCGGGATGTTCCATATCCCACTTGCACACCTGGTTATAAACCTTGTCCTAGCTTAAATGCCTTCTTCGCGGGTATTGGTACTCACCAAGACACCGCTATATTTATGCCCTCTTACTCATTGTTTAGCTTAACCGCGCGCAGGTTTAGCCTCTTCATCACTTCATAAATACATCATGATGTGATTGTTCCTGTTCTCTCCCAATCGCCGGCCGTTTGTCAGTGTCGGTAACGCGGGGCCGTAACTAATCCCGTGCAGCCTCGGCACGAGTACGATCCAAGGCCTCTGTATCGCAGCCTGAGATTGCACTGACGCTTTTGCCACCAGGTTGCACTGCATCACGCCAGAGGGGGACTTATCGCGGGGTCCGCTCTGGCTGTGCTTGGGGCCAGGGGCGGTGGGACGGGAGCACCCTGTGCCGCCGGGCTGGGGCTTTTCCCCAGCAAAGATCAGTGCTTGAGGGAAGCAAGTGGTGAATACTGCCTTCCTCAGCTAGACCTTCAGAGCCGTGATCTCTCCCCATGCGGAACAAGGTATTCGGAGCTTGATTTGCCGCTTTTCTCCTCTCTGACTCTTCCATTTTTTTTCCCCAATTCCTCCAGTCCATTGACCCTGGCCAGCAGTTCACCTGGGAGCACTCCAACCTCGAAGTGAACAAACCCAAAAACCGCTACGCGAACGTGATTGCCTACGACCATTCGCGCGTCATCCTGCTGCCCATTGAAGGTACCGTAGCATCTCGACTCCCACGTGTTAGCGCGAGGCTGAGGTTGCTGCACAGAAGCGTACTGCGCGCGCTCTTCTCCCTTTCCTGTTACCCTCTATTTATACTCTTCTCTTAACATCTCCCTGGGGGTTTAGCAAGCGGGAGATACCTCTGTAAACCAGGCATTTGTTAAATTCTGGTGACCGACATATTCCCTGGAGCTGCAGTCTCTCATTTCAAGGGTTGGTTTATCAAGAAACTGTCTTCCCTTTACTTGGAGATCGCTGCTCGATACGTTTCTGACTAAGGGGAAGAATTCAGACCCCATAGCGCTTCAGAGAGAGCGGGAAGAGGGCAGTGGGTGGCAGCGGATGTGGAGCGTATCTGTACGGCGGATGAATGAGAAGTAGGCACAGGGCTAATTGTACAAATGTGAGTGTCAGCAGCGTAGCAAAGATGTGGCTGCCGAGTTGTACAGCCGTAAAGATGACTTGATATGCAGCTCCTGCTGCAGTCCTGGCCCCTAAACGGCTCAGAATAAGCAGGGGTGAGCGTTAGCCTGGTAGGTCATACGTTGTTTCCTGAGCTTCTTGTGTGAGTGAGGGTGCAGTTGGAAAATTTACATTAAATTTCACAACTCGTGGCTCTTGACAGAGTTGCTCTCGCGCACGCTGGGATAAAAGAGGGGCTTTTGGTGGAGAGGAGATGGAGTTTAATAGGGCACCTGCTCTGATTGCTGCTGCCGAGATAGTATTGGAGTTTCGCTTGTCTCAGGTTGTGTGTGGCTGTGCTGTACGAATAAAGCATTTAAGGTCAGTCTCGCGTTGCCAAGAGCTGATCGTCCGAGCGGAGAGGATATGGCATGTCCTAATATCCCCTGGTGAATGCAAAGGTTAATTCAGAAGGCTTTGTGACAAGGGAATTGCTAGAATAATCTCCCTCTGCTGAGGTAACCCTGGGGGACGTGGGGAAGTGGAAGAGCTGTTCCTGAGGTAACAACAGATCACGGTGATTTGCCAAAAAGCTGCTCAAATCTGGATTGGTCTTGTCTGCCGTTAGAGGATTTTAAACATTTCTCATTGTGAAGATGACTGTGTTCTGGCTTGTTTTTTCGTCTGAGATTAATATTGTATGAGCCGAGGAAAGCAAAGTCTTTTAGAAGTTGCCTTGTCATTCAAGGGGCAAGAGAAGAGCACAAGCGTAGAAGCGAAGGACGCTTTGGGCTGGTGTCGGCGCTGGGGACAGCCGAAGCACGGGGCTGGATGCCGGCAGCCGGCTAACTCCGCTCGGGGGACATCGTGAGGGACCGATGGTGCAAGTGTGACGGGCCAAGGTTTAGTTTTCAAGCGTCTGAGAGGTTTTGGCTGGTGTGTTCCTTCCTCCCAGGCTGTATTTTATGCTGAGGGCTGGAAGATGAGAGGAGTTGGGAGGAGTTAGTTGTTGCTTTCTTTTTGTTTTAAATCTGGATTTGTCAAGGCTGCTGATTGTCACCGTCTGCTTGGTCAGGAAGAAGCAGTGGCTTTAATTCCGTGACTTCTCTGTAACTGGGCCTGTCACACGGCAAAACATTGCAGGAGCTCATGGCCACCATTTTAAATTAGAGAGGGGACCCGAGAGGGCTGGAGAGGAGATTAATTCCGGAAGCTCAGCCTTGATCACGTTCCTGCTGCTGCTGCACAGCCACCTTCCCTCCTGAAATTTCAGCTGGGGAAGGAATGGGGGCAGGGAACCCTCCAGAAATTTAATCAAAAGCCATTTCTACCAGCAGCTGAAATTACCGAGTACCCTTGAGGACTGGCAGGCAATTCAGCGTGGATTGCGCCTCGCCAACAGAAGCAGCGATGTCTATTGCTACGGCAGGATGAGGACTAGCAACCCAATTTCATATTGGTGCTGCTCCCCACCCTTGGCTCCCCCTCGAGACACAAGTTAAGCGTTCTGTACCGAGTTAATCATAGGTTAGCAGAAACTGCCAACCTTGCCAGCGCTTGACTGTAATTAGGAACGGGCCCGACCGCCAAACAGCGCGCACCCTCCGTGCCAATCTCGGAGGCTCTTTAAAGCTGAACCTGAACATCAGTGCTTGCCAGTGTCCATTTTAACTTCAGAGCAGTTTGCTCCTGCCATGTCCCAGTCGCCCTCTTCGCGCTGGCAGTACCTCCTGCCGTTCATATCAAACCCCTCCAGCAGGGACAGGCGAGCAGCTGCTACTCAATAGCCTGTAACTCATGGAATGGAAAAAGAAAACCCACTCGTAAAAATGACAGCGGACAATTTAAAGCAAGTCAAAGCCTGTAATTTCAAAGCCTTTGCTGGCTGAATCAAGCCTGGTTTTATTCTTTACTTTGTCCAGCTGTAGCTGACTGCCTGGGATTAGGCTATAGACCGCGCGGTGCATGGACCAGGTGCGTTTGCTGCGCAGGCTCTGGGCGTTCTGGGACAAGGACGAGGGTTTGTCCTATTTGAGACCAGTGAAGCAAGAGCCCCACGCCAGGACTTTTGCTCCTATAGCAACACTAGTAAGAAGACCATGGTTTCAAGGCTTGAGGTTCGGTCTCTTTAATATCTTTTGCAAGAAGTTATTTGTCTCCCCGCAATGCAGACCTTCGAGGCAGGAGCTTCAGCTGGGAAGGGCTTGCGAAGAGCCTGTTACTCCCGGCTGTGATTCTAACCCAGCAAACCATGAAGGCTCTGGGGTTTTTGCAGGGGAATTATCTCCAACAACATTCCTGCAAAGATCTCCTCGCGCTTCCAGCTATACCAAGTCCTGCACAATCCCCTAACTTGCTTTTGCTGGTTTAATACAGGAATTGTGGGCAGCGATTACATCAACGCCAACTACATCGACGGCTACCGGAAGCAGAATGCCTACATTGCCACGCAGGGGCCGCTGCCAGAGACCTTCGGAGACTTTTGGAGGATGGTGTGGGAGCAGCGTTCAGCTACTATTGTTATGATGACTAAGCTGGAGGAGAAATCACGGGTGAGATGCATGAGAGGGATGACTAGTTAGTCATAATCCCGGGGGATCGGAGGGGAGGGTTGGGGAACAGCAGATCCCTTTGATCTGCAGCCCACGTTTCTGTCAGTGGGGGATTTCGGCCTGCTTCGCCAGCACCCTGAAAGTTCAGTGATTCATTGCTTTTAAAAAAACAAACCATTCACCCTGGAAAGCTGCAGCCTCCTTTGCGGCTCCAGGAGAAGGGGACGCTCGATCCCATCGCATGCTTCGTAGGTCTGTCTCGGAGTTAATCATGTGGCAAGTTTCACATTCAGTTCTCATGTTTAACAAGCCCCAGTACATTCGCTCTAATCTTCAGGATCATTCCAGTCTATTGTCTACGTGATTGATGTGGTGCATCAAAGCCTGTGCTTAGTCGGAGCTTCTCAGGCCGGGTCTGTCCCTATCCCAGTGCTCTGGAAAGACATTCCTCACGCCTTCCCTCCCCTTCGGGCCCTGGCCAGCTTCCCCTGCAGCAACACCAGGGCAGCTCTGGAATGAGCTTCCCCTGCAGCACAGGGTTTGTTCCAGCGATCTGCGACGCCTCTTGTCTTCCAGATAAAGTGTGACCAGTACTGGCCGGGCCGAGGTACAGACACCTATGGAATGATTCAGGTGACGTTACTCGATACCATTGAACTGGCCACATTCTGCGTTCGAACGTTCTCCCTTCATAAGGTAAGCTTTCTCCCGCTCCTGTTTTGTCCCCAGAGGTGGGCTGTGGCGCACTCTCCTTACACAGCACAGACGGGGTACGGCGGTGTGACAGTACCTCCCGTCACTCTTGGTGCTCTTTTGTCTTCGCAGAATGGCTCCAGTGAGAAACGGGAGGTCCGCCAGTTCCAGTTCACAGCGTGGCCTGACCACGGGGTACCCGAGTACCCCACCCCCTTCCTGGCTTTTCTGAGACGGGTGAAAACCTGCAACCCCCCTGACGCTGGTCCCATTGTGGTGCACTGCAGGTACTGATTTCCTTCACCGAACTCCTGCGCGGGGCGCTCTGCGAGGGAGGGAGACGTTCAGTAGGATGGTGATGTGCAGTCTCGTAGCGAGTACGCAGCAGAGAAGAGCTGTGCTGCACGGGGGATTCCCAGCCAGCGTCCGAGGAGGATACTCGGGGTTTTCATGGAGTGTGGAATCTCCTGATGTGATGCGTGGTTTAATTTGCACCAAATCACTTAAATCTTGTTCGCGATGGGAAGCGCTCTGTCCTGTCCTGTCCTGGTGCTGTGTGTAGGGGTTGTTTCCTGTCGCAGCGGGAAAGGGGGAAGATGGAGTGCCACCTAGGAAGCTGCTTGGTGGTGCCGCATCGGGTGTTTGGGAGGCAGAGCTGCCTCGGCTGTCAAAGAGGGAGCTGACAGTGACGGAAATAGGGGGTTTTTGAGCGCTGCAGCCATTCTGAACTGAAGGCCCCTATGGGCAGGTAGCGTTCCCTAATTCAATTTACAACCCAGCGAGGAACGCTTGCAGCCTCAACTCAGATAAATCCGCGCGTTCCTCGGGAGGGCGTGCAGGAGCCTGCAGGTTCCTCGGCACTGAGGAAAGACATCTGAATTTTAGAGGCTGCTGGGGAAAGCTAATCCTGCCTCTCCTAGAGGATGCCATTTAAACAGTCTTTGTGAGTGGGCAACTTATCACTAACCTTGCAGATGGCAATTATCGCGCACCTCTCAGAAAATGAATAAAGAGAGCTGTCAGCTCACAACGTGCAGGAACCAGCTCCCAGATCAGCTGCTAAATTTGTGCCAAAGCTCCAGTCACCTGCTTGGTTCAGGTGTGAGGCAGTCTAATTAACAGAGATCAAGGGGGCTCTATGAAAAAAGGGACTGCACTGGAATAGTAAAAGGAAACCCTTTATTAGCAGCGGCAAATGCATAGACCTGCAGAGCCCTGCTGATTCACAAATGCCATTACACACAAGTTTGATGTTACCTCGATCCACAAAAACATTTAGGAAAAGAGGTGACACATGTTATTCATTACAACATCAGTAGTTTCTCAGCTGCTGAAAGATCTGAGTGATTAAACATGCTTTTTAAGCCTTTAGATTGTGCCAGCCTTTTGTTCAAGCCTCGAGCCCCCTACCTGGAATTGTCATAATTGTGTGTCTGCCGGGAGAGCTGTCGTCCCGGGGGTGTCACAGATGACGAGGCAGGAGAAACGGGGCACATCAGTACGGAGGGGCAGTCGGCACGTCACCAGAGACACATTTTCATCTTCTGTCCTGTCCTCGGGTGACATAAGCCCAAACTTGGTTGCGGAAGTTTCTGCTAAACTGAGCTGAGACTGGAAGCAAACCTCTGCACGTTGCAAACTCGTTGGGTCTAAGCCCTTCTGCGTACACGGACCGGCACAGATGAGGGGTTGTGGCAGCACTGCCCCAGGTGGCGCTCGGATAAACGGCTTTTTAGGTTCCAGGGGAGGCTTTACCAGACCTGGTGCAGCACTGTGCTCACGCACCAGAGCACCAGTGACTTTGGAGTCACCGCTGTCCTCCTCTGCACGCTGTACAACTGTCCCAAACCCTCCAACACAGTCAAGGGCAACACAGCGAGGTGAGTGGGCAGTAACACTCTTCCCTTAGGCAGGTTCCTTTAATACAACAAAATAACTGAAACGGCTGGACCCACGCGTTGGGCTGGTTTGCCAAGATTTCTTTTGCCTCGCTCCATCAATAGCTGTGTTCACAAGGCTTTGGTTCCTTCCCAGTGCCTGAGTGCATTTGTTGTTCACTCTCTGCCTTGTGCATCTGTTTCTACCCTGTGTTTACTGCTCTTTGTGGCAGCGGAAACATCCTCCCGTGTGGGCGGCCTTTTGGAACATCTTTCTTCAGTGGCAGAATAGTCCATCACTTCATTTTTTTCCCTTTTTCTTTCCAGTGCGGGCGTTGGCCGGACCGGCTGCTTCATCGTGATCGATGCCATGCTAGAGAGGATAAAACACGAGAAGACGGTGGACATTTACGGGCACGTCACCCTCATGAGGTCACAGCGCAACTACATGGTACAGACAGAAGACCAGTACAGCTTTATACACGGCTCGAGGCTGTTGCTTGCGGCAACACAGAGGTCCCAGCTCGGAATCTCTACACCTACATCCAGAAACTGGCGCAGATTGAAGTCGGAGAGCACGTGACAGGCATGGAGCTGGAGTTCAAGGTACTGGTAGATGCTTGAATGGGGACAGTAGTCACGGGGGAAGCTGCGTATTCCTCACAAGAATTTGTTCTGCTGGCGCTCCCGTGTTGCAGACAGGGAGCCTTTCTGCGGCTGATGGGAATGTTTTGGTTCCATGTTAGAGAAGTAATTACTTTTCTGACTTAAGCTACCGCAGTTCCCAGGGGAGAGAACTACCTCCCACTGCAGGAGGCATCTCTGGTCATTTCAAATCCAGATTGAATTTGCTCACTCTTTAGATTGAGTTTTTAAGCTTGCTTTTTTTTTTTTTTTCCTTTCAAAGTTTTGCTGGGGAAAAGGTCTCAGACTCTATTCCCGCCCAAAAAAAAAACCCAAAGGAGGGCACACCAAGCAGAACAATGGGGTGGAACATGGAGGGCAAGTTAAGTGGGCTGGCCCAGGGCTCAAGCCAAAACAAAAAGCTGAACAAATGGTTGTGATTCTGCTTTTGCCCTCAGCGACTCGCCAACTCCAAAGCCCACACCTCCAGGTTCATCAGCGCCAACCTCCCATGCAACAAATTCAAGAATCGCCTTGTCAACATCATGCCATACGAGACCACGCGGGTCTGCCTTCAGCCCATCAGAGGAGTGGAAGGGTCAGACTACATCAACGCCAGCTTTATTGACGGCTACAGGTAAACCGCACCTTCCTGCCCCGCCGCCGTCGGGGAGTTTTCCGTGTGTGAGTCTGAGGACGCAGCAGCACCGAGGGATGGATTAGGTCTTAGCAGGGGAAGTCTGTTGTTCTGTCCCATCACCTACCTATCCCGCACGTGGTGGGGCAGTACTAGAGGCAAATTCCCTCTTGCTGATGGCCAGCAACCCACACGCAGGCTCAAATAGAGACTTCTGATAAGCTTTATTCTCTGTGGTCTTAAAATTACTCATCCCCTAAAGCAAACCAAACCCTTCTCCAGCTGCAGGTCCCAAACATAGAGTGTCAGTGAGGGGGTGGATTTTGCTGTTGGGAGGTTTCTAAAAACAGCTTAGCCTTTTTATTACTTTTGTGATTTGGGGACATTGCAATTCTGATGGCTTCCCACGGGCAATCCGTGCCATGTGCTCCCGCCCGAGGAGCTGCCGCCCTCCGCTGCCGTGCTCGGAGCCTGGCCGGCTAAAGCGGAGCCCTCACTGAGGGGACAAAGCAACCCCGCGTGCGGGATTCCTCACCTCCCGCTGCATAGCCGTGCCTGGCAGTTGAATTCTCGCTGCCACTCGGGCCCAGAAAACAGAGATTCTGGTTGCAAGAGTCCAGCATGCCACATGTTACGCCTTCTTCCATATAGGGTATCGTATTAGACTAATCTGGATTTGCCCCGTGGAAGCAGTAATTAGAGAAAGCTTCACCGCTGGCTTTTTTTTTTTTCTGACCATTACCACCAAAGACACCTCCCACCCCTTCAGACCTCGCGCTGTTCTAGTTCTTCCCCAGCGTTTCCGTCTGTTTTCCTACTCTCCAGCTTTTGTACGCGTTTCCCAAAGCTTCTGCCCAAGCAGTTCTCCACCCCCCGACTCACCCCCTGTGTTTGGGCTCGATTTCAGACAACAGAAGGCGTACATTGCTACTCAAGGGCCACTGGCAGAGACCACTGAAGATTTCTGGCGGATGCTATGGGAGAACAACTCCACCATTGTCGTGATGTTGACTAAGCTTCGCGAGATGGGTCGGGTAAGCGCGTGCTAAGGACAAAGATGGGGGGAAGCCAACAGCACAAGGGCTAACGGAGACCTTCCCTTCCCCCTGGCAGGAAAAGTGCCATCAGTACTGGCCAGCGGAGCGCTCTGCCCGGTACCAGTACTTTGTAGTAGATCCCATGGCTGAATACAACATGCCTCAGTACATCCTGCGAGAATTCAAGGTCACTGATGCCAGGGTAAGTGTGTGCTGCGCAAGGGGCAGTCGGCGCTTGCGAGGGTTGTCGCTGGGGCTGGGCTGGAGTGGTTCAAAGCTGTGCAAGAGGGAAGGTGGCTCACAGAAAGCAAGGGAGTTCGGCGTGTTTTGGCCCCCCCTAAGAAAGAGTGAGGTGTAAACACTTTCTCTGTGAAAGTCTGGGATTACCATCAGTGGAGGAGAGCTTAGTTGTGATGAGGAACAGGACACACCAACACACGGAGATTGCGCTTGAATGTATCTTCTTACAAATTGAAAGCAGTTGTCTAACCTCTGCTCGCTAATCACAGTAGCGAGTCACTTTGTTAGGGATGGACCCGGCTCTTGGTTTTACCTGCAGCTTATTGAAAGTTGATGAAAGCAGAAAATAGTGTCTCCCAAAATGCTCATAAAAACACAGACTTGCAGAGAAAATGTGCGCTTCTCCTCGGGTTTTAAGAGGAGCCTCCGTTACTTGTATTCAAAGGGGCACATTCACTCCCATAATCTCAGATTCAATGTCAGATTTCTCCTCTGAAGGAATATGTCAGTGCCCTCTGAAATTTGTTTAGCAAATGTAACTCTCGCTCTCAAAGTAGAGTCTTCTGAGGCTGCCAGTATGAGAGAACCCGATAACTCTATTTGCAAGGTTGAGGAGGAGGATGCCTCATCAGTCCTGCTAGAACAAGATTTATCTTCCTGTCAGCTGTAATTCTGACACTGTGGCAACTCTTGCTCAAGATTGATAGAGAGGCCATAACCTCACCTTGAATGTTCCTTCGCTGAAGACTCCATCTGTGCAGCCTTTGCTGTGGTCAGAGCTTCCCGCGCACCCGGCAGGAGCACAGCTCCCTGCTGACGAGCCGACTCCAGAAACGTCAACTGCACCACGAGCGGCTTCAGCGTTATGTATATAACATACATCTCTCTTCACTTGATTATAACACAAAGTTGGTTCACCTCCTTGTGCCCCTCCTTGTGAGCTAGCAACAAAAGGGGGGAATTTTTTGCCTTTTGTACTTAGTGCCACAAATACAGGATGTTTTAAATACTACTGTTTTCTCCCCCCAGGACGGTCAGTCACGAACCGTTCGTCAGTTCCAGTTCACTGACTGGCCAGAACAAGGCGTGCCAAAATCGGGAGAAGGTTTTATCGATTTCATTGGACAGGTACATAAGACCAAGGAACAGTTTGGCCAGGACGGCCCCATCTCTGTCCACTGCAGGTAGGCACACGCAAATGGAAACATCTAATTCAGCTGCAGAGTCAAAAGAGCAGAAGGAATTAAAATCCTACAGCTTTCTCCCTCCTCTCCCAGCCCATCTTTGCAGGCGGATGTCCTGGGGGTGTTGGGGGGAGGTGGGGGGCAAATACTGCTGCTTCTGCAGCACACTCATCTCCCTTCAGACCTGGGCACTGCCCAAAAGGCCTCTGACCCTTTTGATCTAGGGGAGAGGTATGAAATGCTGCTACTCTGAAGGAGATGGGAACCATAGTGTTAATCAATATTTGACCTGCAGAATTAGAGGTATTTCTTAACCAGTTCTGCACCTCTAACAAGGCTGGGCTGTATTTGCTGGTAGCAAGAATTGCACCTCCCTACCCCTGGGCAGCACGGGATAACGTGTTCTTCAAATTATTTCATTTAAAAAGCTTGACATTACATACTAGTAATAATTTTCACACTGAATGCTCTTTACCACTACCCAAAGCTTTTGATTATTATTTTTTTTTTATTTCACATTCTCAAACGTTTGTTAGGGTCACATGCTCTGGCAGTTTTACTATCTCCTACCTCCTGGAGGACTCACCGAGGCTCTCCAGTTCTAACACGTTCATGTTCATAAGACACAGCTCAACCATACCGCAACCGCAGCGTTTAGAGCAGCATTTGAACGCCGTAACGTAGTTTCCTGATTTTTCTCCCATTCCTGCAGTGCTGGCGTGGGCAGGACTGGAGTGTTTATCACATTGAGTATCGTCCTGGAAAGAATGCGTTATGAGGGTGTTGTAGATATTTTCCAGACAGTAAAGATGCTGCGAACACAACGACCTGCTATGGTGCAAACAGAGGTGAGGGGGAGTGGGGAGCCCGGCCCCGGCACAGCTCGGAGCGCTGCGGCTGCAGAGGGGACTGGGCACAGCGCGCTTTTTGCCTTCATTACCACGAGCACAACCTTAGCTGAGGGTGACTGAGCAAGCCCAGGCTGCGCTGCTTATTTTACCTACGTAATACAAATTCCCATTGTTATGAAGTCTCTTAAAGGTTTCATCCCGCTCTGCCAGCCCCGATTCTTGTCTCATCCCCACCTCTGAGGTAAGGGCACTCACCTGCCTCGAAACGCAGCCCCCGCTGGCCGCAGCGCCAGAAGGGTCGGCGGTGGGAGGACGCACAAACAGTAAAGGGATTTCCTTTCCCAATAGTTTGAAGCTCTTTGAAAATAGAAGATGGTTCCTGCCCGAGGATGGGGTAGCAGGAGAGCGGGGAGGGATCCTGAAGGGCTGCTCCAAACCTCTGAAGCCGGTTCTCTTTACTGTCCGCAGGATGAGTACCAGTTCTGTTACCAGGCAGCGCTGGAGTATCTGGGAAGTTTTGATCACTATGCAACATAAAAAGCCATCCGTTGTGCAGACTCTACCAACCACTTAAGTCCTGGAAGGCCTCTTTTGACCCAGGAGGAGCGCTTGAACTTAGAAAACTGAATCAGAAGAAGTACCTTTTCATCTGGACAACGCATCGGGGAGCAGGGGGGAGGATTGAAAGGAACACCCCTTCAGGAACTCCATGTTGTAACCTGGACCGTGAAGAGGCAGCTCAGGAGATCGCTGAAGGACTGCTTTAAGTGGTGAACTGCTCTTGTTACCTCAAGTGGTGTTCGCTGTGGAGGACGTATGGACATCATGAAACAGATCCAAAAGCTAAAACACACCTTGCGAAACGTTACCGCTGGAGAAGGGAAGGAAACCGACTTTGGTTACATCATTAGAGTTCAGTTTATTTACTAATATAGTTGGCAGTCTTTAAAGGAAGTCACTTGCAGAATTGAAGGTGTTCTGTAAAAGATAAGAAAAGGAACTAAATCTCAACACTTAGGCAAACTTAGGGTCAGGAGTTCTTCTAGCTGGAGTCTTAATAACCTCAGTGTCAGCACTGGGATGACCCTGGGCTTACAGGCACCTTGCAAACAGCATTCACTGAGTGCCCCTGCCACGCCAGAGGTTTTATAGCTCACATTTTGAATACTTGGAACATTCCTCATTTCTTCTAATTCCAAAATTTATTTTTTAGGATATTTAAAATTATAGAGAGAGAGATCCAAACCCCAGACCTGGCTGTGTGGTGAGGCTCCCTCCCCTCCCGCACCGGTGGGACCGGCAGAGGCAGCAGCTTCCCCGCGCTGGGTTCGCTGACTGCTGGTTCTGTTCCCCCCGGTCAGCACATCCAGCTAACGCGAAGGCATTCATTTGAGCGGTGGCGGGACACCCCCTGAAGAAAGGCAGCCCCTTTCCCGTCCTCTTTGCACCTTCACACCCCCCCTCCTGCTGCCAGCAGCCGTGCTGCCCCGCCGGCCCCTGCTGCGGGAGGCCAGGAGCATCTCCGAAGGGAGCCCGAGAAGCGCCCTTAAGAACCGTATCCCCAGTAGCCAACCGCTTCTCGCTGCCAACCCCGCACCTCTGCCCACCGCGGCGCTGCGGGAGCGCTGCAGAGATACTCTCAGGACTGTCCCGGTACCGCGTCACCCCGAGCTCGCTGGCACAGCTGCCAACATGCCCTAGCTGTATAAATAACGGGGAGAGATCAAGTAAGACACATTCAATGGCATATACTGTGAGTGGCTTTCTTTAAAGTATCGATGTAACTGTAACAAGTGACATTACCTTTTTTTTAAATAGTGTATTTTTTTCCTTTTTTTTTAAAAAAAAGACAAAGAATATCAGTCAATGAATTTAAAAGAAAAATTTGCTTATTTGTTCATATTATGTTCAAAGACAGTCTATTTTTTCACTGTAGAAATGTTACGTGTAATGGCTGTGATATATAAAAATGCAGTGCAAATTGCTACTTCTACATATTGCTTTTCTACCATTTAAAAGGTTTAACTTGCTCATGTAAGTACAAAATGTCCTTTCTGGATTTTTTTTTTTTTTTTGGGTTCTTTTGTTTTAAACCGCAGACATATCGGCTGTCTCTGGCGGGGGGTGAGGGGAGCAGGCAGGCCAGACGCGGTGGCAGTGCCAACCCCCTCCCCTTCACCGGTGGCCGTGTTGCCCGGTCTTCACAGGGCCAGAGGTGAACGGGGAGATGAAACAATACCTGTGTCTTATGATGATGACTGAAAACAGAAAGACAGCGATTTCGGAGCCATGGCACACGTCAGCGCACACACAGATTCTTTTTTAACATCAAAGGTGTACTGTAGGTAACGGCCCACGTCTGTCCGTGCGCTGGGTTGTAGATATAATGCTCTCGCAAGTGTACGTGAGAAGGCGTTTTCTTGCAGAAGTGCGCAGAGGACAGCATGTCTTGGAAAAGACGCACTGCCCTGAACACTGCTTGCCTGTGACTTTTCCTTTTTTTATTTTTCTAGAAGGGGTAATCATGGCCATCAAGTGCTACCCGGAAACCCCCAAACAATTGATTTCCTGTCTTTAACTCAAAAAAGAAAAAAAGAAAAAAAAAAAAAAAAAAAAAAGAAACGAACGAAAGGCTTCTTCGAGATTTTACTTCTTATTTGTGTGAAAGTTGCCCAAATTTCTAAGTATGTTGCAGCAAAATCTTACTGGACAAGTTGGGGGGAGGGGGGAGGTTTTTTTCTTTGTATGAGAGCAAAGTGCTGTTGCTTTCACACTGTTATTTCAAACTGAAACAGTAAGTGGTTTTCATACCACTGTGTATGTAGATATATTGACTTTGTATTAAAGGAAGATTGTCTGAAAGGCTGACTGCAAACCTCTTTGTGGGTTGAAGTGGGCAGCGAACGACGCAGTTACTGCGTGTAACGCAGCGACTGCAGAACCCTCCTCTCCGGCGCCCGCGGGCAGGTAGCAGGTTGCTCTCCCTCGGCTGTGCTTATGCTCCTTCTAAAAATAGACCACCTTTACATGCCAAACATGTGGCTGCAAAGAAATGAGCTCATTTGGAGCGCTTTTGGCCAAGTAGCTGCAGTGACACAGGGATAAGCTCAGCGCTCGTTTAGCTACGGCAGTGTGGGCTTTGGCACGAGCGGAGCCAGGACTGCGGCTGCACCGAGAAGCCGCGGGTGCACGCGTTGTGCCTCCCTTGAGGTTCAACACCTTCAGTGATCTCCATTTCTGCTGACGTGTCTGTGTTGCCGTTATGTGGGACGGTGGCTTTGAAAGGAGCGGATCCCATCCCCTTCCCTGCTCAGCCTGGAGCCCGGGATGACTATGATGATGATGGTGGCTCCACACCTGCAGGCAAGGGAAAGAAAAAAGTGTCTGTGAAGAAGTCTCCCTGAAGAAACAGATGTACTCAAAGCAGAAGGCAGCGCAAGCCAAAGGTCCTGTTTGAAGCTCATGGCCACAGCAGACAGCACTCTCCCTCGTTACGCTGCCGGAGGTCTGTTGAGGGGAATGGTTGAAGACAAGACAGCAGCTCACAGCTCCTCCCGTGCCTGGGAAAGCCCGTGCCACGCGCTGCCGCGACCTACAACGCAATGGGGTGGCAAGGCTGAAAGCAGAAGACGTATCTGCTCTCTCAATGCCAACATGAGCCGCTTAAAAGTCTTTGTGCAGCAGCGCTGGAGCCTGCCGAGCCGGAGCAGGGCTGTGCTGACGGGGGGCTGCCCCCGGGGAGGCGCAGGACGGGCTGAGCATCGCTCTGCAGCCCCTGCAGGACAGATGAGAGCGCCGCGGGCAGCAGCTGGTGAGGACACAGGGTTTGGAAGCAGCAGGAGGAGGAGGATGGGAGTACTCTGTATCAGGTTGGGTTTTTCCCTCCCCTTTACAGCTGGGCTGTGCCAGCACAAACCCGCTCTCCTGACCAGCATGACACCACCAGCGGTGTTTTGGCTCAAGGTTAAGGTGGGGAAGAAAAAAAATTAGTGAGTTAGCATAGCCCCATGATCAACCATCAGGTGAGCTGTGACCCCAGGGAATCACATCACCCTCAAAATGGTGTTACTCCATGTGATGGGGGGGACGACCAAACAAACACCAAACACCAACAACCCTGATGGCACAGGAAAAAAAAAACCAACAAAAAGCCCTGGTTTATGATTATGTCTCACGTACCCAAGTACCTCCAGGCAATGACATCCATAGTAATGATTTTTGACTCTTCATAATCTCCCAGACTCAAAGATAATTTGTAGCACTGAGCTCTACAGATCAGCCGTGCAACACAGGACAGGCACCTTTCATCACCCTTACATCAATCAGGGTGTTGATTCTGGTGCTCACTTTATGTTATCATTGAAGAATAGAAAGAAAAAAACCAACTGATTTTTCTTCTGAGCTCTGTTCATCAGCCGCCCGCCCTCTGTCCTGTGCCTGCCTGCTCTCCTGCATGCTCAGCAATACTATTCCCGTCTCTCTGTGACACTGATCACTCCCATCGCCGCTCTCCGGCCTCTTATTTTTGTTCTATCCTTTTTTGACCTGGTGTGACCATCCCCCGTGTGGAGATGCAAAACCCCTACAGAACAGAGCCACATACCACACGGGGTACAGGAAGGTGAGAGACAAAGAGAATTGGAACAACAGCTGGAGTCTAAGTAAATCTTTCAAAAAAAACCCAACCAATGCTGTAGGAAGCCAGTTAGAGAAGCAAATACAAAACGAAATCTTCTCGGCACAAGAGTAAAGCTTAGAAAAGCTGCACAGCCTTAACACCGTCACCGAGTCCACCTTGACACTGTAGCAGCGATGGTCCTACAGCAGCTTCTCTCGGAAGGTCAAGAAACAGAGTGCCATCGCTACGAAAAGCCCGTTACCATCTCTGCCTTCTGATTTCCATTGCATCGCTCCACGCAAAACTTCAAATACATGAGAAGAAACTTAAGCAGCGTCTGTAGCAGCAGTAACCAACCGGGCTCCCTCCGGCTCCTCACACAAGATCAGGACGAGCACGTGGGAGGAAAGCGGCAGCAGAGCCCTCCGTCGTTCACCGCCAACAGACACACTGGGATGCTCCGGAGGATGATTCTGGCACAGAAAAACCCATCTGAGGTGTCCCGATTTGGCCACCCAGAGAAACCCCCCCTGAGAAGGAAGGGAGCTGAGACACCAGGAAACCCCTCTGTGGTTCGCTGCAGCTGGAACAGGCGGAGACGTCTGGTTGGGACAGACCACAGGTGACCAAACCAAAACGCTCGGGGGACTGGGGAAAAAAGGGAAAAAAAAAAAAAAAAAAAAGCCATTGCTCCGGGCTAGGCAGGGGCTGACTCAGACTGTCAGAGCCAAACCGCACTGGTCCTCGCGCTTTCGGATACCTAAAGATACCTGCTCGCAGCTGAAAAGCCAAAAGGAGGTAAGCGAGGAGCAGCTGCCACATCCAAACTCCTCAGGGCAAAGAGGGATGACGGAGAACCCGCAGAGACCTGATCTCGGCTCCACAAAAACCTCCTACCTGGAACACTCGACTCAGCTCAGCGTAATTCATACTGCAAAGCTTTTCACGGAGTCGCGCTATCACACAAGATAAGCAGCGGGTTTCATGCTCTGTCTCTGCTTCAGGTGAGGACATCCTCAGCCTCAGCACCACGAACACACTGAGAAACCCGCACGTAACCGTCCCGTTGACGCAGCACATTGACTGGTGCTCATAAGCTGCTGAAATTACATTCTAACTCGCAGTTTCTGAATGCGGCAGACCGATGTGGTCGTGCTGTGATTAAGCACAAATGACTCCGGGCGCCGGGATGCGCGTGGTACACCCTGGCTGCACCGCGGCGCTGAGCCACGCTGCGAAGAGCAAATGGAATCGGAGTTCTCGGTACACGTTCAGTCTCTCGGGGTTTGCTCTGCCAGACAGCACCGGCCTGACACCCGGCACGCAGCCGGCTTCCCTCTTATTTTAATTAAACACGAAGTGAGGGCCCGTTAATGCCCATTTTCAGCAGGGCGGGAGGGAAGGCTCTTGTTTCTTATTGATCCAAGGGCCTTTTTTTAATCTCTCTCTCACATTCTTCTTTTTCTTTAATGTGAGCTCTGACAGGCAGCTTTGCCGCAAGTTCAGCGGTGATGGCACCACACGGCGAAACGGGTAAACCATTGCCAGTAACTCATTTACAGAAAAGGAGCGTCACCGGGGCTCTAGATCTACACCGATACAGTTCCTTACAGGGGAGAGGGGTTAAAGCACAGATAGTGGGTTTAGAAGGGAATCTCACCCGCAGAGCCCTCTCTTACTACAGGTGAGCGAGACATGGGGAACAGAGCGTAACCCATCCCTGCAGAAGATCCTGCAGCGCACGATTCCGTTTGGAGAGAGGGTCCGGGGCGTATTTCAGTGTTTGCTCTGAGGAGCTGTGTCCCACAGCAGTGGATTCAGCCGGGAGCAGCCCCGGCAGGATTCAGAGCTCACCCTGACCCTGACCAACGCTGGTCCCACCACCAGGGACCCCCCGGGTGAGCCCCTGCCTTGTCCCCAGCAGCACTCGCCCCGGGCCCTCGCTGGGACCTCGCGGGCAGCATCCGGCCCTGCACAGCATCACTTGGAGAGTCACCGAACGGTTTGGGTTGGAGGGGACCATAAAAGCTCTCCCAGTGCCACCCCCTGCCCTGGGCAGGGACACCTCCCCCCAGCCCAGGTTGCTCCAAGCCCCGTCCAACCTGGCCTTGAACACCTCCAGGGATGGGGCAGCCACAGCTCCTCGGGGCAACCTGCCCCAGGGGATCACCACCCGCACAGGGAAAAATTTCCTCCTCATCTTTCATCTTTCAGTATAAAACCGTCCCCCCCTTCGTCCTATCACTCCCCTCCCTGATCACGAGCAGGTGGATCT
This sequence comes from Charadrius vociferus, assembly GCF_000708025.1. Taxonomy (NCBI): domain Eukaryota; kingdom Metazoa; phylum Chordata; class Aves; order Charadriiformes; family Charadriidae; genus Charadrius; species Charadrius vociferus. The sequence continues at coordinate 1,007,172 of NW_009646958.1, forward strand.
CACGACATTTCTGACATCATTTACATGCAAATCCTGAACTGATTCTTTTCACAGTTTAATAAATGTCCCTAACCTCTCCCTCTCTCCTCCCCCTTTAACATAACTCTCTATTTACGCTACATCCAAAGGTCAATCCTGAATTACTCTTTCTCTGCCCAAGCGCAGCTGCTGGAAGGCCCCCGAGCCCCCCTGGCCAGGGCCACCTGCAGACCCCAGCCCAGGTCCTGGCACGTGCCAGCGCCACCCTGCCTGCTCCAGCATGGCCACCTCAGCCCCAGGCAGCCGAGACGCTGCGTGTCCGTCCCTCCATCTGCCGTGGGACGTCCTCCCGGGGCCGTGAGGGGCACCCGGACCCCCACAGCCAACCCGGTGCGATGGGCCGGAGGGGTCAGCTCAGAGCAGCAGAGACGGCGATCGGCAGGAGAGAGCCCTTCCCCGGGGCTCGGAGGGAGCGGGCTCCTCCCGGTTCTCAGTTACACCACGCCGGGCAAAACCAGCTCCCGCATCAGGCTTAATTTGCAGCGGTCTGGATGCCAAATCACCGAGGGACGGATTTGCGAAGCCCCTACGCCTCTGCACAAACCTAAACGCAGAGCCCCTCCACTCCCCTGCAGCAGAACAAAGACTTTAAAGTAGATGTAACCGTAATTTACATTCCAGAGGAAAAGGAAAAGCCTTTCTTGGTTTATAGAATTACCCAAGTGGCAAAGTAGTTCCCAGGCCAGGAGAAATTCTTCATGTTGCAATATGCTTTAATTATACCAAGAGAAGCAGTAACAGAATGAGAAATCAATTCCTCCTCCTAAATAAGATGGTTGCAAATTCCAAGTCGGTAACTGAACAGATGTAGAGCTGAAATGGAAAAAGTAAATACCCTCACAGGCGCAGAGAAAATTGTCTTACGATCTCAACAAGTTCATCCGCTGGGAAAGGGATACAGGGAGACCGCTCCCAGATTTCCTAAGGAAACCACACCAAGTTCCAGCGCTTTCGTTGCAGTGTCACAAGGGGCACCCGGAGGGACACACCACCGCCCCTCCTCTGCGCCCCCGGCTGCGCAGAGACCCCCTCCCCCGTCAGGAGCGAACCCCATGTTGGGGGAGGTGGAAGCCACAGCCCAAGAACCGTCACAGCATCTCCTCCTCACATCCGCCCGTCCATCACTGCCGCAGGGTGAGAAGCCCACCCCCAGCTACACCTTTCTCGCTCACATCCCTCCCACTCTCGCCACCACCCTCACCGCGTCCCACACCAACTCCCGGCACAGCCGGAGCCATCCCAGACCCACGGGGCTGCTGTTGCTCTTCCCGTGAAGCCCAACAGTGCGTCAGCCTGGAGAGGAGCCGCCTTTACTGCGGAATACCTACACTGGCACACCGAAAGCATCGCCCGGCACCTTGGACTCCAAGGACGGTCCTCGGACCGTGGCTCGCCACCCCGTGCGCACAGAATCGAGACGCCCCGGCCCTCCCCTCGTGGGCTGAAGGCAGCGCCGGGGCTGTGCCGGCAGAGGTGGGACGGGGACAGCAGTGACAATGGATCCATCGCACATCCCGAGCACCAAATCCATCTGTCCCGGGGAAGCGGAGACACCGACATTTGGCTCACCGCGCACACGCTGACCTCTCGGCTAACAGGACGGGGACTCGGCTCTGCCAGCAGCGGAGACCCAAAAGACGAATCTGAGTTGGAACCCCAAACGTTGCTGTAATTCCGGGTTCGGGATGATACAGGAGGTCTGAAACAGCCTCACCCCCCACCAGCGCCTGCGCGAGGCCTCACCTTCCACCTGCACCCTTGTTCAAAACATCTCCGGGTGGAAGGGGAGGGCCTATATGTCAAAGTCACATTTAGGATACAGCAGATAAAGAATACACAGTTATGAAGAAGTCAAAGAAAGCACTGTCCTGGTGACTAACCGGGGCACAACCGTGCAGCCACAAGCAGTTAAAGAGGCGGCGATTGCTTCAGACCTCACCCGTGCGTACAGCTGCGTCTGCCGCTCGCGTGAACTGTTCCCAATAAAACCAGATTTCTAGATTGTGTCAAACGTAGGACGATGGCTGACGCCTGAACAGCAGCGCTACATTTCTATCTGTTAACAGCGCGCCCTCTCCCACCATTTAACGTATTTATCTCGTCCATCTTTAATCTGCCCATTTTTCTACTGTCTACTTATCCATCCACCCATCTATACGCCGGTGCGGTAACTCCAGACCCCGTTGCAGTTTGCACAGAGATCAAACCCCCACGTCGCGATGTCATCACGCTTTTATCTCTCGAAAGACCGACACGCACAATTCCCTTCCAGTCATTAAAGGAGATTCCCGATTAAGAGAGTTCGGGGCTCCATCCATCTGGGTACGTATATGGCGACGCACACACACGCAGATGGCAATCCCAGATTAACAGCTTACACGAGGGGTTTACCCGGGGCTTACTGAGGAGAATAAACCCCTCAAAAAAAAAAAAATTGTGTCCAAATGATTAAAAAAATAAAAAAAATCTCTTTTCTTTAAATACATAATATTCTGCCTGAGCTGCGTGGAAGGTGTTGTTCAGGAAATCCCTATATGTTACTAATTCAGGTTCCACTTCCACCGGACCCTCCCTCCAGCTCCTCCTGCCCAGCGCTTCCCAGCAGAACCACCATGGCACGGACGGGGATGGCACGCTGGTATCGCTCTGAACAAAGAACAGGCCAGGTCGTTCAAAATATTTTTTTTTTTTCCTTTTTTAGGGCAAAAAATCCCAGACTGGTGGGGGTGGGAAGGGCCCTCTGGAGCTCCCCCAGTGCCCCCCCCACCAGAGCAGGGGCACCTCCAGCAGTGGCACAGGACGGCGTCCAGGCGGGTTTGGGATGGCTCCAGAGGGGGAGACTCCCCCACCTCTCTGGGCAGCCTGTGCCACTGCTCTGCCGCCCTCACAGCAGAGAGGGCCCTCCGCGGGCGGAGATGGAACTGCCGATGGTCACGTTTGTGCCCGTTCCCTCTTGTCCTGTCACTGGGCACCACTGGAAACAGACTGTTCCCATCCCCCTGGCACCCTTTTATCAGCATTGATAAGATCCCCCCTCAGTCTTCTCTCCTCCAGACTGAACAGCCCCAAGTCCCTCAGCCTTTCCTCAGCAGAAAGATGCTCCAGTCCCCTCATCATCTCCGTAGCCCTTTGCTGGACCCTCTCCAGCAGTTCCCTGTCCTTCTTAAATGCCCCGTTGAAGGCTGAGGAGGAAAAAAAGTTAAGCCTCAGGAGAAGGAAGGCGGGTGGCTCTGGTGCCTTCCCGCAGTCTGTGGGGATGCCCGGAGGAGGCGGCTGCGTCGGGATCGACCCTGACAGCTCCCAGCTGCGCGGCCCGGCGACCACAGAGCTGCCAGGCTCCGCCTGAGTCTCTGCGTTTCCAGGATTCACCATTACAAGAGGTAGATAGCCCACTTTTAAAGACTGGGGTGGGTAAAGGGGAGTCGTGAGACCTCCACTGTGTGGTTCATTTCACCCATCTCAAACGCTTTGGGTCTGGTTTTGCTCAAGAGCTCCTGGTTGGGATTCAGCTGCTCCTCACCCTCACGGCAGCACCTGGAGGGGCCCCGAGCAACGTCCTTCACCTTCCTTGGCCAAACCCAGACAACAACAAGGGACGGACAAAGCGATCCAGTGCAAACACACATTTGCGGTTCCTATTTTTAATTCAGTCCCTTACAGCAACCTAACTCCTTTCTGCCAGACATCAAAGGGACTTCTCTTAATAAAACTTGACCGTGGCTGTCTAACACAACTCATCGTGGCACAATCGTATCAAGACACCTCAACAAGGCCAGATTTCTTGAAGGCATCTCCACTGTGTTCCAAACCCCACCGAGCTGTTATCCCAAACAGGACGGCAGCGGCACTTCCAGCGGTACTGCCAACGCCTGGGGAAGCGGAGACACAAAGGAGCGCCCACCGGTGACCTGCAGCCATGAGTCTCCCAAAAGGACACAGCGACACCAAGTTAAACCACAACAGGGACCTTCTGCTTGGTTTGTGAATCCATACAATCGTTTTAAAATAGACAAAACTGAAATAACATTTCCCGTAGTGCTCCTTCTAACAGACAGGAGAGGACACAGCAGAGACTTATATGTGTTCTCCTAAAATGCGGGGGAGGAAGAGATGGTGGAATTGGAGTATCATTTGCATCCATCTTCGCTTCCTCCAGAACACCCCACTGAAATGGAGCCGGCGGAGCGTTTGCCACGGGGGTGAGGCGCAAATCCTTCCTACAGACCGGCCTGGAGATGACAGCCGAGGCATACGGCACCTGCCTGAATCACACAGCCACAAATACAATCCAAATGGCCAAAAAACCCGCAAATGATTAAAATAAGTGCCGTGGGCGCCGCAGATATTACCCATGGGATATTTTTAGGGGCTGGGGAGGAGGTGCTGAAGCGTTACCTTCGGAGAAGCGATGGCAGCGGCGTCGTGCCGCTCTGTCTCCTGGAGCTCCCTTTGACGTGCGTTTGCCCTGGGGGGTGTGCGGTCTCCCCGGCTGCCATGTGGTCACCACCACCTCCGGGGCAGAGCTGGACCTACACGAGCTTTGCCACAACCCCACCAAAACCCACCTACAGCCTCCTGCAGCAGTTGCCGCCCCGGCACTTCGCACCAGCAAACAACAGGGATTTGGGGGCGAGAGAGACACGGACGTTTGGATCTCCAGCCCTACCGCACCAGCGGGACGGCAAAAATGTCTTGGGAGAAGATGGAGGAGGGACAAGGGAGGGACACCAAGGCAGAACAAGTCAGGAGGACTATTGCTAAGAAACCAACAGTACCTGTAGCTGCAGATCCACCACATCTTGGAACGCAAACGCGCCGGACCTTCTCCCACGCCAGCTAACCTCCATCCCCGGGGAAAGCAGAGCCTCTCGGGGACGCTGAGCCCCTGCCCGTGGACCTGCCTGGCCGCCCCTGGGCCAGCAAGTGCAGGATGAAGCACCAAGGTGGAGCAAAGCAGGAGTAGAAAATGGCATCAGGTGTGTGATTGGGGCAGGGAAGCAGCTGGGTGGCACCAACGGCCCCTTCCTGCCCACGAACAAAAGAATTAATGCTCTGCTCTGAAAGAGAAGCCAAGAGAAAATCTGCTGCAGCTGTCACACAAAAGAAAGGATCTTAAAAACGTTTAGGAACACAATTCCCAGACACCTGTGCTTCCAAAATTAAAAGAAAACTGTTTGTTGGACCTCATGTTCTCAGCTTTGGAGGCTGTTATGTTCTCAAGGTGCTGCTCAGACTCCCCAACGCTGTAACAACACTTACAAAGCCGTTTGTCGGGCAGGTGGAGATGTCCTGGTGTTTACGAGGAGGGACAACTCAGACAACCCAGAGACGATCACTGCAAACAATATTCACAACCAAGCTGAGAAAGAGCCAGAAGTGACTGAGCAAATCCAGGAGGATTCTGGCAGGAGGGGGGCACCTCCGTGTCCCCACGGTCTGGTTAAGCTGCAAGGGGCACGACAGAAAGCAGCTCTGCCAGCGCCAGGAGAGCGGGACGTGGGGCCTTGGGACTCCTCAGATGATGCAGTATGTGAGGAATTCCTTCTTGACAACAGTCTTACACCACCAACAGGCCTCTGACCAAACCCCACTCTCTGCGTTTCCATGATGAACGCCTCTGCCCCCATCTTTGCCACTTCAAGTTAAATCTCTCCAAAAGCCGTGCAAAAAGCGCACCGTATGGGGATTTGGTCTTAATTGTTTTAATTTATTTTTACTAAGGTCAATTTAGCATTACTCTGGTGAAGCAGCAAGGTCTAGAAATCATGTTCCTCTAACCTGGACATTTATTCCACGGGTGAGACCTCAAGCTCTTCCCATGGTTTTCCACACAGACTCTCCCATCAGGCACCACCGTGTCCTTTTTCCCAGTGCTAACGAGGTGGGTTTCCCCCCTTTGTTGGCACAGACGGCCTATACCGCAGTGAGACGGAGTGCTGCCTCCAGCTCGGGGGGTCCCACCAGCAGAAGGACACGGAGCTGTTGGAGCAGGGCCAGAGGAGGCCCCGGAGCTGCTGGGAGGGCTGGAGCCCCTCTGCTGGGAGGACAGGCTGGGAGAGTTGGGGGGGTTCAGCCTGGAGAAGAGAAGGCGAAAAAGGGGAGACCTGAGAGCCCCTTCCAGTGCCTAAAGGGGCTCCAGGAGAGCTGGGGAGGGACTCTGGGTCAGGGAGGGGAGCCATGGGACAGGGGGTGATGGTTTTAAACTGGAAGAGGGGAGATTGAGATGAGATCTGAGGGAGCAATTTTTGGCTGTGCGAGCGGTGATCCCCTGGGGCAGGTTGCCCCGAGAAGCTGTGGCTGCCCCATCCCTGGAGGTGTTCAAGGCCAGGTTGGACGGGGCTTGGAGCAACCTGGGCTGGGGGGAGGTGTCCCTGCCCAGGGCAGGGGGTGGCACTGGGTGATCTTCAAGGTCCCTCCCAACCCAAACCAGTCTGTGATTCTATGACGTGGGATTAGGTGAATTTAGGACAAAAAAGACGAGCTACAGGCAATGCTTGTCAGAGAGAGCGGACTCAAACAGGCGTTTAAACAAAGAAATCACACTGGCTCACCGTTGGCACGCTTCCCTGCGGAGAGAACGCTGTTCCATGCACAGCCATACACACGTTTTCGGTATTTCCACAGCTCCCACCGAGGCAGAGGTGCTCAAAGCCCCCGGGAGGATTTGCCAAAGCTCACCGAGGGATCGCTCCGACCCCTCGCGGAGGATGAGAGAGGCAGAAACAAACGGATCCAATTAGTACAGCAGATCGGCATCAGCGCTCCACAGGTGTCATCTGGAAACACAAATTTCGCCTTTTTAAGCAAGAAGAAATGCTTCCACAATGTCTTGGCCCCAAATGTCTCACTCCCCATCTCCCACCGCCATCCCATCGCATCCAACCACCGCTCCCTCTCTGGAAGGCCCTCAGACACACGGAGGGGGGGAGGGAGGGGGTTGTGTCTTGTGTTTTAGGATATCACCTCTTAGCTATGGAGGATTTTTTTAGGTTGAAACCTAAAGATAAATCAAAACAAATTACTATTCCACCAGGAAAAGCAGATTCAAATTGCTGTGCAATTTTTTCTCTAAATAATGTTTAAATTTTAAAAAGGGGGGGGGGGGGGAACTAATTACATCTTTGTGTGGAAGATCATAAATCACATAATTACAATGGGAACCTCTGCATCCTTCCAACAGACTAAAAGCAGACTACACAAGTTCTTATCTCATTACTGTTTAATTAAGAATTATGTTTGAGCATCTTCTTTTTAATTATCGCGGAGCCCAGATGACTTCTAATCTCTTTTTTACCCAAAATGAGGGAGGGTGCGGTCCAAAACAGGCACTAATGAATTTACAATTTATTCTTTTGGGAACTTTAATAAAATTACTCCACACAGAAGATTAACACTGATAAAGTGAACTTCCAACGAGAACATTTGGTTCCTTTCAATTAGCACCACTCGACTGTCGGGAGCTTATAAGGGGGGTGCCGAAGCGTTACTTTTTGGGGCAGGGATGGGAATTTTGAGGTAGGAGAGAACAAGAAAGAGTCGAGTCCCTGCGAGTCCCTGCAGAGCCCCACGGCTGCGGCCGTCCCCCCACCCCCAGCACAGCCCCACGGGGACCACGGAAACCAACACCCGCACCTGCAAAACGGTCCCAGTAAGACTTAAAAAGACTCGTAAATGGCTTCTCGCCCATCAGGTGAGAAAAAAAAAAAACCAACAACCCAACTCAGATCCTAACGCAACGCTGCATCCCACACTGAAATCAAAAATCTTAATCAACATCCGAGGAGAAAATCTCAGGATCGCCGTAGTGTATTTTTTTTGCTGTCTCTGGATAAAATCCAGTTATTAAGGCTGCGGGTGCTTTGTGTCCGTCTCCACTGGAACAGGTACTCAGCAATAACCGCGTTAGAGGCAGTGGGATTCCTCCGGCTCCTGAGATGCTCCAGTTCCCTCCTCTTAACATCAGGGGAAAGTTTTCCCCACCAAAACATTTTGCCACCGAGAGCCTCTGTACCCTGTGCCGCGCTGACCCCGCTGGCGACCAGCGCCCCAGGGAACTAGCTGCAAAGAACGCGCATATATATATTTTTTTTAAACTGCGCACACAGCGAACACCTTTTAATTCAATTGGTTGAATCGACACAGAGAGATTATTAGTTTTCAGTAAGATTTGATTCAATTAATTAGCCTGAAAATATCAGCACAGCCCGGCAAGCAAAGAAAAACAGAGATAAATCCCTGCCATAGCTCTGCTTCATCTTTTAAAGGCAATTAACTCTTAGTTATTAGCTTTTAATTAGGGAATAATAATGACACCATTAATACAGTTTATTATACTTGTCAGCAGACAGCTGCTCCAAACAGATTTTATTATCGGATCTTGGCGGGTTCGGTCTGCTCCCGTGTCCATGGGGGAGACAGCGCCTTCTCCTCCGGCGGGCTCTCGCCCCCGGCCCCTTCCCAAGGGGGGACGCGGAACCGCCCTCGGCTGCCTCCCGGCCTTCGGACTCCACAGCAGCCTCACATAATGCGCAGGGATTTTTTTTTATTATTATTATTTTTTTTTTAATTTATTTACTTATTTTAAACCATCTAAAATGGTTTCTCTCATGGAGAATTCTGGTGGCAGCGGGATCCAGCTTTGACTGTGCATTTGATGTCTCTCTGACAGTAATTCTCGTGCCTTTCCTCGGAGGGGGGGGATGGGGTGATGCTGGATCTGTGCCAAAGCGGGTTTTACACCTCGGCTGGTAACATCCGAGACGGCATCCGACTCGCGAAACCTTTACGATGCCAAAAAAAATTCCCCGTTTTATTTTTGTTTTCTTCGGAGCTTATCCACCCCTTTGGGAGTGCAGCGTTATGTTTAGACCACAGCAGAGACGATTTGGAAGCAAATAATCACTTTAAAGAAATTAAGCATTCCGAATAAGTATATCCATTCATAATCTCATTCCACCCTCCCGCGGGGTGCGTGTCACTACGAGAAGGCAAAGGGTGGCAGAAATACCATGTCATACTCTTTCTTCTTGCCTCAAATTTACCCTGAAAACTGTAAACTTCAAATCCTTCTGTAAGAGTAACCAGTACCACATCAGCGGTGGCAAACTGCCTCCAGTTTTCATCCATGCTTTATTATTTCTTTGTCTACTGCGTCACTAAAATAAAATATCCAGAAGGCTCGTAATTACACGCACCGTCGTACGCACAGCAAACCACATGTTCTCATTATTTTCACCGTCATCCTCTTCCACCGTGTCCTCGGCAGAGCTGCGCTATCTCCCCAGCAGAGACCGCAAACCGTTTCCAGGGCACAAACCTGTCTTAACCGTATTTTATTATTCCTCCGTCGTACAGTCCTAATCCCAATCGTGTACGTAGGATGCTACTGTAATACAAAAATGTAATGCAATAAATTTCCCTGATTTACTTTGGCGTTAATAAATCATGAAAACACTGAAATACAAAAAAAACCAAACAACCCCAAGTGTAAAATATTGTGCTGGTTTCCACTACCTAGATTTTAACGTATTTTTTTTCCTCCTTGCTCTGGACTGGAGGCAGTCCTAAGGGAACCACCGGGAGCTCGGAGGAGCTCCTCAGCACCGAAAGCCTGCTCCGGGCAGGCACCTTCCTCCTCCTCACCCAACACGGCGCAGTCAAGTCCCGAGGAAAGAAATTAACCCGGTGGATGAATAAAGCAGCTGGAAGGATCTATTTGCAATTTTCTACAGGAAAGCAGAGAGTTGTTAAATTGAAAGCAAGGCTGTTCAAAAGAAGAACTTCCCCTACTGAGAACTGACATAAAAAGAAGAAGGAAAAGGATGGCAGGATGATAACCAACCCCATACAGCTTTAGGGCCTGGGGCACAGGGAGGGAGATCATAGAATCACAGAACGGTTTGGGTTGGGAGGGACCTTGAAGATCATCCAGTTCCAACCATGGGCAGGGACACCTCCCCCCAGCCCAGGTTGCTCCAAGCCCCGTCCAACCTGGCCTTGAACACCTCCAGGGATGGGGCAGCCACAGCTTCTCGGGGCAACCTGCCCCAGGGG
>NW_009646958.1:1017543-1026680 GCF_000708025.1 Charadrius vociferus
GTGTGGGGCTCTCAGGTCTCCCCAGAGCCATCTCTTCTCCGGGCTGAACCCCCCAACTCTCCCAGCCTGGTATGTACCTATGGTCATGGCAGGACAACGTTGTTGGCAGGAAACTGCACGGGGACCCAGTTTGCTCCAGAGCTCGGCGGGGCCTCCCGGGAGCTGATTCTATTCCCATTTTCCCCCCTGTGCTGACGGGGCTCCGGGTCCCAGGTGCGATGCCGGGGGCGTTATGCACATTTGTGTGCGGAAGTTCCCTATTCCCTCACACCGGTGACTAAGCCGGAATATTTTAGGAGAAACTGTTTTGGAGATCTTGGTGCAACTATAAAAACTTCTCAGCTGAGGGGTTTTTGCGCTCAGCTGTATCCGGGTAGAAGTTGGGAGAGGAAAACCAACAGAGAAACTGAATTTCATCAAACTTTGTCTCCAAAATCCATCGGATGCCCGAGATCACAGGACACTTCCATGCGACTTCCCTCACGTAGCAATACTCAGCCTGAGATGAGGGTTGTAAGGGAAATGTAATCCCTGCCCCGGCAGCAGTAGCGTTGCCGAGAGCTTGTGGCAATCAGCCTTTAATTTAAGCGCCGTCGTTTGAGGTCGCACAGCCGCACCGGGAGGGAAGAGCCTCAGTGCAGGTCCCCAGTGGAGGACGGGTTCCTCCTGTTCTTCAGTGAGGAACATCCATCAGATGCAACCAAAAGGGATCCCCTGAGAGCTCGGTGGCAGGAGGGAATTAACCTACCTCCGACCGGAGCTGCGCAGTGCACCTTCCCGGCGGGTCCGTCGCACCTTCCCGGTGCCAGGCTCAGCCAAGAAGCTGTCCCTGCCCCGCGCAGAGCCGGGGGGGTCCACGGACACGTGGGTGCCCCCAAGAGGAACACAACGCATCCGAGGTGAGCAAACCTGCGGAGAGGAGCAAACGACAGAAGAGTTAAAGTTTCGCCTTTCTCGATTCACAGAGGGGCTAAGGGAAGCGAGCCCGGCGGCGGCTCGGCAGAGCCCCCAGCCCTCCGTGCCACCCCCCGACCCCCCCGCCAGTCTTGCGCCGGGGGATTCATTTCCAATTTTACCGCTGCTCTTTATCGGAGAGACAGCTCTGAAAGGCACAAATTTTCTCCCCCACAATGGACTTGTCACAATGACAGCGATAGTTAGCGGCGGCGGCTCAGCCTCGCCTTCCGGGGGGGGCTGATTACGGCGGTAAATAGAAGCACATTAGAGAGGTGACAGGACACTGACAGGCTGTAGTCACACTGCGTCGGGGGACTGGGAAGGCCCAATCGCGCCGCGGTCTCGATGAAAGAAACCCAAGGGGACGTTCCCTTCTACCGGGCTTTTGGTGAGGGGGAGCGCGAGGTTAAAACCGCTCTGGTCCAAGAGGAGGAGCAGCCGAGAGAGCCCGGGCTGCGAGGGGGAGAGCCTAAGGAAAATCCCAATGTGCCAGAAAAAGTGGGTTAGTGCTTTATTTCCCTTCTTCGCAGTCAATCACCTGCCGAGGGTGAAATATTGCGGTGATTCTGGCAGTGCTACAACAAGACATGGAGTATGGTCGTAGCGCTTGAAGAGTAAATCTTTTAAAAAACATAAAGCGATGTCCGGAGTCAAGGGAAGCACCCACACACATAAAGCGCAGTGGGGTCGGGAGGGTCGATGTCGGGGTTCCCTTCCCAGCTTTGTCACAGGGTTTTTGGGAAATCCCCAGGCAATTTTCCAAAAAAAAAAAGAAAAAAAAGAAAAAAAAAAAAGGAGCTTCAGTGTAGTCAGTGCAACAAGTCGGTGCGCAGCCGACTCCACGAAGACCATCTCACCTGCAGGTACGTGGCCGCTCTGGAACAGGGCCATAGGATGGGCTGGAGGATGCATTTGAACGCTGAGTTTTAGGCACTCGGGTCTGAGCATGAACACCTCAATCCCAGCTAGAAAAGAACATGAGGACATCTCTTACTACTGAGAAAAACGGCAGAGAAATTAATTTGGACAAAACGGACCAGGTCCTTGACTTGAGAGTATCACAGAAGTGAGAGAGATCACAGTGTTTAATAAGCAGCCAATTGTCTATATGCTGAAGTAGTAAAAAAATGTTATGAAAAATTGTTCCTGTAAAACAGAAACATCCCTAAGCAGTGGGATCTCACCGAAACAGTTGCAGTCGGGCAGATTTTTCACTACACGCTGACAAAAATCTCACGCTAATCACCCAACGCAGGACACAAAGCTACTGGATTGCAGTGTTAATTCCATGTTCTATCCGAATCCCAGATTAATCAGATGCACCACTTCTTCTTCAGCCTAGATATTCTCTAGTGGCTCCAAGCTATTAAGATAAAAAAAAGGAAATAAACCTCAGCTCTACGTGGAGACACAAGGAAATCGGACTTGCGCAACAGCCCTTCTCCCCATCTCATTGCTTCTCCACGTAGAAAATTGTCCGGTGACCCTTCTGTACCTACAATCAACTCGGATTTGATCTTTTTAGTCAGGCAGATGAATCCCCGCTATTCTAAACGGCAGCGGCATCTTGGCTTGTATCATGGGTAACTGACCATTCATTCCTAATCAAAGAAAATTTGCTGTGTTTCCGAGAGATGGCTCCGTTAAATGAAGCAGATGAGCAGTGGATCTGTCCATTTACTTATTTTTAAACCATGATCTGGGGCACGGGGGAGGGTATCACTCCTGCTTCAGAGACAGCTTGGCTACGAGCTCATTTGCTGGGGGACATTAGCAGCTGGCATCCGAAATGGCAAGGCTTGGGTACAGAGGTAAGCCAAAGTCAACTGGGCTGAAACACGGCCAAATTCTTATTTATTCCACAGGAAAAGCGGCTAAGCTGTGGTCGCTATGTAATTCCAAACAATATTTGCAGAGTGACCTTTACGTTTCCCCTCTCGGAAACAAAAAATTTAATTGTTTTGCTCCTCTACCGCAGAATAAATAACTCCCAGTAATTCTCTATTGGTGTGCAAGTCAACCAAGTAGTTATCTTTTCGTGCTATCAGAGCTGCCAAATAATTCTAGCTCGACATCTCCAACTCATTCGAGCCTTGGTATTTTGCCAAAGTTGGTTTGTTTTGTGCGCGTGTGTGTGTGTGTGTGCGCCAGTAGGGACCAGAAACAGGAGGGGGGACGTGAACGTGGGGTTGGCAATCAGGAGCCCACACCAGCTCTTTCTCCAGTGCTTCTCCTGGGATCTCACGTAATTTCTTCAATCTTTATTCCTGTTGGCAAACTCAAGGAGCGCTGGCAGGTATCACCTGGATGAGGTGCTCTGAGGCAGAGACTGTTTAAATTTCATGGGGTTAAACTCATTCACAAGGTCTCCTCGTTAACCTGTAACGAGATAAAGGGCTGAATTGTCCTTCCAACCCAAGAAACGTGAAACTAATGCCCCAAGGGTCACAAGAGGAGCTCGTCACGCGGCTCCTCCGTGCATCCCACGGACAGACCCAGGCGAGCGCCCCGGGAAGCGGCAGCGACGTGGCAGCCGACGGGAGAGCGTGGGAATAGCTGTAGGTAGCTGTTATCACACCTACCTGGCGAGAGCGACGGCTCTGGCACTTGGCGGGTTCCACACGGTGTTGCTTCCCGCTTTAATCCGTCAAAGTACAATCCCGCGCCTGAAAAAGCTCTTCTACAAACCTGCCCTCTGTCCAACTTGGTCTATTTGCAGGTCAGGACTTTGCAATCATTGAATTATTTCAAAACAGGGTGTAAAAAGTTCGTTGGACCACATTTAGCTCTACGCAGGGCAGGGAAAAGAAGCCCAAACAAGAAAAGTAACAAGGACTTGCCTTACTGCGGCACTAGCAAAGGGACCTACCGCAGGAAAGGCTTCACCTTACCCTGCGAAGAAATTGAAGCCCAGGAGAGAACTGACACAAGCAACGTGCTGATCTGTCGCCGTCTTCCTCTGAGCCCTCGGCTGAATGATGCCCACCACCGCAGAAGACACGGCCTCATGAGAAATTCCACTAGTTCGACTCAAATTGCTATTAAACTAAAATAGCACACCCGGATTCAAAGCAAAGTTTACTTTAAAATGGCTCCTGATTACCTCAAGGTAAAACTCCCCGAAGTAAACCACTCCAATCAAAACAAGGGCATTCTTCCAGAAGGGAATCGCACCTGTTTAATGAGTAGTTTTATTAAACCGGTGCAATTTGTTCAAGCTGAAGGAGAACTACTGATGAAGAACTAATATGAACAGCGAGGGAAGAGGAACAGAGAAAAATCCCCACAGAATAACCTCAAGAAATAGAAGTTCTGCAAAACTGGCCAAAGCACAGATGTCTCCAGCACGTGACAAGGTTTTTCCATCAGCTGCTCTTCTCCTAACCTCAACAGTCACAAAAGTAAAGCAAAAAGGAAAGGAGCAAGCGGAGCAAAGAGGGAGCGCCTGGAAGCCCGTGACGTCCTCCCGTGTACGAGCGGCGGAGCTGGAAGTCAGGAGAGGCCGTGAAACGGGGAAGCCCCAACACACCAGGTGTGAACGTGCTCCCGGAGATCCGCAGAAACGCACGTGCAAGAAGAATTGTTTCAATAGGACTGGAAGTGATCACAAGAAGCCGTGCAGGGCGAGAGAGCCACAACGCAGCACAGGACAAAGTGGTAGACATCTAATCAAGCTTAACGGAAGTTGGGGCTGTCCAGTCAGCCCCACCACTCACCCCAATCAACGGTGCTATTTTTAGTTTTCTAAGTCATCACATCCTTTACAAAGGAGGAAGGGGAAAGAAAAAAAAAAAAAAAAAAAAAAAAAAGGAATTATGTCCTCATTTCTTCCCACTAAGCTAAAGATCTTTCTCCAACCAGACCAGGAGTTAATGAATCTCCATCCCCTGCTCCACTCTCCAGGCATAGGTCTCTGCCGGCCTCAGCGTAGCAACGAGCAGCCTGTTGGTCCCCATCTTCTCATTGCTGCCAGCAATTATCACAGAATGACTTTATTGTGCACACGACAGTTGGTGACACTGACTCAGGGAGTTTTATCAGCTTCTGCGCTCCGCGTTTCAAAACATCTGCTTGCGCGAAGGCTCCCTGCTGTTCGCCAGCCCAGGCGAGGTGGACTTCTGCGAAGCAGTGAGAAGGAACTTTGCGCAAGACAAAGCATCACGCCTGGGCCCCTCGTCCCCACCTGGGCAACCCGGGTCTGCTATGGCCAAGCCCTGAGCAGAGCGCTCTGCCAGACAGGACCAGCGGCAAGCGCCGGGCAGGAGGGAGCTGCCGGCAGGTACCAGTGCGCGAACACGCTGCCCGGGGCCGGAGGAGGACAAACGGGCAGGAGCTCCTGAGGATGGAGCTGGCACAAACGGAGAAAGTGGAAAAGCAAAAGGAGGAAACCGAACCACACTTTAGTAAGAGATGCAGCTCAGCTGCGTAGGTTGAAGAGATACACAGACACACTTTCTCCGGGGCTACGCAAGCCGTGGAGGTCAGAAGAGGCCGAGGAGGTGTGCTCGGTCTTTCGGCCAGCCCCAAACGGTACTTAGACAGAGGAACGCGTCGGAAGCAAAGCCCTTCACTATGGCAGCTGTAGTATTCACATCGTCTCCCCGAGGACTCCCCGGGCACAGCACCATCTCCTATAACCCCATATCATCTATATTTTAGCACAGCAATCTCAGCGCGTAACGGAAACCCACGGTGACTCGGGGGGGGTTGTGTGGCAATGTCTGTTCCACCCCGCGAGGCTGTGACAGAGCGAGGGAAAGGTTTCATCCTTGCCTTTTGATCACCGATCCAGGCAGTCACTCGGAAGCACGTACTGCTTCTTAAGACATCTTTAAAATTGCATTAGTTCTTATTACAGACCTTAATTCAAAGGTAAGCTTTGTGTGGGTGTAAATTCCAACAGACTTCACATCAGCATCTTCTTCCCACCAGTATGATTCCTCCGATTCCCTCAAGAAAAACTATTAAACTGCAAAGGACTGGAAGTTGGAGATTTCTTTTCTTTCACACCATCTGCAGCATTGGCCTCACACTGCACCGACTGGCGAGGAATTTGTAAGAAAAGTATCAGGGCTCAGGATGGGAAACGAAGGTGTTCAAATGCAGGTTCAGGAAGACGCTATTCTAAGAGGTTCCCTGTCGGCACCACCTCCACGGGGCTAGGAAGAAAGGCTACGAAGCAGACTCCACAAAGGAAGTATAGCAAACTGGTGATTTAAAAGATAAAGGATTTTAGAACCACCTCTGGCTACTTAGCAACTGCGGTTCTGCTGAAGGAGAGAGCTCCAGCAAACCCCGGACCTGGGACAAGAAGGCACGGCAAGCTTGGTTCTCAGCTTTGGGAGGGGGTGCGACGACAGACGACTTCTGCACGGTCGGCAGAGAGGAAGGCAAAGACCACTCTCCTCTTCATCAGTCTCAGCTTCTCTTGGCTCAGTTTTATCAGCTTTACCAACCAGAGCCGGGAGCCACCTTCTCCTGCAGTACCAAAGACTTTAAACTTAGAAATGAAGAGACTTCAACCCCCCAAAAAGTGTAATTCTGAAGTGCTCAACAGCCTTTAATTCATTATGAACCTAGAGGCAGAGAAAAAAATATGCAAAAAATACATCACATCCTTAATCTAGGGGAAGAAAGAAAAAAAAAAATCATTATTTTTATAGTACATAATCAGACACTTACAAATATATTTCACTGGAGGAAGGGGAGGGGAGGAATGTGCATTTCCTATGTCCTTTTCAATAGTCTGATGCACAGAGGCCATCAATATGGTCATTAGAGATAACCTGCACAAGTCATTCCTAAACCAAAAAGCGGGGTTTAAAAATAAACAAAAAAAAAAAAAAAGGGAGAACCCCTGCAACAAGGAAGGGCATTCTACAGTTCCAGGTTCACATTTAAACATAACTCAGCATCTGAATATGGGGTGAGGAAACACACTTTGTTTTTACAATATAAATAGTATTTTAAAAAGGTACTACAGATGAATACAGTAACGGTGCTATTTCAGTCAGGACTTTAACATGCAGAGGAAATTCCCCATTGCTCACAACCACTCATCCCATCCCACCCTTCCCCTCCCACCTCCAAAAAAAATCCTCTGCCGTTTAAATTCTCTTTCAATTGTTTTAAATATTTCTCTTGTGGCCTGGCAACATTCTTATTCTTTTATACAAGCACGTTTTCTACTGAATCATGTCGTAACCGACAGGAGACAGCTACGTAGGAGTAACAACCGAGGCTTTTAAGAACCTTGCCAATTTTTAAAACTTTTATTAGTCTCAGTTTGTTTTTATTCTTGGAGACATCTACTGAAAACGTCAAAAACTCAGAAATAAAATAAAAAAAACCCTGTTTCAAACGTCTTACAAACACACCCGCGTGCACACGCACACAGAGACGCACACGCAGAGAAAATAACCCGTAGCAGAGGCAGTACGAAACAAAGGGAACTCCAATTCTCTCCAGGGAGAACAAAACCCAAAATAATAATAATAATAATAATAAAAAAAATTGCTTTATTCTATCTCCACTCTTTCACTAGGACAGTTTAATACCCACCGAGTCTCTTAAGATGCTAATCTACCATCTGCTACGCACAAATCCTTCCCACTTATTCCCTTAAAGATCCAGCTACAGCGGTGCTTAAAAACCTCTCCACAGAAGACCAGCCGCCTTGCGAAGGGGCTTAAACTCCCCCCCACCCCAAAACTAAAAAAACCCTGTCTCTTTCTGTCCGGTAATTTGAGGGAATTAAGTGGAAAAGATTGCTGTGCAGCGTTCTGGATAGCTCTGCTATCTCACCGCGGCTTCTGCCCGGCCAAGGCAGGGGGGGAGTGGCGCGACATGCCCTGCTCCCCCTCGCCCAGACGGGAGCCACGTCCCCTTCCCAGCTCTGCACTGGGGCCGCCTTTCTCCTTCCCCCTGCACGGGCAGAGGTCCTCCTAAGCGAGTGGAAGACTTCCCGGCGACTTCAGCAGGGTTTGGGATGAGGCTCTTTCACAAAACACTGCTCCATAACAGCTCTTCCACCGGAGGCGATTTTCAAGTGTTCACGTGGGAGCTGCCCACTCAATACTTTAGGATCTGGTTTTGCCTTTAATGCTCATTCAGTTCTCAGTGAACTGAGTCCAATCAAATGAAGGGCTTGCATTCCTCTTCCCCAGGAGTATCTCAAAGGCTCCGTCTTTACTTAAGTAAAGGATGTCACAACAATCAAAGATGTTTGGGGAATTTCTTCTTTAATAAGATAAAAGAAAAACATACAAACACCTCCCAGGCTTCTGTCATGGAATGATTCTCACAACTGTAAGGAGCACAACTCAAAAAAAGAAAAGAAAAAAAAAGAAAGAAAAAAAAAAAAAGAGAGACAAAGAAAAGCAAAAGGTTCCTATGGGCGACATGCCTACCGGAGAGCTGGAGCGATCCCTCCACGCTCCAGTCTGCGGTGGGGAAGGGGGATGGCTCGTAAGGGAACTAACACAAGAAGCAGCAACAAAACACTTGCCAAAACCGAGTGGAATATTGTAACTGAAAGCCATGCGGATTTGTAACTAGAAAGCAACGGTGAAGGCAAAGTTGGGGAAGGAGGATGACAAGAGTGACCAAAACCTGGCCGTTTCTTCCCTAAGTCCCTTCCTGGTGACATGGCAGAAGCGCACACATCTCTCACATGTCTTTAAGAGAACTAACGGTAAGAAACATCCCAGCTACGAAACATTTCTTCCCCATCTTCCCCAGCTTACAAAGAAGATAGTGTTTCTTTACAAAAAAAAGAACCCAGAACTTTCCAGGACATCTGCTCTTGTTCTCTCTCCCCGCTGTAACAGCAGTCACATTTCATTTGCGGGTGAGGGGGGAGGATTTTGTTTATTTTCTGGTTTAAAGCCATAATCTAGAAAAATGTTTTGTGGAAACTTTTGTTTTCCTATTTTTGTTTGCTTTTTTTTTTTTAATAATGCTCATTTATAGAAAACTTCACAAAGGTGACGTCTATGTACAGAAAACACACTTCCAAAGGCTGCTTCAGTAGTCAATGTAATAGCACCTTTAAAGACAAAAAGAGTTTGACATATCTTAAAAAGTCATTTCGTCAAATTTTAACCCTTTCCAAGCCTCACACAAAGGAGCCAGCCCCAAAGCTCTGTTAGTACAAGCTCTTACGAAGTCTCCGGGGGAAC
>NW_009646958.1:1026699-1043433 GCF_000708025.1 Charadrius vociferus
AAGCTCCCTACTCTATTGGTGAGCAACGTCTGGCAAAGGAGAGGTAGCGTGCAGCCAGACGGGGGTTTCTTGCAGTTCAAACCAAGAGCAGACGAAAGAATTCACAGCAGGCTATTGCACAAGGATGGCCTTCTATTCCACAGTCTCCTGGTTGGTTTTTTCCACAGGCTTGAAAAGGGTTAATTTAATTTTTTATTTTTTATTTTTTTAATTAATCCTGGTTAAAACATGTTGCTCTGAGTTCCAGGCTGGTACTGTGTCTGCAACAGGCTCTCCATAAAGGCCAAGTAATCTGGGTTTTGTCCGTATTCTTCGGGATTTCTTGAATTCCCCAGCCGGGGGCGCTTGGCTGCTCTCACTTCGTCTCCCGAAAATACATCTTCCTGAGGAGCCCCAGTGCTGAGGGACTGCGGGAGACAGGAGAGTACAGTCATTAGAGGCACAGCAGGAGAAAAGGGGTGCAAACCGTGGAGCATGCTTGCGCGACAAGGGAGCAGGGCTGGCGAGCCAACAACTTGGTTCAGAGTATTTCTGTAGGAACAGCAAGCTCCGAAACATGCAAAACACACGGCTGAAATGAAACATTCTGGGTGTCTGAAACCAAACTGCAAAGAGAAACCCTCGAGCTGCCGTCTTTCTTTCACTTCAGCTCCTGCCTTGCCGACTCTCTGTTTACTCCTATCCTCCTCTGCCTCTTCGGGTTATTCACTCCTAGCAGAAGGCACAGAGGAAATTGGGGCTTCCCCCATGTCTTTAAGGAAAAGACCCAAAGAAAGCATTTGGGGATCACTGTACAAACAATTGCTTCTGTTCGTCCTGCTCTTACGCTCTCAAATGAGATGCGTTTCCTGGCAGAAGTGAATATCTCCTATCGCTTTGTTCCTTTGCTCTGTTCTACGCTAAAGCACTGTGAGCATCACTTCCCCAGAGCGCAGTCTAACGCTTCTGGCAGCAGAAAGTAGGAGAGAAAAGCCTCAACTTTCAACCAGACCTGAAGCTTTCTCTACTCACTTTCCAGCTTGCATTCCTTTCTCTGGAACTGTTGGAAAGACTGATGGCTCCACTGCAGAGACTATGTTTCTTTCCAACTCCTGGACTTCAGGGCTCCAATACATTGTCTGTATTATTAGACAAGCTTAAATAAACTGCTTGTGCTTTAATAAACTATTGTGCACGTCCTAGAGATTAATTCTCAGGTGCTTATTTGCCACCAAAAGTTTTTCAAGGATAACAAGGTAAATTGTTGCTAACCTCTAAAATTTATGCCATGAGGTCTTATTGAGATAAAACAACCTCAAACAAGATGGAGAAGCCCTCCAGAGCTGTATCACAGGAAGCATTTTACAAGTGGTTTTGGGGGTAAACCCCTTGAAGATCTCATGCATAAGGAAACGACGTTTTCCTCCAAATTGCCATCAGCGCCGCGGCACAAGTGCCCGTCACCTGGCCGCCTCCGACCATGTGCATCTCGCACTTCTGCTAGCGGCCACGGATTCACAGGGTCGGTGAATCGCTGGTTTAGGGTGGCACGGCAATTCGTATTTTCCCAAGGGAAGGTTTTTGTCTTGTAAGAAAGACCGAAGCCCACAACCTTATCACGGGTTAACTGTGTGGATGGTGGTTGACATAACAGACATTTAGAATGAAGAAGAAAACTGAATGTTCTCCATCTGCATAGAAACCAGTCTCATCATTTGTTTACATGAGACGGATTTAAAGGCTAAAGCACCAGGTTTGAAAACACCCAGCAAGTCTGGAACCAAAAAAGCTATGAAATAAAGCCCTTATATTTTCTAGGCTCAATAATTCCATTGTATGCAGTTAAAGACAGCTTGAGCTTTTAGATTAAGAGTTTTATAGGTAAGAGCTACGTTCCAAATCTCCTATTTGGTGAGAAACGGGGGTTTCACCCCACGCCGCTCATCAGCTCTCCAGAAACCGCTTAGCTGTAGATCAATTCACCTCACTTCTGATGAAGGGCAGTACTCAGACGGAAGGGCAGTCCATATAACCTAATTCACGTGGCGTAAAACGATACGAACATAATCTTTTAACCAGGGAAAACAAAAAATCAGACCTGAACATGTGAAAGGGAAAACCATCTATATGCTTCTCAAGCATTTGCATCAAGGATTTCTTCTACTCTACATATTTTGCGAATGACGAGTGGTTTTACAGCCACAGAAACTGGCGGCTGCTTTCACTTAACGTCTAAACAATACGCTGAGAAAACCTGACTGAGTACCGCAAACCACAGCCGTTCTGCTGCTCCCGTTTGATACCCACCAGGCGAGACTTGACTCTCTTGGGAAGCTCTTCCTCCAAGGTATAAATATCACCACGCTTTACCATGAGTTGGGAACCATCTTCAAACTCAACCTGTAGAGTGGCAGAAGAGGGAATAAGAACGTGGCCTCTACATTTGCAGTACCTCAACAGTCCATTCCCCGACTACACCGCACACGGTCCCCTCAGGGGAATACCACGGAAGCGTCAGGGGGCAGCTCCCACGGATGATCCCTTGTTCTTGGCACTGCAGGTCTCTAGGATTGCTGCAGAACAGAGCCTTTTGCCAATCCCTGAAGCGTTTTAAGGATGCTGAACCCCAAAAGTGCTGGTTTCGGTGCTGCTCGAGCACCCCTGTCCTGTCAGGCCCACGGGGTTTCATTCAGTGCTCCCGTGGATCCTAAAATGTCCGTAATTCAGCTGGAGCACTGTGTCTATGCTGCAGTCAGAACACTAGAGATTTCTACTGATTTTTGATTCAAATCCTGAAGAAAAGAAGCTTTTCACTTACAATAAAAGGCAGCCCTGTATTCAGGCAATAAGAATTGCTTTCATCTTAAACAAAGCGCTTTCGTACGTCATAAGGAAACAACTCCAGCTACTAAAATACATTTGTATCTTAACAAGCAGAAATAGTCAGCCAGGTACAAAACCCAGTGGTAACTCCTTGCGTCAAACCTTTTTTGCTCAGCGCTGATTATATCATGAATTATGCATCAGATGTTACAGGAACGTTTATTCATGGAAACGTGCATCTAAAAATGTTAGAACTATTAAAAGTTTTTAAGAGATTCTCATTTCCTTTGCTCAAGACTTATTAAGCGTTTCTGGGTAACGGAGAAGGACCTACACCACAGCTCAACATGGGATGGCGGGTTCGGACTGGACACACGCAGAAGGAAGAAAGCATCTGTGCTGGGAAGTCCTCCTCCGGCGCTGCCCGGGGCTCGCAGCACATCGCTTGGGCCAGCAGAGTGACGCCCGCTGCGGTCCCGTCCCTGCGCAGCACACGTCCGCTGCAACAACTACGCAGGCGGGAGAACAGGCTGTGAAAGACGAGCTCTGCTCAGCCGGTTTAAGACGCCACCGGTGCCATTTACTCTCTGGTTTTACAGAGCAGCACCACCGTAAGGAGTCAGAGGGAAGAGGAATGAGGAGGTTCGGCACAAGCAGATCGCGCTCTGCCATTTCCACTACACCAGCTCCGCTTCTCGCAGTGACATCTTAAACTAGCACGGAGTGGCTGCAACTTGTTTATTTACGTTCCAAATTACTCGTATGGCTTAGACCCTGTTATGAGCACACATTAGGGCAAGTTAAAAGACAGTCATTTGGGCTCAATTTTTTTTTTTAAAAAATATACACATCTAATCTTAGCACACAAAATGCAGAACTGGGAAGCTACTGCAAAATAAGACAAGTTTAAAATGCAAAAGCTAATCCAGGCTGTCTCCCTAGGAACACATTTATTTCCTAACAAATCTGGCTCTGTGTTTTTAAATATAATCCTATTTCAAACCAGATAGAAGAGATGCACCATAAGTACCGGAAAAGTATCTACAGAGGGAACCACTGTGGAAGGCTTTCCAGGCTATTTTCCCCCCCGGAGAAGAGCTTTACATACAGCTAACTGCATGATTTGAAAAACACACGACTCCTCATGCCTATTTTCCCGTCAGCTGGCACTATCAGTGGAATAGCCTACTTCTAATTATTGTACCTTCGAGAAATCAATGACAATTTCCTATCCTGTGATTAAACTGGAAAGCATGCAGAACAACAGATCTTCACGGAACTATAGATTGTACTTATTCATAGCCAGGGTCACCTCAGATCACAACTCCTCTGAAGCAGTTAACATCCATCAAACACAGCGGACAGACTGTTAACTGACGAGGTGGCATTGTGCTCTGCACACACAGACGTGAAACACTGTGTGTAGAAAGGACAGAAACCAGAACCCCATTTCGAACAAATACAAGATACGGGACTTCATTTGCCTTTTGTCCAGCAGCATTCATCTCTTAAAAATAACAATTATTTGTAAATTTCAGCATATGTTTTTCAAGAGGATGTGCACAAAGTATGCTTTCCAAATCACTCCAACGTTCAACTTCTTGGTACCATTGTTAAGGGATTTAATTAAATGAATGCATTGCATTTTATAAAACCTTCTGTGCTGAAGTACTAACACTGCGTACCAGGTTAAATCTTCCTTTACTGACTGTTACAGCCTTCCACAAACACAAATCCCGTATGTGGAACAGACTCAAAAAAAAAAAAAAAAGCTGCTGTTTTTTTCCTCACCTTCAAACCAGAGATGGTGAGAGTGTGTGAGACCAGAGAGTGAGGGCTTCCAGTTCCTCACCCAACAGCAGCAGGACATCACCCCCACACGCTGCTGCTGCTCCACACAGTACCCTCCCACGACCAAAGGATTATTCCCCCCCCCTTGAAGTAGTCTCCTGGCCCATCTTTTCCCTTACTTCCTCTAAAAGTGTTGAGGAAAGTTGCAATTACTGACTCCGGGGGAACTCGAGGTGACGACTCAGCTCCAGCCACAGGACAGCCATCAGAGAGCGGTTTGAGTAAGTCACTTTTGACCCGAGTCAGATCTGAGCTATACGGAAAAGGGCGAATTTATTTCATATTTTAAAAGCAGATACAGTCTTGCCATATGTCTATCCATACAGCCACATTCTGCCACAGAAAATTTTACCCTGATCCTACTTTAACATTCTATTTCACTTCAGACTATCAGCAGTATTCACTGCAGAAGGCAAATTCTCCCTTCGTGATCAGAGCAAGCACACGACACTGGTGCGCCACACAATTCGAGCAACAATCGGACACGTTGACGTGAAGTATGTCAACTCTTCCACACTCACCTGGTAAATCTGACTGATCTGGGCTGCGATAAACTTGGCCTTATAGATGATTCCATCTGTCCACTGGAGCTGAACCAGCTCGCCCTCCGGAGGGGGCCCCATCTGGAGGCAGTCTCTGCTCTGGAGGCACAGAGGGAAAGACGTCAGACGGCCAACGCAGACGCAGCTCAAGAGCTAAAGAGGTGTGGTAAAACCACTGCGCGAGGAAGTTGCTACACCACACTATAATTAAGCGTAAGAAAGTTTCTGCATTTGTGATTAACTTCAGTCTTCTCAAACAAAACCATTAACCAGTGAGAGACCAGAAATAAACACTCGCACCTCCTCCTGGTGACCGGACTCAGTTCTAGGAAAATTCTCATTACAAATCCCCAAACATCAACAAAAACAAGCGGGGTGAGCCGCTCTGTTTCACATGGTGAATCAGACACACGCAGGAAAGGAATGCACGAGCAAAATCCTCCAAACCTTCCTGCTCTTAGGTGAATCCCCTGTTTCGAACCTGAAGCGCTTGCAGACAATCTGCTTCCCCCATGAATCACACTTGTCAGTTGCAAAATAAGAGATTATTCAACCGCAAAACAAATAGGAAACAACTTAAAACAAACATTGCCTTTTGTTAAGTGATCTGCATATCGCAAAATCCCATCTTTGTAAAGGAACAAAAAAAAAAAAAGAAATGAGGTAATGTCACAAACAACAACGGTAACGAAGAGCAGTACGAGTTCTTCCATGCAAGCAGTAACTTTACTTTTTCAATTATTTTTAAGTTTTACTTTGTTGTTCCACCCCAAAGCGCCCAGAAAAGTAACGCATTACGCTTTGTACTCATGTATAACGGTAATGGTCTCCAGAGAGAACTGCTTACAATAATGCTTTCTGGGTAAACGTTGTCACTGTATGAACCATCATCAAAGTTTACTTCGTAGAAAGTCTGTGTTGTCATGCCAATCACTTTACATCTGTAGTAGAGTCCATTCCGGTTCTTTGTGATCACAGTCTGTCCGAGGGTCACCTCCCTTCGAAACGGAATCTGTGTTACGGGGAAAAGGCAATAATTTGTAATCACAAAAGCTGCTGCAAAAATATCTTCACAGAGAAATTGTTTACACAAAAAAAAACCCAAACCAGAAAATGAACAACCCCCCCCCCCAAACCAACCCCCCAAAACATACATTCTGGTTAGCTGCTTTGTGTTTGAAGCAAGTGATGGACACGACATAGGGCCAGTCATCTGGCTCCATGGGGACGCCGGCCGCGTGCGCACAGGTGACGTGGAAGGAGGTGGAGCAGTGCTCGTAGGAGCACTGGATGCAGGCGCCGGACACCTTCTTCATCCGCTTCCGACAGTACACGCATTTCTGAAAAGAAGCACAGGGCGGCGTTACGCAGCTGCTTTAACGCAACGCACAGCACCGTCCCCGCCTCGGGGGACAAGTCGCTGTCATTCGTGTCCAGGGCACAGACACCACCGCCAGAAACGGTGCTGTTGCCTGCTGAGAGGTCAACTCCAACGCTGCCAGAGTGGCCCACTTCCTCTTGCCCGGACTCACTCCTAAGCCCAGAAACCACAGCAGATACGAACTTCTCATTCCCCTCAACATGAGGACACCTACCAGGGACTCAGCCCGCCAGAACCTGGCGGGACAGTGAGTGGATTTAAATCCCAGAGGAGACCCTGGTCACCGGAGGGCTGAGAGAAAGGGAGGGCGAAAGAGGCAAACACACGTCAGCGTTGGTAGGGAACTGGTACAGCTCAGCATGCGCCCTCCTGAGGTGTACAAAACGTACCCACGTTAACTCAAAGAGCAGCTGGATCTTCACAGGTACCCCGCTAGAAAAGAATGTTTTCATTTTTTGAAAGAGCGGAACGCAGAATAACCGTGTAATAATTTGTTCTATTATATTTAATGGAACATCATACCTATTACTTCTAACAGAATATAATTTTATATAATGGAACAAAAATATTGCGTGTTTATTTTACACACACGAGCACATCAACCATAAATGGTTTATTGGTACCCGTGTCAGATTAGCTGTTGTAGTTAACTCAGTCACTGTTTTGCAAACAGAAGAAATAAAAGCATTGTACCAAACCCCAGAATTACAGGGGGGAAAAAAAGGTATGAAATCTTTTGGTATTTTTTTAAACTCATTTTTTGCAAAGCAGATGCAGTTATTAGGCTAATCTAATTCGACAGCACTTGGAGGGGGAGAGGCAATCAACATCAAGATGTGTGACTGCTTTAAAAAGAAATCTGAAATTTTTCAAAGCTAAAAATGATGCGCCTTATGGCACTGCAGACTTGGCAGCAAGCGTTAGGTGCCAGTGAGGAACAGGACACATTTCCTCGTTCCCTAACAGCACCAAATTCTCGTTTCCAGCCCCTCAGAAATACAGAAGAGAGATTTGGGGAATCCCAATCTAAAGAAATTGAAGTTGGGCACTTGCATAACGTTTCCAGGGCACTATTTGGAAACGCCATGGTTAGCTTTCAGCATTTCAAGTCTAGGGAATCTGTCAGTGATCGATGGCATCTCCTTTACCTTATCTGAGGCTTGGACAAGGCAAATGGGGGACAAATTAATATCACACACGAGACGAACACGCATTTTACTTGTTAGAATGAACGGCTCATATAAATAAAATCCGGAGAGATATTACATGCCCATGAATCTGACTATACAGCTCTGCAATTTATTTATTACAAAGAAATAATTTCCACATAAGGAGGAACAGAGGAAAGCAGTGATGGGCAGTGCCCGTTCCCAGACGCCCATCCCCAAAGCCCACCACACCGCCGCCCCCAATCCATCCACTCAGCTGAACACACACGTCCTGTAAACATACTACGGTACTATGAATGACAAGATTCTTTTTCTTTCTGCGGTATCTGATATTAAACAGAGCCTCTTCCCCCTCTCTGTCGCTCCTCGTGGCCTCTCCTTTACCTCCCTCCCGTTAAAGCAGTGCTCAAAGTACACAACATTACAGAACACGACCTAAATTTTAAGATCCGTATGAATTACGACACCCCATGGGATTAGAAAGGCAACATGAGCTGCTGGAGATGACGCAATAAGCCAATACAACCCCCAGAAGTACAAATTCACGCTGCTTCCAGACCTGAGCTATCTTAAAAGCGTACCCTCAAAAACGTGAAGAGTGGTGTCAGGCTATAAACTATCCAGTAGATGCAAAATAAGAATTGCCAAATTTCGGCGTTAATGTTTTATTTGTGTTATCACACCTAAGAGCCTGCGTTAGCTGCAACACGTTGCCGAGACAAATAAAAGACCATTCCTTCTCCAAAGAGCAGGAACGCTTTCTTTTTCCTTGAAAGCAAAACGCGCCAAAGAAAGGGCGAACGTTCCTCCCATTTGTGCGCACCACCACCGCCCCCCGAGGGGCGCTGCCCCACGCGGGTGTGCCATAAGCCAAATTCACATCCTGCGAATTAACTGAACTCGGCGTGTTTACACCACAGATTCATTTGGCCTTTTTAACTTGAACTGACAAAAGCCAGGAAATTCAAAGCCAGAGCCTTAGTGCTGCCAGAATGTGGTTTTTTTAGTATTTAATAAGCGATGCCTTTATCGCTCCGTAAACCGTGTTCAAAAGGCAGATAAGCACCCCAGCAAAGCGCGCAGCAGGAACGGGGCGCTGAAAGCAAGTCAATAGCAATGAGATCTCATTATTAAACTGCCAATACCTAATTCCCCCGCCAGCAGGGCCAACCGCCTCTCGAGGCAGCGTTAACCCTCCAGTGTCGGGAATCCGCCTTTGCTGACGCCAACGGGACTCTTCCAAGCCGGAAGGATTCGCACGCACCTAACGACAGCCCAGCGGCCAGGCGAACTCCTCGTGACAGGCAGAAGAGCTACACCGATGGAATATTCAGAGCACATGTGATCAAAGGAT
The DNA here is from genome assembly GCF_000708025.1 of Charadrius vociferus. Lineage (NCBI taxonomy): Eukaryota > Metazoa > Chordata > Aves > Charadriiformes > Charadriidae > Charadrius > Charadrius vociferus. Next base: position 1,035,799 of record NW_009646958.1, read on the forward strand.
AAAGAAAAACGTGAGCTCCAGCGAGACTGAAACGTAGAAGATGGTGGGAGGAGTGAAAACATAAAAGACCTGGAAGAGCGGGAGATGAGACGGACAGAAGCAGCGGCGCCAATTGCTGGGGTAAAGCGGCACATGTGGATTTAAAGACATTTTCTGTGGGAGGAGAGGTGCAGGGAGAGAGAAAGGTCTAAAGCACAGGAGAAAAATCTTCCGAATAAATGCCCACCGGAGAGTCGGGTCATAGCTGAGCGTAAGAAATGGGCTGTCTCCTGCATGATGAACGCCGCAATTCATTTGCTCCACTGAGGAATGACAGCTAATTATTCCAAATTTCCACGTCATAAATAATTCAGGCGCGCAGGCCCGGAATACACCATCAATCAGGAAGCATGCAAACCCCGTTCTTCAAAATGATGCAATACCCACAAACGGACTGAAAAGTCTATGCTTGAAAGGGAAGGGCTGGCGCACGCTCAAAGAGGAGATACCTTTAAACAGATAACTGCAACTCCTTCTTACCTCGGCCCTCTCACAGTAACTTAAAACAATACAAACATACATATATATATATAAATTCAGAGATAACCCCTACCCCCTGCCCTTCACTAGCTTCATTCATTCACTTCAGCTGTCCCCAACCCTCACATCATTCCTTCTCTTGTTTTCCATCTTTTTCAGCAATGAAGGCCATCGCTCTAATTTTATGTAGTCCTGTATCAACTCTGTCACTGCCAAAGTCATCAGACCCAACACCACCTTTTAGTCACCTTCAGTTTATCTTCCTAAATGCAGGTGCACACCTCCAAAAACCAGGCACTCTCCTCCAACTCCTCCACTGCCTACTCGCGTGCTCCATGGATTTCCTGCATATTCCTATGAAAAACGCTAAAACTCTCCATGATGGCTCGTGAGTGTGTTTCTCCACACAATTGTATGCAATTTAAATTTTCCTTTGTACTTCTTCACACACTACACCAATCCTATAAGCAGCGCTGCCTTTACATTCTGTCAGCCAAATTAATTTTTTTTTTCCAACCTTTACCTAGTTCACATCTCTAAAACCCACTTCAATTTTAGCTCAAGATAATTTATTTGCTTTCTTTCCTGTAGTAAACGACATACACAGTGTAAGTGGTAACACCACCAACTGTTTCAAACACACATCGACAGCACTTGTGTACATATGTATAGAATCACAGACTGGTTTGGGTTGGAGGGGACCATAAAAGCTCTCCCAGTGCCACCCCCTGCCCTGGGCAGGGACACCTCCCCCCAGCCCAGGTTGCTCCAAGCCCCGTCCAACCTGGCCTTGAACACCTCCAGGGATGGGGCAGCCACAGCTTCTCAGGGCAACCTGCCCCAGGGGCTCACCACCCGCACAGCAAAGAATTTCTTCCTCATATTTCATCTAAATCTCCCCTCTTTTAGTTTAAAACTGTCACCCCTCGTCCCACGGCTCTCACCCCATCGCTCCCCTCCCTGATCCAGAGTCCCTCCCCAGCTCTCCTGGAGCCCCTTTAGGCACTGGAAGGGGCTCTCAGGTCTCCCCTTTTTCGCCTTCTCTTCTCCAGGCTGAACCCCCCCAACTCTCCCAGCCTGTCCTCCCAGCAGAGGGGCACCAGCCCTCCCAGCATCTGCGGGGCCTCCTCTGGCCCCGCTCCAACAGGTCCATGTCTCTCCTATGTTGGGGGCTCCAAAGCTGGAGGCAGTACTCCAGGTGGGGTCTCCCCAGAGCGGAGCAGAGGGGCAGAATCCCCCCCTCGCCCTGCTGGCCACGCTGCTGCTGATGCAGCCCGGGATACGTACATGGATACACACTGTAAAGGCATTCACAAGTACAGATCAACAGAGCAGAAAGATTTTTATCATCAGTCTAAATACAACAATACCTGCCTGATGACATTCTTGAACACAGATTAATTAGGCTGAAGGTCTACTTCTTACATCCTAACAGCTGGGCTGGCTCTACAGGGGCACCGGGCATCTCACAGAGGGATCACACTGGCATGGGAAACTCAAGACCAAGACCTGAACCTGTGTCCAAAGCTACCTGGAGTAGACAACGTGCCCTCCTGGCAGCGTCCTACAGCTCCTGGCAGAAATAAAACACCGTTACACCTCTAGAAAAGTTACTCTGATGATGATGAAGCAGTGTGCAGCACCACCCATGCTAACGCGTCCCAGGAGCAGTGCTTACAGCCAGGCTTTGGCAAGAATTGAGCTCCAAGCCAGGCTCTTGCTAACTTCAACGTAAGGAACAGGTGCCTGTAAATCACATCGTTAGACTGTGAAAGTCAAGGTTCTTCATATAAAAATTCTCCACCTTTCCTGAGAAAGAAGAAAACATGAGGTGCGAATGGAATACAACACTGAAGAAATCAACAAAACTGTGAAGCTTTAATTCAGGAAGGAAACCTGAAGACGTGCGGTAGGTCTGTGCAGAGGCCGCGGGTGGCACAGCCAGCGCTTCGGAGCAGAGCGCAGCTACAGAGTTTTACGCACGTTAATACCGCCCTGGCTCTGCAGGGCAGTAAGGCAGCCAGGGAAGAGTTAAAGAATTAAGTCATGTTCCCTTGTGAGGCTCCATTAAGCAATACAAGTGAGTCTTGTGTAAAAGGATTCCTAGTTCATCGCTACAAGTGTGGGTAATGAAGAGGATGCATGCTGGAAATGTCAGATGATCCATAAAGAACCACTGCTGCAAGATTTATCACTCTCGCATCACACTGCTCCGTCACCCCACCTGAATAATGAATGCTTTTTACGTTCACATTTGTGTACAAAACCCATTTGCACAACAGAGAAATCACTCTGGAAGCAGACAGAGATTCTTCCTAATCTCTCACCCAGGCCCCGGCCGCCCGCGCCGCGGAGCTGCGCCGTTAAGGAATACATCAGCGCTAACCAATGCATCACTGCTGCAGCACCCTCCCTCGCACCCGCTCCCAACTGTCGCCCGGCTGACTTCTGTACGAAAAAAGCAGCAAAAGCACAATTTATTTTGCAATAACACACTATAGTGATGGGGCATTAACGAACATTAAGATTAATTGCTCTGAGCTAATGAATCATCCATTACTAATCTCTCAGATGAGGCTATGCAACTAAATAACAAGCTGTAGCTGGACTTTTATTAAATTCTCTGCAGAGTCTCACCTTGCAGTCCTGGCCACAAAGAAATGTTTATTAATTTCTACAAGAGATTTCTTGATAGAAAAAGAGAAATATTGTAAAGAAAGATGAATGAAATCAAAAAGGAACAAGTCAGGAATACGTCAGCTTCTCTCTAGTTACCCCATCCCTTCTCACTCCTGCCGTGCAGTACTTCCAGTAAATGAAGCTCTCGGGTAGTTTCCACCCGCCTGCCAGATGGGAAAGCGTCCCAGGCGCTGCCCAGGGTACGAGCGCACTCCCAGAGAGTAAAGGCAGCTCTGGTAATCACAACTTGTCTGTGTGTCCAAGTACTGAGGCAGTACCTCAGAAAACACCCAAATAACACAGCTTCCTGCTGCATTTGTTGGAAATCAGAGCGATAACATCACCCTCCGATCTCAGCTACTGTATGATCCCACACAATGTTTTTCTGTCTAGTTAAAGCCTTTTTGTTTTTCTTTTGGCTCCTGTTCACAAACGCGCTCTACAGGTACCAGACACCTACCAGTTTCCATCTCTGCTCCGGAATAGCACTGATATCCACAGGATGACGCTCTATTACATTGAGAAAACGGGCCTCGGGCACAGCAATAGCACAGATTATATGGATCCACCTGGAAAAAAAAAGTTGGAGAGAAATCAAGAGTCTACCATTGTTTGAATTAAATACTCAAGAGGGCAGTTAACATTTCTCCAGCTCCCTCAGTATCAAGGCACATTTACGGCGGTTGGCAGCCTTGGCAACATTACCAACTGACTGTTAATCACAGTCCCACCAGGTAAATGTCTCTGGAACGACAGGGATCAACCTTCTTATGCATCTGATCTCATGTGACACTAAACATTCTCTGAAAAGACTTTTCTCTGAGAATGAACCCAATTTAACAGTGTTTGGAGCCGCATTACCCCTGCTCCTGGGAAGCCTGGTGCAGAGTGTAAGACAGCACAGTTATTCAAGCTCATCCTGCCAATTTAGTGAGCAGTAGTTACCTCCATAATGCCAAAACTAGCTGCTACACTGGACACCAAATTCCCAACACTAGAACATTACATGCAGTATGGACAGTCAAAATATTTAAGAACATCACTTACCGCCCATCAGTGGTCATCTGAAGAGCTCCTCCCCTGAGATTACAGAGGCAGCATTCCTGTAGGAACAGAACTCCTTCAGAACTGGACCAAAAGGCTCTGTCAGATTGCCTGTCCTTCCCCAAAACTGACTATACCACGTCTGGGATGCAAAGGCAAACCGCACCCTCCCACCACCCGTCTCTGTTGAAGTATCCAATTAACTCCCACAGTAAGTTTTCTTCTGTCTACAGACGAGCAATGCTTACCGCTGCCCACGCGTTGGCCGAGCACCGTGAGCACGACCAACTTTCATTCACCAAATCCGGACGTATTCCATAACAGCCTGAAAGAAACAAAGCGATATCCTTCAGAGTTTTACTAACAGATCTGCAGTATTGACTCATTGGACTTTTCAATTCAGAAACATCTTTGAAATCAGGTGCAGCATTTGAATAACTATATTCAACAGTCTAGGCTCAGACAAAAGTCGTAAGAAAAGTCATCCTAGGGAAGGGGGGGGGCAGAATTTGGGACCAGCAGGTCTAAAACCAAACAAAACCACACACAGATAACCCTCAACATACTTTTTCCCCCTCTTGCGAGGATTACAATAGCAGTACTTGGATCCTTCAGGCAAGAACTGGGCTCAAAAATGATGCTACTACTGCTGGAATGCACTCGCACAGCAAAACAGTTCAGATCACTGAATTTGAGCACGACTGAAGCAGTCATCTTTGCTCGGTGGTATTATGAGGAAGGACAAATTCACTAATGTTGCAAGGAAATGAAATACACGCATTTCACATATTTAACAGTATTTAAACTAATACTGATCTCTGGTTATATGAAGTGAAGAAACATCTGACTTTACAGAGCGTCAACGGCTGTAACATGCAAGCACCAAATCCTCCTACATACTTCTCCGCAGCACCAAAATAGTAAAGTGGTATTATACTCATTATAAAGAGAGGGAAATAAGACCGAAAAAAGCCCTTAAAATTCTGTAAAAGGCACTGAGATTTGCCACTGAAGATAATAGGAACAAGACATACAAATACTTTTGAAAAATGGATCTACGTGATTCCCGCAAGCTCGCAAAGAAAGCCTGTAGCAGAAAACTAAACATGCCACAAATTGCTGGCCAGCATCCCAGCTAACACAGAGTCCACCCCATGGCCTTTCCCTATCCTCACAAAATCGCACATAAAACTTCAGCTGGAGAGTCTCCAATTACCGAATTAAACTTGCAAGAAGTTATTCAGAAGGCACTGAGGCTGCCACAATAACCTGATTTATAAAAATCATCCGCTTAACCAGATAAACACTATGTCAAAAGGAGTCAATAATATAGATCCACAGCTGTCTCCCACATCTGCAGACTCTTTTCATCATATGGCAAATCAAGAAAGATTCACCCCAGTCCTAGAAAACGGGCAGGGGTGTCGAGTCGAAAAAACTGATCTGGAAACCGAGCTGAGAGAGAGCAGTCGCCCTTAACCGAAACACTGCTGGAGCTCAAACCGGGGTAGAAGAGGCTGAAATTTCAGCACTGATTTCTTGCCTCGGGACCACAGGTAGCTGGGCTGCGGGACCTGAGGGGAGAAAATCCCACTAACTGAACGCCAGATTGTCCCGTAACGATGATCCTAATGCAACAAGAAAAGTATACTCTTTTTAAGGACTATGTCAATGCCTTATAAGCCCAGAAACCTTCACAAAAGCTTTCTTCGCCATGCGTCCTTGCCGATGTCATAACCTAGCACAGTTGGGTGAGGGCACTTCTCCATAACGAGTAGACTGCCAACTGGTTTTACAGCGTGCTGTCAGATTAACCGAAATACACCTCCCCACTGCAATCCTGCAATAAAAGCAAATGGATTCTCTGCAGCAAAGTCAAAGGAACATCACAGTCCAGAAGTACAAACAGCAATGAGGAAACAACAAGACGCCGGAGACCACATCAGACTAGATTTAACTTCTATCCTATCCTCAAGGGTAGAGCACAGCCAAAATAGAAAGCTGAATTTCTCTACGCCCCGTCTGAGCCTGCGACCTAACATCACCGTGCCCACATCCCTCTGTCCCTAAATAGAATCTGGCCACCGAAACCCCTTTGATAGACTGGACTATTGAAGACATATGGACGTACAAGAGGCAGTAGCCTGTTCTGACCGCTGCAGGGACCGCAATTTGTGAAGTAAGAAAACAATCTTCATCCTCACGCTCGCTCTGCACCACCCGCTCGTACTGGCCAGAAGTGACCGCGATCACGGATGCAGTACAGAACTAGAAGGTGCACTGCAGTTCTCCGCAAGAGACCGTCCTGCCGAGCTGCACGGTGACCTGCCCGCTATGAAATTGGAACAACAAAAGTCATTCCAGCTGATGCAAGTCAAATAAGATTTCCCATCTGTCATGATCAAACAGCTGAACAGTAATTCGTCACATCTCCTAGTAGTTAACATTTGCACTCGTACATGTCGTACAATCTACAGTGAAGGTACACTCTACCAGGATTAATCAGATCTTCTTTTAGACGTAACTATCAGGGAAACAAACAGACATATGCTCCCTTTGTAATCAAGTGCCATTCCTACAAACAGTAACAGAGACACTAATAAAATATATCTCAGAAACTACTCCCTAATCTCTGATGCACGCAAGGACAATACAACCTTACCCAGCAGACCAATATTTGAAGAAGCAAAGAGTGCGATCGGCTTTGTGATTTCTGCTTTATTACAAAAAAATGAAAGATAACAAAAGAAAGACCCTTTGCTGTGAGACAGAGAAGACTCGGCCAACAAAACAAACAGTAAAAAGAATTATTTGTGTGTATTTTTAAGATCGGTGACTGACAAGATGGACTCGGATATACAGACACACTGGTACCCGAAAAGGAGAAAGCGGGAGTGACAGGTATAGCAAGCATGCCAAGAAGGAATTCAAATACAGGCAACAGACAAAGAAACTTCTGAGATTCTCAATACTCAAAACACTTCGGTGCAGAAGGCAACACTCACTGGCATGAACCTGCAGGCAGCATTTGGCACAGGATATCAAGGGACTGGTTCCATCCTCTCCAATGTATGAATTTGAAGGAAGGGGCTCTGTGTTTTCTCCGCTTGAGGTAAAGCACATCTCCGGGATCAGGGGCTTGGTCTTCTGTCCACACTTAGAAAGGTGGACGAAAGAGGTGGTCTCCCCTCCGGAGACTGGGAGAGCTTCTTTATCCATCTGTAAGGACTTCAAGAGAAAATACCATCACATGGAACCACCTCTCCCCCGGTCACAATTCTAACATTAAAGTCAGAGCACATTGCAGAGGAAAAAAAAAAAAAAAAGAGGGAAGAGGCATTCGCATGACAGCTTACTATGACTAAACAGTTAATACTGCTTAGCTGCGGCAAA
>NW_009646958.1:1043559-1048139 GCF_000708025.1 Charadrius vociferus
AAATTGCGGGGGGAAAAAAAAAAAAAAAAAAAGTCATCCAACACCTGACACGATGCAGCACAAATACTGAATTTCAACTCCTGCCTTCCCCCGCCCCCCCGCCCCCGCCTTTTGCTCCTCTCTCTCTTCCTTAGGCCTGTACTGGGATCTGCAATTTATTCTGAAAGCTGAAAGAAGCGTTAGCATAATGAGAAGTTTTCCCAGGTTTTCATCTGTAAGAATCTAAATTCTTAAATTGCAGCTGAAAACACCAAGGAAAAGAAAAAAAAAAGAAAATATTAATAAAAGCAAGACCTTCCCTCCCCCTCTCCCATCCTTTTGGCATTCTTCCCTACTCTCTCCGCAAGAATTTCTCCAGAAGGGCATTTCAAGGTTCCTGATAGCAGACCAGAGTTAAAAACAATGGATTAAAACAGTCCAGCTGTGCCCAGTTTTCCTCACAACCATTATACAACACCATCCGGCAATCAGAACAGACATTTTCTTTTCCGTCTGTATAATAAATCAAGAGATTTTATCGAAGGGGGCGGTGGGTTCTGTTTTTCTCAAAAAAAGCTGCCAACACATGCACATGCATCTATGGCCATATTCCTAGCGGACACACAACGCCAGATCTGGCTCTAGAAGCGTGCAAGAACAAATCAACGCACAACTGAGCAAATGACTAATTCATCTGATAAATTTTGCCTTTCGGCTCATAACATATCCCAAAGCATATCGGTAGTTTCCAAAAAATGATGTATGTGCTTACTCAGTAAATTTCTATTTTGCTGCTTGTTTGCATATATTCAGAAGTGCGGACCCCGAGCTACACGAGAGCGATCGCGTGCCCAACGTGGCACCGCTCCTCTGCGTGAAACCGTGTTTGCAGCGCAAAGCTCTTCATGTGCGATTTAAAAAATGAAAGCTGAGAAAGGCAGAGGAGCCGGGAAAGACGACAAAAAAAGGCTCCATCCGCCGCCTCTGCCAAATCCAAACACACTTCTTCAGTGTGCAAATTTGTGTGAGTCTTCTTTCTTTATTATAAAGGTCTGCACCGTGACTCACACAGTAGCCACCGCTCAGTACCCACCACCGCCCCGTCCCGCGGAGCAGGATCCGGAATTACCTGGTTGTACGGGTAAAAGAGGGTGCAGACAGCACAGTACGGCTCGCTCAGGGCAGCGGCTGCATTGAATTTTCTTTCAGCTGGGAAATTATGTGCTTTATTCTTCCACTGGAGGGAAAGTAAAGATTTCAAAGCCTCTGGGTCACTCATGTCTTCCTCCCCAGAAAACGGAAATGTTTCTAGAAAGAAAAAAAAATAATCCCAAAACAATGGACAGTCAGAGGAGACTACAGAGAGTAGAGGCAAAAGCAGCAAGGTAGGGTTAAACAGTTAATGTTTAATTAGGAAGTTTTATTAATTTAATTAAGAAGTTCAATAAGAACGTTCAACTTGTCCGTGGTTCCTCATTGTGTGCCTCAAATACTTCCTCAGACGGCCGTCACCTCCACTGTACGGGCAGGACGGACAAGACAGACACCGAGCACCGGATGGAACTGGCCATGAGGAAGAAGGAAGAGAATCTGCATTTACTGCCCCCGGAACTCTCTCCACTTGCCAGCTGGGGAGACCTCCAGCACCCTTTTAATGATGCCACGTTCAACATGCGTGATACGAGTGCGAGGAAACGCCCCGGTCCCTCTCCTGCTGGGAGCCGCATCCTCTGGGAGATGCGCGTGCAGTTCGTGCTGGTTTGGTGCAGCAGCTCCCAGTTCCCACCGCTCAGCACCGAATCTGGTTAACCTCCCCAAAGCGCATCCTGGACCTGTTTCCGCAAACACAAGTCTTGGCCATGAGACAGCCTGCATTTGAGTTTTCATTTTACTTTTCTGCAGCTGCTTCACGGCTGCTTCCATCCAGCGCGCACCAACCACTAAGCCCTCCATCTGCATTAGCCACCAGCTTTTCTCCTGCCAGAGCTCTGATAGGTACTGCTTGCGCTAATTAGTTTGCTAATTCTTTGTTTTCACAAAACCTTCAAAAGGCCCTTGGCATTTTACGATTAAGCCACCGCAAGCTCCATTTGTGTCGGTCTGGGGGTCTGAGTTTCTTACCATTCCTCATTAAGGAATTTTAAGTCACTACAAGCGTTAAAAGAAATTTTCCACGCAAGACGAAGCGTAAACCACTCATTTCATTGTCAATCCGCAAAGTTTCCAAAAGAGCAGCTTTGGCCAGGGGAACTCAAAAACATCTTAGTGGCACATTATCACCAGAGCCCAGCTCATTAAACCAAACTGTTCACTGCTTCACTGTTAATTACTGGAACTGCGCAGTTAATGTTCTGCTCTCAACAAGTCTAACCCCATTTCTACCTCTACCTCAGACTCTTAGGTTTACCAGAAACGATAAAAGGAACTTGTAGTAAACCACTAACGGCTAAGTTTACATCTCAGATTCTAAATGTTCCCCCCAACTAATCCAATATCTATTCGCCAGACAATGTGGGAAATTTTATTGTGTTTAATTAATCAACCTTTTTTTTTGAGACGATGGATGCTGTCTGGGTATCTCCCTCACACTTCAAATGAGGGTTACTTCTTAAAAAGTGTCTTTTCTTACTCCATTTTTTATCTTGGTATCCAAAGGCTAACAGCAATTGCTAACGCCACAGCACTGCACAGGATTCTGCTGGAAAGGGAGACGAACAGGGAGAGCCGTGCGGGGGCGAGCGAGGCTGTCCTTCCTGGGGGAAGACGCTGCTCACGCCAGGAGCTCACTGCCAGTTCTGCGCGTATCCGACCAGCGCTGGGCCTCGCAACAAAACGCATTGACGAGGACGTGTTCTACAGTCGTCACTTCAGCCACACGTGCTTACGTGTCCGCACCTCGTGTAAGGCACAGACAAAATTTAAAATATACCGGTGATCTCAGGTATGCAGACTGGGGCTTTCAAGATGCTTTACTTTCAAAGCAGAGCCCAAACCTCACCTTCTGAGGAAATCAAGCATCTTTAACGACATTTTAAGACAAGAGCCAAAGCCCAACCCACGCGTTTCTCCGAATTTTAGCCAAGGCACATCAGGAGACAGGCAAGGATTTGCGATACCAGCGAACTCGATGAAGCCCGCACCAGAATCCAGAGTGACAGAGGGAGAGAAAAAAAGGAAATTTCTGTTGTACGTTATCATCACCTTCACTCACCCAGGATGGATTCTAGGCTACACACAGCATTCAGCACGGCTCCTAATGTTTGAAGCAAGTTATACACAAGCAGAACAGGCTAATGATTTGTCTCAGCTGAGATTCAGCATACGCATTCCCTTAATTTCCACGCTCACTCTTCCTCACAGCAGCGTCCAGATCATCCTCACACATTAGCCCCGAAGACGCAAGGAGTGCAGAGCTGCTTCTATTCCCCGGCAGCGAAGAGAAGAATCTCTTTGATCAGATTTTGCCCAACAGTGCTGTGAATCAGTCCCCAAGAAATGCCAGCTTTCGCAGATAGCTGCTCCCGAGTCAGCCCGCAAAGTCCCCGTACACCACCCAAAAAGTCAAAACAGTGAAAAGAATCTGTCTAATGAGGATCCTTCAGCACAAAGTTTGCTGCAAGGTCTCGCACCAAAACAGGATAACTAGTCTCAACTGCCTTCCAGCGCTTCACTCCACGTTACACGTGTGCAAGACATCAAATGCGGCATCCTTGGTAAGGAAATGGAGCTGTGCGTGCACAGAACATCCCCTTCTTACACTAAGTTTCTCTAAAAATCAATGGATATATTCTCTGAAGGAAAGCAAGCAGGAAAGACATCCCTTTGGAAAAAAAAAAAAAAAAAAAAAAAGTTGTAAGTTGCTTGAAAGCAGGGACTGCCAACTGCACCTTCACGCGCCCGCCCCAGCACGCGAAAGCTTCTTACTATGGACTTTTCTATATTTTGAGTACTTTATAATGGGGACATGTCGTGGTTTAACCCCAGCTGGCAACTAGAACCACGCAGCCGCTTGCTCACCCCCTTACCCCCCCAAAGGAGGGTGGTTGGGGGAAGAGGGGAAAAAAGGAGGGGAAAGGGAGGGTAAAACCCTTGTGGGTTGAGATAAGGACAGTTTAATAGGAACAATAAGAGAAAAGGAAAAATGACAATAATAATAATAATAATACACGCAGCCGCTTGCTCACCCCCTTACCCCCCCAAAGGAGGGTGGTTGGGGGAAGAGGGGAAAAAAGGAGGGGAAAGGGAGGGTAAAACCCTTGTGGGTTGAGATAAGGACAGTTTAATAGGAACAATAAGAGAAAAGGAAAAATGACAATAATAATAATAATAATGACACGGGTCACTCTCACCGCCCGGTGGATTGGCACCGTCTGGAGCAGTGACCGCAGATCCCCGCCCCGACCAGCCCCCGTCTATGTACTGAGCAGGAGGTCTATGGTATGGAATATTCCAGTGGCCATTCCATCCTCGTGTCTATACTGCTGTGGGAAGCTGAAAAAAGTCCTTGACTAGTGTAACTATCACCTAGCAACAACTAAAACCAATAGGTATTATTGGCATTCCTTTCACAGCAATCACCAGGAAGAAAATTAACTCTTTCC
>NW_009646958.1:1052450-1085804 GCF_000708025.1 Charadrius vociferus
TTACCCCCAGCTTGCAACTAAAACCCCGCAGCCGCGTGCTCACCCCCTTACCCCCCCAAAGGAGGGTGGTTGGGGGAAGAGGGGAAAAAAGGAGGGGAAAGGGAGGGTAAAACCCTTGTGGGTTGAGATAAGGACAGTTTAATAGGAACAATAAGAGAAAAGGAAAAATGACAATAATAATAATAATAATAATGACACAGGTCACTCTCACCGCCCAGTGGATTGGCACCGTCTGGAGCAGTGACCGCAGATCCCCGCCCCGACCAGCCCCCGTCTATGTACTGAGCAGGAGGTCTATGGTATGGAATATTCCAGTGGCCATTCCATCCTCGTGTCTATACTGCTGTGGGAAGCTGAAAAAAGTCCTTGACTAGTGTAACTATCACCTAGCAACAACTAAAACCAATAGGTATTATTGGCATTCCTTTCACAGCAATCACCAGGAAGAAAATTAACTATTTCCCAGCTGAAGGCAGGACAGGGCAAGAGCCAGAAGTGGTAAATTACACCACGCAACAGAAGTGAGAGGTAAGAGGGGGTTTTTTTGGACCGTTCTGGCATTCACAGTGACTGGAATGCGGGAAAATAAAAAACAGTGATGTACAGTTAAGCACTGAGAGATTTTCTAATTCTCATTTCTGGATCTGCCAAGAAAAGTTGCACCCCAACACGCACATTGAATTAAAAAGCCAACCAAAAATTTAGAATTAACTTTCCCCACACACGTAACAGCAAAGCTAACCTCTGCCGGTTCTCCGAGGTGAACGGATCTCATTTTAATGCAATATCTAAGAAAAGGCTTTTACTTTAAGATGTTATATTCTGTGAACTATTTTTCCCCTCCTTTGCCCAAAATGCTGCCTCATTCTGCAGCCAGCAAAATATTTTTCTTGAGAGAAAAAAAGGGTGGGAGGTGAGAAGGGACACCTCCCACGGATGAATTTTCATTCCAGCTGGGTTATCAAAATGGGAACAGGCTGCATTTTCTATCAGTTAAGTGTAACACAAACAGTTTCAGGCCACCCAGATATGTTAACGACTTCAGCAATTTTTCAGCTCAGAGAAGACGTACAAGCACTGCCAGGGCCAGAGCACTCACCCTCATCGCTCGAGGTCTCCTGTTTAACCACCGACAAGGGGGAGCGCGTCGGGGGTTTGCCCAGCGGGTGACGACGACTCTTCTTTATCTCCATCTTCATTTTTGAAAAAGCAGCAGCAGTCTGTAACGAAGCAGAACAAGCGAGATGGGAACCCCAGAATACCTTGGGGAGCAAAGGAGAGCACAGCACAACCCAGGCAGAATCCTTCTCACAAAACTTTCTTGAATTTACACGGCAAACTTTTCACTGCCTTTGGACCGCAAGCAACTAAGCCTCCCAAGCCCATTACTGTAGTAGATAAAGCTGACGCTATCTCTTAAGATGTCGGGTAAAGGTAAACTACAGTGTTTTTTGTTAAAATCAGAACAGTCTCAAGCCTGCCAATCCCATTAGCTTATGGAAAGTCTGGTCAATCACAAAAACAGCTAGGAAACCTCGCACGGAGTTTACGTACAGAGCACACAGGACCAGAAACGTTTTACTAGAACATGGCAGTGCATTTTGTGGCCAGCGTGTTTCCGCTGCACCGTACCCACTGCCCTGTGTGCCAACCGCCACTGGAAATCCCGCCTGCAGCCTCGGCACGGGGGCTCGGAGCCCTCCGCGGCGCTGGGCGCCGCACGCGCTACGGGCGAGTTACTTTGCCCGAGAAATCGACAGCAAACGTGAACACAAGCAGCAGTGCTACAGCACTGGGGATGACATCCAAGTACATTCCCTGTCACACAGGAGTGTGCAGAGATGAAGGCACTTACAGCAGCCTACCATAGCACGGCATTTTTTTTCCTCTCTAGTCTGCAGCCATTATCTTAAAAAAATATACGTGCAAGGTATGCTAACTGTGCCGTGCCGGTATGGCAACGCACGTTTCCCCCTATCCCCACCATTTCCAACAGCGCTTTGCCATTCCCTCGGCTCTCGCAGCAGCACCATACAGGAAAACTGAATCAGAATCACACCGCTCTGACTCGCAGCTAATTCCTAAACATGTTCCTCCTTCCTCTTGTGGAAACTGCCCTCGGGAAAACACTCCCCAAGGAAAAGAGATGCCCGAGACAGATTATATGTCGCGAACTGTATTGTCCATAAAAAAAAAGTTTTCTGCCAACTTTTCCAGTGCTAAGTCTTCATGACGGAGAAGATCCCTAGGCAACACTACACAGCAGGCCAAGCGCACAGCACGTGCCATCAGCTGGACAAGTCAGAAACAAGACAGAAGAATTATTGAAATGGTGTGATTGAAGGTCCCCTCAGCATCGTTTGGTTTTACCACTCTGAGAACAGTTGTTCCGCAGCAGCCCTTTGCCTGTGCTGGGTCTTCCTGCCTAGTGCTTGGAGGATTATTTCAGTATAATCTGTACCGTTAGTAACAGGAAAAGGGATTCTCTTCTGAAGACAACAGAAAGTTTGATTCATCGGGTAGCAGCAATGCAATGATGGACTGAACTATGGACTGAACTGTGAGAAAATACCCAGTCTCTTCCTGTAAAATCACTCTCTGGCTCACCAGCACGGCACTATTCCGCTGGAGGCTCGGGCACAATTCGGGACTCCTCTCGTTCCAAGTTTGATCCTCAACTTGTTGCTTAAAACTAGCAAATATTACAGTCACCTCCTTGGTCATGCATACCTGTAAATCACTGACCTCTGGAGCGACCTCCGTATTTTCTGCTTCTGCATTCTCCTCCTCCTTCACAGAGATTTCCATAGGGACCGTCTCCTCCTGCCAACTTGGACTCTTCTGGGTGGCAAACTGCTCAAACGCCTGCTGGCAGGACATGCGCTCCTTGTCAAACACCACCTTTTTGGTCCGTGGAACCACATAAAGCATGGGAATGATCGGCCGAGGTTTAAAGTCATCTTCTTCAACCGGTGCCTCCGAGGGCTGGATAACGTTCAGGGGAGCTGGGGGCGAGCTCTTTTCCGCTGTGGACGATGTGGGTACTGCTGGGGCTACTGGTGGCCGTGCTGCCGGTGCCTCGTCCTCCGCCAGCTGCTGCTGGGATGGCGGCGGCAGCGGTGGCGGCTGCTGCGGGAGAGGCGGCTGAGGTGTTTGCAGATGGTGCTGGTGTTGATGGAAGAGGTGCTTCTTCTTCCTCTCACCTTTTACTTTCGGAGGACGGGCCTTTACTTTGCAGTCACCTGTTTCAAGAAATAGCCAACATTTAGCTTCAGACGCCAAGATTTCTGGGCATTTCATATTTTTCTCTTTTCATCAGAAAGCTCCATGCTGGGCTAACAGATTACGTTATGGTGTCATTCTTCCCTTCCCACAGGCAGACAGAAAGCTGTAGACACATTCAGCTGTACCTCAGCACTGACCTGGAGAAGCCCACTTCAGAAATAAAAGACTTGTGTCATTTCTATGGACTATTTAATTCTTGACTGGAGCAGAAAGGCTGCCAAAATAAATGTTGCCTGGAGGGAAAATATCTAAACCTCTAAGAAACCGGACAGTGTGCCAGAAAACACCTAATATATTGCATTAGCCATGACTCTGTATTTCAAGTTTTCTGTATCAGAAGTCTCCAATGTGGGGTTTGCAAACCCATCCACTGGGGTGCAGGGAGAAAATATTTTTGTACAATTAATAAATAAAATATATTTTTAGAATAGTAATTTGTCTTTATCTCACCTGTTTTAAGATTTCAATTTTTGCGTATGCTACATAACGTACATAATATGTTAGCACAGTAACACAAGTACAGATTTTATAAATAAATATACGTATACAGGGAGGTGTGCTCAACAATTTTTTGCTGATGAGTGGGCGCGATCAAAAAAGTTTGCCGTAACCTCTGGACCAACCCCCCTTTACTGCTCCCTCCATTTGCAAACAGAGCTCTTATCTGCGTGTCAACGCATTCGACAGCCCTGGGAAATGAAGAATTGAACACCACCACCTGAATCATTATTACCAAAAGATTTCTACTGTAAGGTCTTTTAAAAAGATGCCGTTAAAACATAAATCAAGCACAGCATTGAACGAAGCCGATAGTGGACACCATGCCAGTGCTCGTTACTGAGGTATCCTCCCCTACCGCTTGCTCCATTTGTCCTTGTTTCCCCTGCCCTACTGTCATTCATCTTATCTGCACGGTCTTGCAGGTCTCTGGCATGGCTGTGACAACAAAACCACTTCCTGAACAGAGAGACATCTCAATATTTTTACCAGAGGCAGTAACAACCCGTAAAATCTTCCCCACCTATCTTCCTAATGTAACTCTGTTAAAGGATCCAGAGAGTCTGATTTTAAAGCAGTAATTAAAATTCCTGCTGGCCGCTGAGCGCGTGTCTCTAGGTCAGGACAGGAGACGCCTTCGCATCTTGCCTTATTCCACCTAAAATGATGTATGTTCCCTTTGCCCGACTCTTCCCCCACTTCATGAATGAAGTTATCAGTTCACTCGAAGGAAAGTAAATAACAGACGCTCCACAGAGAGATGCCAGTGCTCAATTTATTTCATAAGAGATTGTTTTTCACCTGCAGATGTGATGACTAGATGGCTCTGCTGCAAAAGGTCATTCTCCCACTAACAAGATGGGGAGGAGGGCTGACGAACGGAAGACAGAAAAAGACTATTGACCCTAATAACGACGCTTCACCAATCCCGGCTTGCTCAGTCTCCTCCATTAAGGACTAAACCACAGCTGACCAGCCAAACCTGGCACACAGAAAATCGAATAAACCACCACACAACCACGAGGTATCGGCAGGAGGAAGAGTTTGAAACGAGAAGGTGAATAATCCCACAACAAGTTTAAGTGCTAAAATCCCTGCTGAAATCTTCGAGGGGATACCGCAACCCCACTGTTTCCCAGAAGTTTGGTCTGATGACTTTATTTACACGAATTTATAAAAATGGGAACAAGTCCAGCCCAAATAGTTATTGTTGTACTTGTGTAGGCAGTCCCTCAGATAAACTGGTTTGTTCTATCACAGAGAAAGGAATATTGAATTTCCTTAGAGAAACAAACATATCGAATGAAAGGCAAATTGGATTTTTCCCCAGTTGCACAAAACCAGATCATATTTACTCTCTCTACACTTGGAGAATTCTCTACCCAACAACACCACAAATGCCATTCACCAGCTTTATTGACTTCTAAACGGGTAATTTGACAGCAGCTGGCATATAGAACTTTGTTTAAAAGTTTTTGCATTAAGAGGAACAAACTAGCTTGCAAGTGAATCTATAAAATCAGAAGCCCGGAAAAAATGAGGTAAAATTCAAAGTCCCTATCTGGCTATCACGAACGCTTCTAGAAAGGAAAGGGATCTTCATGCACAGATCAATACGACAGGTTAACAGCGGAATGCCTACCAGCTCTCCTTCCGCTGGAGAAGAGGGGCACAAGGAGCAGAGCTGGAGCACATGGAAAACTGTACCATGACGGTGGGTTTCCCAGGTGCGAAAACCTGCTCGTCTAGAGAGAATTTGAAATACTATACGGAGTACACTAAAGCTGCAGGTATACAATAGCTTTGAGGGGAAGAGGTGTTGGTGGGGAAATCAAACCGCTTACACAACACCGTGCGCTGTAGCTTTGGGCAATGAGCTCATGAAAAGCTGCTCTAAGAGCATGGACTTCATCCGGTAGAGCAACAGCCCCTGCTATTGGGCGAAGACAATTAGAGATGGACTTCAGCATCAGCAATTTAGCCACAACTTTAGTTAAATAATTTGTACTGTCAACAGCTCAAAAAGCAACAGTAAATTAGATCTATTAAAAAGCATGAGCACCTAGATAAGACGACACTAAACACAGGAGAAAGCAGAAGAGTTTTGCCAGTACGTCCCTCCAGTGTGTCTTTCAAGAAGACGTCTGTGTTTGTGTAACACCTGCGCTCAAGGGTTCTTCTTTAATCCACATGGGAGCTCTGTGTGGTAGATGAAGTAATCACAAAGACTATTCCACCATCCTGATGTTCCTCATAAACACTGAGTTCACATTTTCCCTTCAATAGCATTACTTACTTCCAGGAAGAGAACATTACCCTAAAGCAATCCCTACACACCCGGCGTTAGATCCTGTCCATCACCTATGCTAACAGAACACGCGAACGTGACCGGTACAAGACCAGAAAGCAAAAGTGGCAGGAAAACACCTTCTACTTGCTGCTAGGAATTGTGTCTGCTCAGTTGTTACCAGAGCTCCGTACAGCACGTGCTACAAATACGCAGACGGCCAGAGTGACTGCCAGCACTCTTCCGAAAAGGCTCTGTTTTTTCCTACACATTGCTAGAAAAGTCCAGAAAGCCTCCCAAGACAAACTTTTGTGCTACGACATTGTTTCATGATAATCCTTCCATCACATTAAACCCTCTCATCCCTTAATGACTTTACAAGTGCCAGATTAAGCAACACCGGAGAAAAATCGGCAAGAGACGAACCACTTGGCTAATGGCCAACTCTTGAGATCTCGCCCGAATTAAAAACCTCACGTAGCAAACGGTCATCTAAAAATCAGTTATGCACCAATTTGCTACTACATACAGCTAACAGCAGAGAAGTTTTCATTTCTGGTTCACTGGTGTCTTGATCACAGTACTGCTTCATGTAATTACGCACTTAGTTTACAATTGCAACACTCAAAAGGATATGTGGGAATGCCATTTAATGAAATGCGGTGGAAAATAACACACAACAATTTTGCAGTTAGGCATCTCATTGCTTCTCCTCACATTATTAAAACAAAATACAAAAAAAAAAAAAAAATATCCTGCGGTAAGGTCCATGGTTTGCAGCCCCGGTCTGCAGGACCGCTCACGGGCAGAGTGTCGCGGGTAACGCCTGCTGACTCACCGGAGGCGTTCGTGCTGCTTGGCACACCCAGAGAAGAGCAGAGCTTAAAGACTCTCCTTTTTAATTTCAAGTCCCAAGACAACCTGCTAAGAATACTAAATGCATTAATAGCAACATAATAAATTATTAATATAAAGCTGAGTCATAAAAACCAGAAGAAAACAACTTGAGGTATCTGGGTCAGAAATCCTGAAAACCTCAAGTTATTAACACTCGGCTAGTCCAAAACACCAATGTGAAGCATAGGACCTACTTTGAAACTACCAATGATTACTTCGGAATCCATTTCCTCCTCCTCCTCTAGGTCATCTTTTCTGGTGGCCGTAGAACATCAAGCCAAATTAAAACCAGAGGAAGAGAAAAAGGAAGTGAAGGAGTGGGAAACTAAATCGCCACGAGCGGGGCCACCCAAACATCCTATTTTCTTTTTCAAGATGAAACCGTAAGACACTTGTGAGAGGTAATGCAGACAGTAGGATGTAGAGAACTGGAGAATTCAGTGCTATTTAACTGCTATATTGCATTAAGAAACTTGTCTATTTGCCAACAGTCACACTGAGCACCAGACCCCTCAGAAACTGCAAAGCAATAGTCCAATTCTAGCGGCACTTTCTGCAATGGTGCTGAAAATAAGCTTTTCCCTCTCGTGCTAACAGTTAAAGAGCTCTTAACACGTAGTCTAAGTGTATGATTTGGAACCTATTCGGCTAGAACAGAGGTTTTATTGTTTCTCTGCCGTTCTAAGGATCTCAGATCTGTCCTTGTCACTTATCTCTTGTCTCTGAAGGGATATCAGCATTTCGGGCCATTTATTACAAGCATCAACTGTTAAACTTGTACAAGAGCTAAAAGCGTACAATTTAACACGCTGCTGACACTTTCAAGCTTAGGGCAATAGAAATTAACTATCTGCACTGCGCTACTCCTGCTCTGTACAACAATGATTTTCAAACTCCTTATTTCCCATGAAAAAAGAAAACACACCATCTAGCTAAGAGACTCTGGAACTGAACAAAGACCTCAATTCTTTTCCCAGAGCTTCCACAGATTTCCTTTAAGATCATTATCAAGGTTCTCTAAACAGTTGGCAGCCTCCGTTTTCTCCAAATGCAAAACAAATAATGGATACATACAATGCATGAAAATGAATTCACTGGTGTTTACGAAGCGCTGGAGAGTGCCTCAGAGAGAGAGCGCATCACAGACACATCGACTACTTAACCACGCACATTAGGGAGGGAGAGGGGGGAAGCAGCTTACTCCCAGCGAGAACTGCAACCTTTCTTACGCAGCCAAGAAAAAAATAAAGGTATCACAAAAAAAGCCTCCGGCAAGATGGCTGAGGTCAGGGCTTTGGACTAACCATACGCTGAAGAAATCATCAAGGACTGGGAGTTGTCACGGACTGGTATTAACTTCAGCCGTGCAAAGAAAGCTGAAAAACTTCCCTCCTACAGCCAGACTTGAAGAAAACCGAACCTGCGCGTTGCACCCGTGCAGCAGCTGTGAATCCCACCCAACCTAAGGCTGCCCTGATCCCCAGTGTCTGTAAGAAACGGGGAGGGAGGGAGGGAGGGGAAGGGGAAAGATTAACTGCAGGAGGGAATGCACAAATCATTCCTTTACAGAGTAGGACACAAAATATATTTATTTGTTTCTCTATGAAATATTTAAAAATATTCCTCCCCTAATATATATTTTTACAAACCTGTAATAGTTTTGGCAGAAATTTCAAGCGCTGCCAAGAAAGCTATTTGGACTGAATCCTTAAAGAGAGGGAAAAATCAATTGCTGCTGTAAATGATGGTGTATTTCAGCGAGCATAGATTTAATATTGGGAAAGGCTCCACTGATATTTCCACAGAAATAAACAACGGCAGACAAGTTATTTACAAATGTGTTTTAGAGAGACAGCTTGCCCCAGTTCTTCACTGAAGCGATCTGCCATCAGCGCGCAGGGCCCTCACCTTCTCCCTCAATCACTTTGTTCCTCTCCTCTTCCTCTAGATCTGGCCCTCTTTTCAGCTCCTCTTTTACTTTCACATCTTCCAAGGCAGTTTCGATAGCCATGACATCCCCGAGAGACTTCTGATCCTCCGTTTTATGTCTTCTGGGTTGACTTCTTTTTCTGTGAGACCTAGAAGTACAGAAGTGTGATTTGACATAAAAGAACAGCCTTCAATATATAAAACGATCACTGACTTAAAAAGCTGAATACAAAACAAAAGGATCTGCTTTGGAGAGAAAACACAAGGTAGCTAACAATAGCTGCAGGGCAAAACGTATCTGAAAGGAAACAGATGAACCTTGCATAACACAATATTTAAGATCCATTCACAGCAGCCATTAATTGTCCCGATTTCTCGGAGAGCTTTTTCCCACCATTACTAATGTAAGCTCACGAGCTGCAGTTGGAATGATTTTAATTGTATTTTAAATCTATTTTGCTTGTATTTCAAAATAGAGATGAAAACTTGCTATAAATCTTGCTTTCATCCTCTGCCGCCATTCTATCATTTCTTTTCATTCTGTACGTTCTTCCCTTTGGCAAACTGCTGGAAGTCTGCAAAGCATCATCTTCCAGCTCCGAAACATTACCCAGCACTGCCAGTTTCTAAAAACACAGCATAATGAATGCATAGAGCATAATCAATAGGCAGTCAATGATTTTTCAGTACTATAATTCACAGGGTCCAAGGTCTACAAAGAAGTCTAACTAAAAAAAAGGCATATTAATATGGTCAGAGTCATACTAATAAGCCAAGAGCAATGTTGTTCTTTCTAAAGAGTCAACACCACTAAGATAAAGAGATCACAGTAGCCACAATGCAAAGGAAAATGCAAATTCAGAAGTCAGGAAAATGTCTTTTGGGTAGGAACCAGGCACCCACACAGCCACCCGCTCACTCCCCACCTCTCAAGTAGGACAGAGAGGGAAAACAGGAAGAACAGCAGCCAGAAAAATTTTAGGTCAAGACAAAGACAGTTTAACAGGTGAAGGAAAGAGGAAAAAATGAAAAGAGAAAGAAACAGGCAAAGGAAATCCACTCATCACCATCTCCCACAGGCAGCCAGTGCCCAGCCAGTCTCCACGTAGTGGCCACCGTAGAAGCCAACCCCCCCTTCTTCTTTCTCTACCCCAGTTTGTACTGCTCAGCGTAATGTTTTATGGTACAGAATAGCCCTGTGGCCACTTCGGGTCAGCTGTCTCTCGCCCACCCCCAGGCCACTCACGGGGCAGGCGGGGGGAAAGACCCCTCCTCGACGCTGTGTGAGCCCCCGGCGCCTCGTCAGCACTGCGGGATCCACAAACCCCAACCACGGCCCCGCGGGCTGCCGTGAAGAAAGGTAACTCCATCCCAGCCTTCAACTCCATCGCAGCCAGACCCAGTACAATTTATTTATTTATTCTTCCAGGATCTATCGAATAGCTCCTTGAACGTTGGGTTTAAGTCTCACAAGCTCTCAGACGAGACTGATTCAGAGACCTGCAATTTTTACAGCTTTTTTAGCACGCAGAGGATTTTTTTTTTTTTTCGAAAGCAGCATCTTCCATATGGCCTCCCCGTCCCAGGCCTTTGCATCTCCCATCACGTAACAAACCGCAAAACGCAATCACACCGCGGTCATCAGCCCAAAACTCTAGAAAAGCTGAAATTCAGCTTCCCGCCCTCAGAGCCCAGAAACTCGGCTGCTAATTAGATTTGGAGTACAATGAACTTAAGAACCCTTAATCAGGTAACCAACGAAGAAGGAAGAAAAAAATTCAACCTGCGATGAATGACTAACAGAAAAGAAAGTTGATCCATATGCACAGTAATTTAGAATTGCGAGACTCTAACCATATGGTAGCCCTCCAAGCAGAGATCTTAACTTCGCACCTGCAAGACATTCATTAGCAGGAACACACAGCTGAACCCAGAAGGATCAACTTTTCTCTTCACCCATATCCTCCGTACACATCACCTTCCGCGTGCGGGAGAAGCAAGGTGGGAGCAGGAGATAAAACTGTAAGACTTTTCCATTGCAGCTGGAAGTTTCCATAGTCGGTGAAGAAAGCATCAGAGCAGAATCAAGCGTTACAAGCTATTTCTAGTAAAGTGCGTGTTTTATTCCCATGCTGTAGAAATACCAGGCAAAAATTAAATCACAAAGCTTTAAACTCACAGTAGATAAAAACGACCATTTTGCAGTGCTCTTCTCGCTCTGAAGTTGTGGGCAAATGGAGAGAGGCAGAAAGCACATCATTTTAAGAAACTGTGCTTCCAGAACTACAAGCTGAAGGCTGTACATTTCCAGAAGCGAAGATGCTCTGTATCTGACATAATTCACGTATCAGAAAGGGGCTTTTTGTGGACTACACTAAAACAGTCTCTTGCTGAAGCCATAAAGTAAACAAAGTTGAGTTTTTCAAGGTAACTAAGTATGAATGACCTTAGAGAGGAAACAACATCTCTCCCTGCAGAGTTTAAAAGCTACGTTTTCCAAGAGAGCTGGCAAAAAAAAGCAGCGTTTGTACTCTTTGAAGAGCAGACCACAAAGTGACTTAAATTAAGCAGACACAACTGTGAAGAGGTTTGGGCAGAGGTGAATCCCATTCTTCCAGTAAAGTCCATCCTGCTGAGAAAAGTCACTCTTCAAGTAAAATTATGTCTTTCCAAAACATACACGTGGGAGAGAGACTACTGCTAAGCAGTATTCGACAGCTTCGAACCTGCTTCAGGATAATACCGAAATAATCTAGGAAACAATGAAGAGATAAGGAAAAGAAGTACCTGGAGCCTTTGCAATAGCTCAGGTTAAGAGAGAGACTTCTCTGCTAAGCAGAGGGAAAATAATCCTCAGTGTTCATACAGCACCTTATGCTGTGCAAACATTACATGTATCTAAGTAACCCTTAGTAGCCACAGGCAGTACAGAGAGTCCCAATTTCCAGATGTGGAAGAAAAAGATCCAGAGATCCGCCGGAGTTCAGGCAGTCATTGCCCACAGAGCAGAAATCACAACTCCTGACTCTGAGACTACACTGCCTTTCCTGACGCTCGCTATAGAAGGAATAATTGAAAACTTTTTAGAAATACCACCTCTGGAGAGGAGTAACATTGCAGAGGTCAGTTATCTGCCCAAATACCCTATTTGTTACGTCTTTTGGAGCACGGACGTAGTGGGGAACACACTTTCCCATTTCAGCATTTGTAAAATAATGGATAAATCATTTTGTGTGGAAAAGGCAAGAGACAGGACCACCATCCCAAAGCAATACGGGGCACTGAAAACTCCTGGAAGACAATAAACACCAGTGCTAGAGAGACACTCTTACTAGTATGTTAGCTTTTTCTTTGCTAGAATACCTAAATAAATCAGCTATTATCAAATTATTAGGTCAACGGTTTTTAAACTGTTATTCAAAGTCCCCATCAAAGACGGCCCCAGAAGCCTGAAGTCTCTTTAAAGCTTTTTTCCTGGATTTCAAAGAATTGCTATTGGAACTGAAATTACAAGCAGAATATTGCATCTGGATGAAGCGGTACAATTTCCACCACTCACACCAGGAATTCAACAACCAGCAGACGAGAGCAGGAAGAGGTCAGCTTGTGTGCTACGCTGCTTTGGGTAACGGGCAGAGCAGGAACGAGAAGGATGTAAAAAAGAAGGGTGAGGGAGCGTATGGAAGGGCACACAGTTTACGCTTGCGTACGTTAACACCCTATGGTAATTGAGTTTCCTAGAGCAGAGAGTCTCTTTCTTCAAGCAAGGCTGATGAGGAAGGAGAGTTCTCCCATCAGCAGCCCATGTCTAAAACACTCCAGTTCAATTCCACTTTCTGAGACAGCAGCAGCGCTTTATTAACTACCTGCTTTGGTGGCCAGTTAGCTTTATCCACACCCAGTTAATCATTACACACCACTACTGATTCAGTAGACTAACTGCACACGCAAGAATGGAAAACCAGAACAGGCATGACATAGCTGAGGTGCTCTAGTGATGCAAGAGGAGAGCTCAGAAAATTACACAAAACCAAGACGAAGTCGGAGAAACCTCCACGCCCGAGGATTTTCTGCGCCCTTTCAAGGAAGCAGACATGAAAAAAACTAACCAAAAAAGGAACATAGTTTCAGAGTTACTATTTTAGGAAACTTCACAGGAAAAAGAATGAAGTCATTTAAGTTGATGAGGGAAGTCACATACCGGTGTTTGTTGTCCTCTTCCTCATCTCCTATCCTATAAAGCAAGATTCCAACAGTAAAAGGTTAGCATGCCAAATTTTCAATTCAAGCATGCTGTAACACACAAACCCCACAAACTTGTAGAAAATTAATACAGAGATCAAAGGAAGCACAAAAAGGCATGCATAAAATCCCTTTTGCAATTGATGGCTGTTTTTTTTTCTTCTGCTTTGTAATAAGTGAAGCTATAAATGTTTACTATAGATATTTTTGTCTTCCAGGATAAGAGATGAGATGTGAGGGGGCAGAGAGCGTCCTACTTTCAGAAAACACGTGCTTCTGTAACATGTAAAGGAAGCAGAACAATGACGGAGCACATTACCCCAGAAAAATTACAAGAGGAGTTGTATTTAAAAAAAAAAAAAAAAGGTGTGAACTATCCCAAACTAAGAATTACAACATTTAAAATCTTAGCAATTACAATCAAACACAGTGCTCAAACACAACATAACGTTTGTTGTTTGGTTTTTTTTTTTCCTCTTTACCTGCGAAGCAATTTAGCCTTCAACTCTGCCTTCGTCTCATTCCAGGCATCTAGTTCCGGACTAGTCAGAGCTGTAGGTTTCATGTGGTCCAGGACAGTAATGTCTTTGCCTTGTTTCCATAAATCGTAGCGTTCCGGTTGCAGAACCCTCACAAAGACATCCATGGAAATCTTCACCATGTCTTTGCGGCAAGTACACTGCAAGAGATACCCAGACACCAACACCACATCAGATCAGAGGAATGTTTTTTTCTTCTCATCAGCTGAGTTTGCCTTTCTCCAGAGGCAAACTAACCCTCTACTGACTTTGTCCGCTCGGCCCAGGGTGGGTTACTGGGGTGGGTTACGCCAGGATTCGCACAGCCATATACACAGGTATTTCAGCAGAATGGAAAGCGTTGACTCCACCGGCCCTTGGCAAACCCAGGGACAGCACACGCTGCCACGCTCTCAGAGGGCAGTTGAAGATGCCATTCCCAAGAATTTTCTTCTCCCTCTAAGCCTCTCAACCAAGCTAAAGCTTTGTGGTGACTGACACCCAACATACTACTCATCTCCGGTCTCACAGTCACCAGACAGTAATAACTTTGGCCGATGTAGACCAGGTCTGAGTCTCATCTCCCACCCACGTTCCCTCTGTTAGCCAGGCTCTTGCAGAGCTTCTCAGGCTGAAAAGAGATTATTAGTATCACTTCATAACTGAAAAAAAGCCTTAAAGGAACAAAAGACTAACCTAGTGAACAGGGCAGTTACACTTCACGATTGTACATCATGACATTGCACATAAATCCTTCACAAGAGTGTAGAGAAATAGAAAAGGCTACAACGGTAACTACCTCCTACATCTAAACCACACACGCCTAAGCCAAAGAAAATGTGCATTATTCATCTCAACTAGCATATGCTCATTAAAATTAAACTCTGGAATTACACCCTCGCCACTGTATGTGCCTACGCAAAGGCTACTTACAGGCGTTTTTACTTGGATATCCACTTGCTCTGACGAAGCACAGAACTAACAGACCGAGTCTGGCAAGAGGATTGTAACCCAGGACACAGATACCAGACTGAAGGAGCATTGAGTCTTTATCAACTTGTAACCCGAAAGAAGGTACGGGACTGAAAAGGACACAGCAATACACCAATACGCGCTTGGAGGCTGCGACTGCGGCTTTGCTGGTGTACGGGGAAAGCTGAGCCCCCTCTCAGTTCTGCTCCGAGGTGCAGCGCTTCGCTTGGCAGGCACCGGCACTCCACTGCTGCTCAGCTTCGAGTTGAGCTTGGGGTCATTACAGTCACTTTGCAGGACTTCTCCTTCACCCTCCCTCCACACCTTTCCAAAACTATTCTCTTAGCAAAAATGCATGAAATTAAACTCGCTTCTCCCCTTCCTTCTTTCATTTTTCGCTACCATTAGTAAAAGGTTTATGGCCCCGGTTAAGAAGCCACTGAGAGAGAGAGGAGAGTCTTTCTGTACCGTTCTGGGTATCCCACTTCCCTCCCAACTCCTGTTTTTCATTTTGCAAAGAGCGCTGGCTCTTCGGCTCCGCTCTGACCGGGAGAGCCGCAAATAACCCGGCTGTGCTGAGTGGGAAGGAGTATTTATGGAGAGGCACTTTCAGGAAAACTCAATTCATTTAATGAAAAATAGCGCAGGACAGAAAGGCTGGAAATGCAATTTGGTCAACGAACGGCAG
Organism: Charadrius vociferus; assembly: GCF_000708025.1. Classification (NCBI taxonomy): domain Eukaryota; kingdom Metazoa; phylum Chordata; class Aves; order Charadriiformes; family Charadriidae; genus Charadrius; species Charadrius vociferus. The sequence goes on from NW_009646958.1 coordinate 1,067,767, forward strand.
GAACACAGATGGTACCCATGCTTCCCCTTCCCGGCCGGGCAGAAGCTCCTCACCGGCACCTCCATCAATACCGGCTTAAGGGATTTGTATTGAGCAGATTTTCAACCACTTTTCCTAAAGAAATTTTAAAAGCACCTGTGCGCTACTACAAAGAGGAATACAGAAGAGCATCCCACAGCACACATCATCAACGAGCTACGGAGACTGACCTCCTCTGCCTTTACAAACTATGAAAAATGGCTTAAAAGGGGAACAGTCCACTTTCTGATCCTAATCTGGAACCACGTGCTGCCGCACACAGATGTCAATGCCTTCAGATCAAGCGGAGCAAATCCCGAGTCAGACAGGTCTAAAGGTCTCCAGAATGGTCTCCAACCGCCGCCAGCTTAACAGTCACACAAAAATGTAAAGTATACTCCGATTATCGAGAAACCACATACTGAGGGGTCTGGATGCTGTTCAGAGGGATGACGCTGTGGGCTGCAATCTCCAGCGTACCACAACAGCAGAAGCCTGCAGTAGCCAAGTCCCTTTCTTTACACAAATCTAACATGATGTATGTTTATATTTCAATTTTAATTTAATTTTATTGCTTTCCCACTAGCAAGCATGAATAATTTACAAAGTCTCCTTCCTTTGGGGCTTCTTCTGGACCATACAGTTATATTTCCTCAGCTGCTGCAGTTGTGTCACATTCCCGTTCCCATAATGGCCAGGGTAGTTTTCCATACCCTTCCCTCTGACACTGCTTAATACGGCAGATGCTTCCGATACAACTGCAAAAAGGAACGTGCATGTGTGTGAGGGTTGGGAGAGGGTGGAGAACGCACATAGAGAAGGGCAAGAAATTTCCTTTGCAATTAATTACCCGCTCTATCCCATCAGAGCAGGACAAAAATGGCAAGCTTGTGTTTCCCTGTCAGTGGTATCCATTTCCATGTACTGCCTCCCCTTCCGTATACACGGAGTCATATTTCTTTCAAAGGAGTCAATTGTGGTCACAACCACATGTATTTCCTAGGAGACAGTGTGCCTGTAACCTCCCCTGTCTCTCCCTATCTGAACTTCTGCAGAACACATCCTTCCATATTCCATTCCCCCCTCAAATTCTAACACTTTCATATTCCATTATTATTAAACTTTACAGAAACACAAAAAATAAACAACAGCTCTACACTTAAACACCACTGCTAAAGAGAGATACGAAACATCGTTTCCTTTATGTGAGCCAAAACTGAACCACAAAGCCCCGATTCAGGTACTCCCAGAGCTCCTACGTACCAGTCGGATGTAGAATTAAGAGCGATACGGTCACCCAAAGCACAGACCATGACTGAACGGCAACAGGAAGGATCCACCTGGCATGTCAAAATGACAGGTGAGAAATTTAAGGAATTCGGAGATCTAAGCAAGTATCTTCATGTCTCTGCTCCGACGTCGCCCGTTTGGTAGCCAGACCACGACACCAAAGTGCCAAGGACCAGCAGAGCTGTCAGAGCCACAGATCAAACAACAGAATCAACAGCAGAATATTCATAACCGGTATCTCCAAGGGTCAAATGCAAGTCCTGAAAATGGGGGTGGAAAATAAACATCGAGTATCAAACCAGTTTTAGGGCTCGCTCTTTGCCTTCAGTTACAGGGGATTTGAGACTCAAAACGGCAACAAGCCAAGAAGAGTTTCCATATTCACCAAATCTGCAGGAACTTAATTTGTCCCATCTTCTGAAGGCTTTTGCGAGCCTTAGCTCTCCTTTTCCATAAGCTAATGGCTTTGCTCACCATACAGGATAAGAACACGCAAAGGCAACTTGCAATCTAAGCGCATTCAAAAATACTGTAAGGAAATGCACAGATTGAACGCTTTTAAACACAGAAAATCAACGTTCTTCCTCTACTTACTATTTTATTATCTGCTACTCAAAGCTGGAGACTGTGGTAAAGTATCTGACCACCCCAGGAACCCTGTCTCATCAATTATAACTCAAAGACCGATAGCGGGAAATTCGTGGCTACTGAATGTGTAACCATTATCTTTTTTTTTTTTTTTTAAATAAAAACACTAATAAGTCTATATAAAATAACAGTCAAATAAAAAGACTGTCTCCTTGCAGTAATAAAATGAAATGATATATGGAAAAACGCAGCCTCATTCAACCTCAACCTTCAGCATCATTTTTGTAAGGATATTTCCCTCGCTTCCCAGCTATTAACGCTAAACTGAACCCCCTCTGTTCCACAACATATAAGAAGTTAATGTAAAATAACTCTTCTCCTTATGTAGAAACAGTCACAAAAATGATCTGTTTAAATTGGCACCTCTGGTTCTTATGGAAAACCCCCTCACGTTTAGATGGAATCGGGGCCCACTGCGGAGCTGTTTAGGCCTCAGCCAGCCTCCCGCTGCACCTTAACGGGAATTTAAATATCAGAAAACCTAACACGCTCAAAGTTGAAGTTCCTTCAGCTATCGTGCCACCATTAAATGCCAGACCAAAAATCTTTGCTTAAAGCTGTTGTATCTGCTTTTTCATAACAATGAAGCCCAAAAGCACGTTACTGGGAAAGCGAGATGGTTTCGTTCAAAAGGCAGCTAAGAAATTCTCTATATTACAGGAACACACATCGCTAACGCAGACAACGCTCCTAAACTTCTCTCCAGAAATTCCCTGCACAAGGTTTAAAGTTTCAGCTTTTGGGGGAAACACAAAGTCCTCCCAGTACAACACTCCTAAACAGCTATTCAATTTGTTACCAAATGACAGATGTCTTATAGAATCATAGAATGGTTTGGGTTGGAAAGGACCTTGAAGATCATCCAGTTCCAATCCCCCTGCCCTGGTCAGGGACACCTCCCACCAGCCCAGGTTGCCCAAGGCCACGTCCAGCCTGGCCTTGAACACCTCCAGGGATGGGGCCTCAACAACCTCTCTGGGCAACCTGAACCAGTGCCTCACCACCCTTAAAGTGAAAAACTTCTTCCTAATGTTTAATCTAAACCTCCCCTCTTCCAGTTTATAGCCATTCCCCCTCGTCCCGTCACTACATGCCCCAGTAAAAAGTCCTTCCCCAGCTCTCCTGTAGGCCCCCTTTATGTACTGGAATGTCTTACTTGAGGTCTCATTAATACTCACCCGGTATGACAGAATAAAGTACTCTGGGCTCAGTTTAATTTTCCTTCCGCTCAGCCCAAAGCTACGTTCCCACTCGGACGCCGTACGGCAATGCTCTCGCTGACAGCCAAGGCTTCAAAAGTGACAAAGGCACACAAATTGCACGTACACACCTGCGAGATGAGTGGCAGGTATGCTGCAAGTAAGCGAGGAGTTAAACTTCAAGAAGAAGGAGAAAACCCTAAAATGGATAGTTTGTGTGTTTAATGGTTGTTAGTTGAAAGCTGGTGGGAAAGAAGATGAGCCTTGACCCCCTGTTTCTAGTGTAATTACCAGCATTGCCCTAAGTCTCAACAACAAACCAGTTCATTAGGAAACCCACTGGAAATACACAACAGAGTTTCATAAACAAAACAATTAGGCAAAGATTTCCGAGGCCTCCCCCGGTCCCTGGCTGCAGGGCACGCTTGCTCCTTCCGCGCTTCCTTAACTTGCTTCCACAGCCTTCCACGCGGATCTCTGTGGGTAGAAGAGTCGGGCAAGCGGCCTCAGCTGGGGATTTACCCCGCTCCACTCCGTTCGTAATAAGGATTCCGGTTTGTGGTAGAATGTAAATGTTATGCGATGTGCTTCATTTTAGGCAAATAAAATAATAACCCACCCCAACAGGCATCACGCTTCTCCTGATGTTACATGGAGATTTCTTCTTCTTTTTTTTTTTTAGCAAAGCTATTTTGCAACCTCTGACAGAATTCTTTTTTATCCTTTACTATCCTATAGAGCGCACCTGTAAGGATAGACTCCCGAGTCTATCTCAAACATACGCAACCCTCATCGCTGCAAGACAGCCACCACCGCGGCAGAGGGGCAGCGGGAGGATCACCCCCGCAGGTCCCGAGTTGTATTTCTCAGATAAGGAAATTCAGTGCTCTCGGCAGCACTCCAAGAAAGGGATTCAATGAAGAACCAGTTCCTTTCTGGCTTGACAGACTCATTCCAATACAAGGGATAAACAAAATAAGCCTTTTACCCGGTGGTTAGGATGTGGTCTACAGTGAACATCATTCTGAGGTTATCTCAAGGTATTATTTCTTCTGCATCGAAAGACTTGCAGCTGGAGAAAGGAGTCTCCCAGGGCGCGCGCCGGTGGGCAGACAGCACGTCATTTCAGGGGGTCAGCACCCCCCGCTCACGCACGATGTGAGCGGCGAGCAGGAGCTGACACGGCTCGGTGAAGATCTGCAGCTCTGAAGTGACAGACACACTCGACAATTCTTGCTAAGTGCCTAACGTTCGCCTTTTATCCTCCCGTTTGATCATCTGCTTTTTATTCACTGCTTTTAAAAAGCAAGCTGGATGCTGGGCTGGATTACACACCCGTAAACCAACCCACGAAGGAGTGAAATCCACCATTTTGTATCCCGTGTACGACAGCCAAGATCTATAGGCAGTTTGTAGAAACATGAATAATTATGTTTGGTGGAATATGAAGTGTCAGTATCTAAAGCGCCAAGCCAAGATTTGCTTCTAGCACACTGTGAAATTCTTCCCCCGGTAATAGCGAGTATTCTTCAGTAACATTTTTCAAAAGGATACGAAGCCAAAATATGTATTTTTGCAACTCCAAATGCTACAACTTAGAACAAAGGGAGGGCTGAGGTACAAACAAAGGAAGCAAGACGTTGTACAGCAATCCTAAGGGAAACAGCCATCGAGACCCCTCTGAAAGCGGCACACCAAATGAAGCGCTTCTGTCTCTGCCCTGGAATAATCCAGACCCCCCTGCACGTATTTTCGAAGCAGTTAGAGAGCCCGGTGAGTACCGAGCAGAAGGCGGATCTGAATCCTGATGAGCGAGATTAGGAATCGCCCAGCTACGAGCCACCCCAGGAAAGCCCTGAAACTGCTAACTGCCACCAGGGAACCAAGCTGGAAGAAAATTAGAAGCATGACCAGCAGCAAAGACAAATAATGAAGCAAAATGGAGTGAAAAAAAAATGAAATAAGAGAGGCTGTTGATAAGCAATCTACTCTCAATGCACTATAATAAACAGCGGGCTTTGTTTTTAAAGTGTTCTTCATGCACAAAGCGAAGAGGCAGAAGGGCAAACCACGCTGCCTACACTAAAGGAATTTCTATGGAGGACATCAAAAGGGACAGGTACCTGATGAGAAAGCGTAAAGTCAATTCACAGCTACTTTCCACTTTTACGCTGCTTTTCAGAGTTCTAACATCACCATTCCTCCAACTCTAGAACAGAAGGCACGATTTAGTTACTTATTCTTCGGTGGAACGTAAGACTGCTCTTCCTTCTTCACGTCCCTGCCCCCATGTGTCACCCCTGAAGCAATGCTGATGGGGCAGCACCAGCTGGACGGGAAAGCACAACGCTGAGGCAGCTTTTAAAAGGGATTTTTGATGGCCTTGCCGTACGAGCATCCCCAAAGCCAGATGACCCTTAAGCCTCCGCTCTGACACATGAACGATCGGGACTGGGAGACTTTATCAGGGACTCCTGGGTGACAGAGAAGCCGAACGAATAAGCTGCAGGGAGCACATTCTTCACACCGCTATTTACTGCGGCCACACAGCGCACCACAACCTCCAGACTATAAATCACGGGGTTAGCGAGGCAGAGAGGGAATGGGAGACTCTGTCAACCCAGCAGCATCAGGACTCCGTGGGTTGAGGGCAGTTTCCATCCCAGAGATCCGGCAGGTTCCATCGCAGGCTCTTGGAGAGTCACCCTGAGCTGGCAAAGTCATTACTAAGCATCATTCAAAAAGTCAAGAAGAGCATGCTGTACACCTTGCAGTAATTAAGCTGAAGTAAATTGGGCTGAGTAGCATAAAGAGGCCTAGTCTGTTTTAAAAAAAAAAACAAAAAACCCAGATCCTTCCCAGTTCAGTGCTCAAAGTGTCGCACCAAACACGGAGCAGGGAGGGAGGTGAGCTGCCTGAAGTCATCTGTCCCGAGCTGCCTGCCCCGACATAGAAATGTCCCATTTGCTGTGAATCAAGTCCTGAACGGTCTGTCATGACATTCTGGATTTAAAATTAGTCTCTCAGATGCCCTTTCTCAAGGACAGGACATCCAGAAAGGACAGGCCAGATCACAGAACGGTTAGAGCTGGAAGGGTCCTTAAGGATCACCTCATCCCCCCCCCTGCCCTGGGCAGGGACACCTCCCACCAGCCCAGGTTGCTCCAAGCCCCGTCCAACCTGGCCTTGAACACCTCCAGGGATGGGGCAGCCCCAGCTTCTCGGGGCAACCTGCCCCAGGGGCTCACCACCCGCACAGCCAAAAATTGCTCCCTCAGATCTCATCTCAATCTCCCCTCTTCCAGTTTAAAACCATCGCCCCCTGTCCCATGGCTCCCCTCCCTGACCCAGAGTCCCTCCCCAGCTCTCCTGGAGCCCCTTTAGGCACTGGAAGGGGCTCTCAGGTCTCCCCTTTTTCGCCTTCTCTTCTCCAGGCTGAACCCCCCCAACTCTCCCAGCCTGTCCTCCCAGCAGAGGGGCTCCAGCCCTCCCAGCAGCCCCATGCCTTCCTCCAGACCCGCTCCAAGCAGACACCTGCTCAGCGCCCATCCATCCCCATGGGCATCCCAACGACTGACATCCTGGAAACCTTCGGGGTGTATTTTTTTCTGCTGACAGAAGCAGAAGTGTTCTTTCTTCATTAACAGAAATGATGACAAGCAACCTCCCAGTCAGTACTCCTGAAGGGGATCTCGGAAGAAGGCTGATAAAACGAAGCTCCAGGACAGGTTCAGAAAAATAACCGTCTCCTTTCCACCTGAGCATGAAAAACACTGTACAAATGCCTCTTCATTGCACAGAATCAGTGCTTCGTTGAGAGTAAGGTATTAGGGGTGTTTACAAATAATAGAAGAAAATAAGTACAAAGAAAAAAAGGTGGAAGATTTTGTACAAGAGCAATTTTAAATCTGTCTGATAAAAATAAACTACGGAAATGCTGTTCCATAACAGATTTTTTATATGTATTCTAAGCTTAAAAGGTCTCATTATAGTCAGTTAAGGCAGACATACAAAGTAATGCAAAAATACAACTCTGATTTCCCTTATTTCGAAGACCAATTTTACAACATTACCAAACAGTTTCTGCAAAAACCTCATGAATTTTGTTTTCTTGGAAAACAAGGACATCTTTTAAGAGAAAACCTACTAATATCTGAATAGTAAGAAGTAAGCTTAAATTTTACAAGGAAAATTATATGCTAGACGACTTTAAACCACAAATACTCCAAATGTAAATTTGGGATCTGTTATTCCAATACTATACCAAAGCAAAACACGTGAGGAGAGGGTTCAGAAGCAATAAACTCTGTAAAAGACCACAGTCTGAGATCCAAAGGCGCCTCTCTTGAAGACGCCTTCATATATCGGTAAAACCCAAATGGACGAGTCTTCCTTGTCTTCCCCTTCTCCCCCCAGAGAAACGGGACTGAAGTGCGCCGGAGCGGAGGTCTGTGTGGGGATACTGCGCAGGATGAGACAAAGGCTACTTATTTCAGAACGTAAACGGTAGGATTTGGGAAGGAAGGGCAACTTGACCCCATTTTATACTGAGAGAGATAATTCCAGCACTATCTCTGGAGTAAACAGGAGATAAAATGAAGGTATGAAAATGTCAACTGACAGTAACACAGACGTTATCACCCCGGAGTGTCTGCCGGTGTTATAAAGGAAAGTGCAAGAAATTGTTCCCCTCCCATCCGCTTATTTCCAGTCCAGTTTGCAAAAGAAATAGAAAAGCCGACCTGTGAGGTACAGTTAAATTTCTTATAAAATTGTACACTCCGAAACCGTCTTTTTGAATACCAGGAGGCTTACAGGGCACCTCGACTTCAGGAAGGACGCTTTATTAAAACACTTGGGTTTAAAAGGGTTGTTTACTCAAACGCACAGCTCTGAAGCCCCTCTGCCTGTTGATGGCTGCACCCAGGAGTTTCCGAAACAAAGCGAATCCAAACAGTAATGCAGAAAGGAACCACAGGCTTGTGTAGCAAAACAAAAAGAAAAAAAAGCCGATGGTAAGGAATGAAAATTATCCTTCACTGCCTTTCATTCACCAGCACTTCTTCAACAACCAAACAGGAAAAAAACCCCAACAAAGTTAATAGAATTCTTCGGTCGTTTGTCTTCCAACTATGGAGTACAAAGGAAAATATTTCTCCCTAATTTTCTAGGCTCTGCCTATGCAGGTAAACATCATCTATAGTATATAGAAATAAAATCACCCCTACTCAAAAAAACCCAGTAACTTTAAGGTCTATAGGAGAGTATTCAGATTACAGCTGACTCCTGAAATATTGTGCCTGTATCTCCAACACTACGAAAAACCCTTTAAAGTCATTTCTTCTGGATCTTTTTACACTGTGACAGATTGATACTCATGTTAGTCAAATAGGACTGCATCTTAAAAAAAAAAAAAAAAAAAAAGCATTCCCTGCCAGGGTTCAATCTCCCCACGCAGCACAGCGAAGAACGCTGAAATGAATTCCCATCACGTATTCGGAAAGACCCAGTGACAGCACACCGGGATTATCTATGGGAGCCCCAAGATTAACTGAAGGTCTCCCTCCCACCCGTAGCCGAGTGCGCTGTCCCAGCACAGCTTTTCACGCAGATGAGGTGGAATAGGCAAGCTGTGGTTGGCCTGAAAGTCACCTTGACTGGAAAGAAGTCGGCTGCAACACAAGGTTCCTCGAGGACAGATGGAGACATTTACATTGACAATAAACGGGATAACAGTTAAAGAGCTGTTAATTCTCACACCTCTGGGCACAATGTCCAGCTGTAGGCAAGACATCTATTTCCCAGTGGTACACCACCATATAATTAAAGACATGAAGTAAAGGCGAATGTTATACCCTTCCTCTGAATGTGAGGAGATTGGCGTTTGCTAAGAAGAGAGAGCAATCCATCCTGAGGATTTATCCACATCACGAGAGATGACATGAATTTTGTCTGTCACATACCAGCACTCCGCACTGAGGCTAGAGAAGCAATTATTAGAAGGATCAGCAAATCAGACCCAAGAGGCAGGCACCTGCTGTAACGAAAAAGCTGAAACAAGACCAGCGCAAACCTAAAGAGAGAAACCAAAAAATTCTGCTGAACGTTTGCGGTAATCCATGTGCCACCGGCTCTCAAATTGCCCACCTGAGCCTGGGACATGCTAAACAGACACCAGAGACATCTGAGACAGATGAAGACACAAATTTATCTGTGTACTGGCCCTGTGGTTAGCTAATGAAGATGTTCTCATCAATACGTGCTTACAGTAAGAGGCTACTTGTCAGCAATGGTTACGACTTCCATCTAAAGACATGAAGCGCAGCATCACACCCCAGTCACCGTTACACGTGTACCCTCCCAGCTCCGCCACATCAACTTCTCCCAAGCAGTTCTGAGAGACACCAAAACCTCTCAGCAGGTTCTCAAAAAGCTGTTTTATTCACTTGAGTATTCACCAAACCAATTCCCACTTAAGTTCTTAAGCACCTGTTAGTCCCAGTTACAAGTTTACGCAGACACAGGCATATTTACCCACTATTAGTTTCCAGCAAAACTCCACAGCCGCTGCTTTTTATTTTGCTAATGCTGACGCGTGTTCTACGATTAGTGCAGAACCAGCGTCTAAGTTGATCTTTAAGCTTCAGTCTGGTTATTATGTATTTTTTACAGCCTCCGCAGGTTCTGCTGTGGTTAAAAGAACATCTGATCCATCTGGCAGGCAATTAGCACGGTGCTCTCTCCGTTTCTCCGAGGTGAGCCATTACCTCGCTATGCCAGCTCGCTCTTACGTTGTGCCACCGACATATATCGCTCTCAGTAGAGCGGAATCCAAATCTCATCCCCAGGATAACGTCCAGGAGAACATTACAAGTGGCTAATTTTGAACCTTACCTTGTCCCCAGTCTCCCGGGTACTGGTAGGACAAGCCAGCCGTATTGCTGACCCGAGGACAGGAGAAGGATCGCCTCCCAACCAACTGGCTCCGGTGCCGTAAGAGTATGTACCTGCAGCGTGCTGCCCAGCCGAGAGCTTCCAAGAACTTTATAAACGAGTATGTGACAAGAAAAAAACCCTGCTCTGATGGGGACAAGGATAATCTAATTGTGCCTGAGAGCACAGAAATCAATATAGTTATTTTTTCAATTTAGTAAAGCTGCAGTAGTTAACCCAAAATCACACGCTCCAGGATGTCCCTCTCCGCAGACGTGCGGGCAGCTCCACTGTACGCACTCAGCTGATATTTCATTAAGTCCCTCTTTAACTTAAAACGAGATTTAAACAAACCTTTTGCCCTTACAGTGTAACAGCGTTCACACCTCATCTGGAACCTGATAGTAAGGTAGCAAAGGGTTAATTAACACGTATGCAGTGTGTGGTTTAGGCAATATTAAACGGAAATCTCTGAACAGACAAGTGTCACTGAGTGCAATGGAAATAAATTGGGCGTCTCCTTCCACACTTCAACTTTCTCTCCCCAGATTTGCTCGCAGCTCTCTATGCCGCTTGTTCAGTAATTTCACGCTACGCTGCTTAACAATGTAAGCATGGAGGCTCAATCTAAAACTGCACTTCCCAAATGTCACTTGTTTGTGAACACATGGCTGAACCCAAAATTGCTTTTAATATTAGAGTGGTGCCTGCTGGCACTGCTGTAGTTAAGGGTCTGTCAGAATTTCCACGATAAACCCCATTTTCCGGGGTGTAATACCATGACCATTTGCTACAGATAAACCCGGCATACAAGGTCACAACAGACAAACATGATTTTTAAAATTTTCAAACCAAGTTTGTTTGGCTGGTTTTGAGTTTAAGACACTTAACGCTGATCTGAGGCCTCTTACAGTTCCAGGTTTTTCCTTGCCATCCCTTTAACTCCAGAACAAATTCAAACGTGCGACTCCCACTCGGCTCAGCCCTGGAGCCTCGGTAACTGCGCAGGGTCTGGCCTCCAGCCGCGGGGGGACACGAAGGGATTACAAACACCAGCGCGGGGTTCACTACTTTAACACTGGTCAGAGGCAGAGAGGGCAAACACATAACTTCTCAGCGTGGGGATTTTTCTGTTGTGAGAATAATTTCAGTTGCCACTACCAGCAACTGGCACGGTGAGCTCGTGTATTGTGTATTTTGTGGCACAGCCACAACAGAAGGTGCTTTTACACCACTGGAGTTTCAGAAATGAAATAATAAAATTTTAAATAATAAAATCTGTTTATCTATCTGTTTATTATCGCTAGCAAATCCAGCGAAGGGCAACTAAGGTGACTGAGGGATTGGAGCACCTCCCTTACGAGGAAAGGCTGAGAGCGCTGGGACTCTTTAGCCCGGAGAAGAGAAGGCTGAGGGGAGACCTTATTATTGCGTACAAGTATCTAAAGGGTGGGCTGAAGGAGGATGGAGCCAGACTCTTCTCGGTGGTTCCCAGTGACAGGACGAGGGGCAATGGGCACAAGTTGGAACATGGGAAGTTCCGTTCCAACACACGGAGAAACTTCTTTACGGTGAGGGTGACAGAGCAGTGGCACAGGCTGCCCAGGGAGGGGGTGGAGTCCCCTTCTCTGGAGGGTTTCAAGACCCGCCTGGATGCAGTCCTGAGGGATGTGCTCTGGGCAGTCCTGCTTCAGCAGGGGAGTGGGGCTGGGTGATCTCTAGAGGTCCCTTCCAACTCTGAAGATTCTGTGATTCTGTGATTTTAGAAAAGCAGAGAGCTCACAGGCCAAATTTTTTGACTAACAGTGGAGTCCTTTAAACTGTGGGCTGAATATTACTGAAAAAAATAAACAAGACGGACACTTCACCTTTCAGGAACCTGCGGGGCTGAGCTCGCTTTCCATGGGATGAGCTTCTCGGGCACCAACTGATGCACCACAGAATAGCGAAAGACGGCCTGCCTGCAGTGGCTGAGGGGGGATACAGAATACCAAAAAGGGGAAAAAGCAGGAAAAAAGGTCCTGTGGGGTGACAATCATCTTCCTTTTCTAGTTGGGTTAATGATGTTCACTTATTAAAAAGGAAAAATAGGAAGAAACAGCATGGGGGGTTTTGTGATTCTACAAGATCCCTTGAAGCCGGGGGGGTGCCAGAAACAGCACCAGCCTCCAGACGCAAAAAAGTGACTCACATTAGTCCCAAAGCAGCCGCTCAGGCTGACCGACACACAACACCGACGGCTACCAAATATAATTCTGTGCAGAAAGTTTCAGCTTGGCTCAAAAATGGCCAAAGGCATTAGAGCAAACAGGTGGCGGGTTAAAGAGGGCGCTGTCAAGGACCCCAGGATCCCAGTGACGCCATTCCGTAATCATCTGCCTTTTACTACTCTCCGAATATAAAGCTTTGTAAAGAGGAAACAGACATCACTGCATTGCTCCAGACTGACACACGGATGTGCTTGCAGGCCACTTTGAACAGAGCTGGGTTTGTCCAGAAGAAAGCATTAGGATGCATTACAAAAGTTACAGCGTCAAGCTGAGCCGATAGAAGAAAAATAAGCGAAGGAGATATTATAAGTAATATTCTGGAGCGAAAACTTCATCTGCCTTTCTGAAAAGGAGTATCTGAGGCAATTTTCAAATGCTGCCCCCTCTGTAATCATTTATCTTTTCCCCAAAGACTGTGCGGAACTGATCCCCAATTTAAAAATTCACAGATCCTATTGAATCAGTTACACTGACCAGTTACACTTCACACTTAAAAAAAGAAAATGCAGTACACGTGCTGTCGCGAAAACCGTCACTGACTTCAGAAGTGTCAAAAGTAACAAAACGTACAAAAAATTTGCCCTAACGAGAAATAGCCCCACAAAGTCATTTCAGCATAACTCTCCTCTTCAAACTTAACTGAGTGCATAGATTAGAGAAATTCAGATATTTTCAGAAGGTTATTACCATAGTCTTATTAAAGCTTAAAAGTATTTCCAGCTTATTCCTTCCCCTTCAGTGTGTACCTAATGAATTGTATTCAGTTACATCAGTCACCTTATTCACTGTGAAATGCAGTTTGGATGCATCAGAAAACTAATCCTAACTTAGTAGTCTCAAAACAACCCCTTCACGAGGCGTACGTACCAGGTAGTATTTGAGACAGTCACTACTATGCCCTCAAAATGACACAAATTTATCAAAGGCATAAACCAGCAACATGGCACAATGAAAGAGGACATCGTCAAAACAAAGGCACTTTCCATTTTGTTCTTAAGGCTGTCTCCCCCTCATTCCGTTGGATTTCATGAGCTAGCGGTTTCAAACAACCCTTCATCCCAACAGACACCTACCTGGGTCGCCATTTTTCCATAGTCAATCCATCGCAAAGTGGCAAAGTTGGTAGACTCGGCACAGTTGAAGCCATGATTGAAGCCAGCGTGGTAACCGTAAGGAAACGTGATCATGAACTCTCCAGCTTCCTGGGTGATCTGAAAAACAGAAACAAAAGGAAGAGATACCCCCCACATCAGTTGATGTAGCAGCTTCAGAACAGAGACCTATAAAAAAATTCACTGGTTACATCTCTCTCTCTCAGCCAGAGGGTGGGCAAATAGTCATTTCCAACTCTTGGCTAAACCTAGAAAAATTTCTTGTTAACTGCAGAAATACTGAAGTACTTCTATTAAGGAAAAAAGACAGTACAAGGGATGGAAGGGGTCACAAGATCTGAACTATTTAGACCCACAGGTTCCAGTTACAAAAAGGGTCTTGTGCTGCAACATTCCGAAAGATCAATAAATCTTTAGATGGTAACTGCTATGGCTCATGGTAAGTCCAAGTCTACACTCCCACCACCACGGTACTGGAGCCAAGAAAACTGGATTTCCCTCCCGACGTGCACTCTACACCGTGGGGTCCTGCTGCAGTATGTGCTACCTCTCACTGCATGTATTTCCCACTCACATTTATCAGCCTTACTCCCATTTGTTCACTCATAAATCAACCTAAAAATTACAGCTCACCATTTGTCTTCTTAAGTAAAATTAAAGCAATAAGCATTATAGGCATTATTAATACAAGGTTTAAAAACTCTGCAGATTGCAGCTGTAATCAGAGGCCAACCAATTTGCGATGCTTCTAGAAAACCCTCTTTTCAATCTTATGCAAAGACGACATTGAGGAAAAAAGTAATTTAATTGTTAAGAGTACGGCACAGGTCACAAGAACAACTCGCGGTGATAGAGCGTGCTTGGAGCAATCCCTCCAGCCCAGCCCTCCAGCTTAGCGAGCGTGCGACAGCACCTCTCTTCTGCGGATTAGGAAAGAAGCAAAATTTGACCTTCCCTGTCTTTCCAATCCAGAAATGCTGACAGACCTTTCCCAGCAGCCACGTGCCCCTCCACTGGGATTCCCTCCCACCAGCAGTAACTCACAGCAGAGCAGGTCAGAGCCTGCAGAGACTTCAGAGAACTTACACCTACAAACCCAAGGATGGGTCCAAATAGAAAAATGTAAACAGACCGAATGTAAAACATTTACCCACTTGGCTGGACTACCACCTAAACCTGCTGATGTTATTAACATTAGCAGAAAAATTTAAAAAAAACCCCAAGAGAATAAAAACTGATGTGATAACACAAGAAGCTTCTGCAGTATTTCGGGATGAGAGGTGCTGAAGTCCGGTCTGTACCCAGCTTCACGCAGCATCCTCCCATCCAGCCCCCTCCATAAATCAAAGCGGAGCGGTAGATTGCTAACTTCAGGAGACGGAAAGATTATGTTTCTGTCAGGAAATCTACATCCTGGTGTCTTCATTTCAAGCCCACAGTGTATGTCCTCCATGTCACTGCTGTCAACATTATCCCTACAATAAATTAGAAAGCACTCAAGATGATGGATAGGCCATGCAGAAAAGTAATAACTATTGAAGGAAAGCCAGCACAAACTGCCACTCATGGAGAAAGCCCTAAATTTACTGACTTCTGCAAGCTCTTGAAGAATAAATGGAGAAATCAATAGAAGATTACAGAAATACACATTTTTAATTATTAAAAAGCCCTAGTATTGATCTGTTTCTTTTTTTCCAGAAGTAAATACCATTATAGAGATTTATAAATGTGTGCCTATTCACTTCACTGAAATCTGCCAAGAATGTAGATGAAGGGATCTTATCTCTCTTTCTGAAGTAAAATGGCACACGTTCACTGTTGCCAAATAATAGCGATCCTCCTTCCAAAGCCACAATTTCAGGACAGGAGGTATTCAGATATAGGCTGCGCAGACTAAAGAGATCTCCTCCTCCTTTTTACACTTAAAAATGTCCTTCCAGTGAGTGCCACAGAGGAGAGAGAAACTGTCATAAAAAACACACTTCCCCCCCTCCCTGTAAATCAGGATTAGGAATTATACTGAAGTAACATGTTAATAATCCCCCTTCCTTCAAAACATTTGGTTTTGACAGTACCGTAGTCCTCTACGTGTACACTGGTCTCTTCTATTTTTTGTAAAAAAACAGGGAGAAGAGAAGCGGTTTCCTACCATTCAGACAGCGCGTAGTTTAAAGGTTTCTACATATACTCAGTGCGAAGGAGACACCAGACATCGATCTGCACAAAACCTTCACGTCAGAAATCACAGGGGAGGATTCAGAGAGGACAGCCTAGCTAAGCAGGAAAAGACTTTTTACCAAGCAATAAATTACAAAGTCCCTTATTCAAACCACCTCGTACCCCATCCCCATCCAGCTCAGTGCAGCTGACTTGGGATAAGCTTGGAAACAAAGGCTTCCTTCCTCTGTTGCCTCTTCACAAACTCCTTTGCTCCTCTTGGTTGGTTATCGATCAGAAATCACTCAGTATATAATTACCAGTCAATGCCACTCTCCTTAGACAGATGGAAGAGCAAACATATAACGATGTCTTATTCTGGAGAAAACCAGGCCCACCTACAACATTCAAACATTTGAAGTCCTGCAAGAATTTCCTTCACTTCCTGACCTCCGGCAGACCCAGGAGCAGTGCCCCAGCACGCTGCCCGAATGAAACGGCAGAAATTAATTCCCATTTCCTATTCTCCTCCATTCTGCAGGACGACTGCACGGCACCAGAGGATCGCATGGCAAACTTCACTTAGAACGGCTAGCCTGCACCAACGGGTACTGTTTAAATTATTATTTTCAGCTTCTTTCGATAAGCAGTGCACGCTTTTTAGGCTCCGTTCAGCCAATTACTGCACCACTTATGGCTTCTGGTTAAAATACCTTCACAAGGAAAACACTGCAAGAAGTGGTAAGACAGCGTTCAACTGATACTGAAGCAGAAAGAAGCCTAAGAAATTCTTTAATTTCAGTTTAGGCAAATAAATAAAGATAAGGTCAGAGAGATTTTTCAGGAGGTAGCACTGGCTATAGTTTTTGTACTGTTTTCTGAGCATGGTCGGGATACACAATGTCTTTTATCCTCTGTCAAAAGTCATTTCCCAGAAGGGCACCTATGCATTAAACTGAGATGCCTCCCATATTCCAATCCACATACCCACTTCCCTGAAATCCTTACCAAAAAATTCACATCCCACAATTAGATATTTTCATTATTATTTCCAACCATGTGTAGCAGGTAGCTGTGTTTTCACCCTTGGGAATTAGGTTCCACTGATAGAATTACATGAAAAAAAAAAAAATAATACGGTTTGTTGCTCTCTCCGAACAATTTAATATCAACCACGATGTGCAAACTAGGCCAAGTCTGGCCACCCATGTTGAACCGCAAGCGCCACAGCGGTTCGTGCGCGTCTCCCCTGCGCCGACAGCGAGCTCATCCGACAAGCCAGATGATCCCACTTCAAATTTCATTCATCATAGCTTTCCACCAGGAAAAACGAAACAGTCTCTGGAGCAGTAAATTGAATGAATTCATAGTTTTTATGCTATGAAAGAGCCAAGATCTTTTACTTCCATCTCGAAGAATCACCGGGCTCATCAAATAGGTGCTACACTGTCTCAGGTGGACCAACTCTAGCAAAACCATGCTTAAAAAGAAAAAAAAAAACAACCCAAAAAAAACCAAACCACAGTAAACATCAGAACTTGAGAGTTCTTACAAAAAGATGGCCATAATATCAGATGATGATGATGCAAAGGGGACGGGGAAGGATGCAATGGGTTCGAATCAGGCATTCTTTGACACTTCCCCCTGGAGTGAAGAGTCCCGGTGCCTCTAACTCAATCCCACTCCCCGCACCCACGCTGGCCGTGGCCGTGCTGGCAGGACGGGCGCTCTCTGCCCGGAACACACAGCAGCAGCAGTTGTTGGACTGATTCTGCACAGATCCTAAATCCGTGGTAAGCATGCTCAGCTGAGGAGATTTACTTCTTGCCAGAAGACTTTAAGAATAAGCATATTAAAACGATCATGCCAAATAAACACGACCCTTCATTTCAAATAAGAGGACTTAAGAGATTCATGGATCCTTACTGGCTTAGCGGGAAAAGAACGCTTACGCAACAGGCAACCAGCACGCCTAACTCCGGGGTTTTTGGTCCATACTGGGCGCGGGAGAAAAGAGTCCGTGTTCAGGAATTACCAATGAGTTATGCTGCCTATTGATAAGCCGCAGCATCTGCATTACAGTTTGCCCCTCTACCTGGAGAGGAGAGGCTCCCTAATTGACAACGGTAGGTCGAGTGAAAGCTTTTATGAAGAGAAGCACTTCACAGAAAGTGTCTTAGCCAAACCACAAATCCTCATTTGCCGGCAGCCACCTGGTTTAAACCGATAGGATACATTTAGCATAATAATGCATTTAGAAATTAAGCAAATTGCTCCCCAGCGGCTTGCAATAAATTGTTTCCTTAAAAGAGGGGTGCTGTGCTTTGCGCACCTCAACAACTAGTCGGTGTCTTCAACGCCTCCTTTGTACCTACACGGTCAAAAGGACTGCCGTACTTCTTCAAGATTGA
>NW_009646958.1:1085820-1114355 GCF_000708025.1 Charadrius vociferus
ATGCCGTACTTCTTCAAGATTGAGGGCGAAATGAGGGTCATCTTGTGACGGAGGAAAGCATCGCATCCCTGAGAGCTTCCTGGAAAAAATCCTGTAGAGACATTAAAAAGGAGTATCACTATAGGAACGTTATATCCAATCATTATTTAAGCAGAGACAAGCTGACAAAATGAAAACCTGCCTCAATACTTTATAGCGATCAAAACAATAGGCACACAACTGAGGATGTCGGTAATTGGCACATCCCTCATTGTTGAAAAGAGCAGATAAATTTTGTGACAAAAACTTGCACATGGAGCATCTAAGCCTCCTATGTCTGGGAATAACCAACTCGGCCAATACCTCAGTAAAACCCTTGCAAATTAAGAAACAGAACCCCTCTGTCTCAAGTTTTGGGTAGTACCCTGAACCCTGAGCCACCCTTTTGCTGAATATGGGCAAGGAAAGGGCGCCAAGCATGCGCCACCTCCTCCAAACACCGCCACGTCCTTTTTCACCTTCTCTGATGGGCAGCTATATCGTTCCTGGGAAAGGTACACATACAACTCATTAGATTCCAGACCGACCTGCCCTACATACCACCCCTTAAACGAAAAAAAGTAAGTACGTAGGTGTTAATATTCAGTCAAAGGCAAGAACGGAAACAACACGTATCCGTCACAAGGAAGGAGGGACACTCATTCACTGGCCGCAGTGGTCACTAACGACTCTGGCAGAGACACTACGATCCGACACAGCATCTCGGTATGATGAAGTGTTAAGTTCTACCACAGCTACAAGATCCACGCTGAGCTATTAAAACAAATCACAAATAACTAAAAATACTAAAATTGCAGTAAAAACTGAACAAACCCCTTGATGTCAGCACTTCGCTCCCAGAAACGTCAGCTAAACCAATGTAACACCATTTTGTTCGTGACCATGTGTTCCACTCCAAGTGGGTGATTCAATAACAAGTTATGTGTTTATAGGGATTGAAAAATATCACCATTTCGGAAAATAAATAACCCAAGCTCTGGAAACAACACTAATTGACGAGACATAATGGAAGGGGTTTCAGAAAGTGAAAGGATTACTGGATTCCAGGTTTTCTTATATTTTTGTACTAAAAGCATTTCAATTAAAATTATGACTGTCTGCTACCCAGTCTGTCGTCCCTCTCTGCAGTTCCTCTTTTTAATGCACAGTTTAAGTGGCTCTCATTAAAGCTACTAATAAAGAAGCACATTTTAAGTGATTAGCACCAATAACATGGCAACACATTAACATTCTCTCCATGGGCTCCACAGCTCTCCCAGTGAGCCCATTTACAGCTCAGCTATTCATTTTCCATATTAATTGCACACTCATTTCTCCACACTAAACTTTTTCATAGTACAGACCACTGATGCATAGGACAGGGAGAACGTCCAAGTAGTAATACTGCTTCATTTTAGTTTCCAAACATCACCCACCCCAACTTCCAAAAGGTACTAAGCAACGGAAAGCTAAAATAAAGATGAAATCATTGATAATTTGCTTCTGCTGTATACGTTGCCAACCACAGTTGTGTCTCAGAAACTGATCATCAGTGAAAATAAGTTACAAACGGCAAGAGACTTAGTACCACTTATGTCAGACTTTCAGATTCCACAGAGCACAGGTCATCTGGATTTACTGACTTCTTCATAGATGAAAAAGTCACTTTTATGAAACCTGGCGAATGACTAAACTGAACGGTAGCTTTGAAACGCAACGCTGCTGAGCGGCAATTTTCAACATTATTTGTACTTAGGGATCATGGCGCTCAGTGCAGAGGAAAACAATACCACCGTGCCCTAGGACGGTTATACCCGTTTATTCTACATTTACCCTCCACAACCAGTTGCTGCCTTCAACACCCTCCCCTTTTTTGTTCAAGTATGAAACAGTCAATAGAGCATCAGACCGTCAGCAAGCAATGTCATTACTATGAATTTGCTTACTTTCTGGGAAAACTGTGTAAGATTTTTTTTTTTATTTTGCATCAGAATATAGCCTCCCAGATTTTCCTGCCTGCTTCTGCTGCACTAACTTCAACAACAGATTTAAATCACTAAAGGACGCTCCACTGAAGATGAAACACATAGATTTTGAGTTAATTATTCTGGGACAGGAGCTTTTTTTAGCTGGGCAGCGCCTAGAACATTTGCAAGTGAACAAAAATAGCAATAAAACCCAAACACAACATCAACAAATTAAAAAAATACACACTTCTGCAGGCAGACATCTTCCCCGAAGCTCCCAGTGTTACCAACTGGAAACGAGCAGGAACGCCAAGGAGAGGACGCCCAAGGCTGCTCGCGCTGGGGCGGGCGGCACAACGGCCCTCCTTGGCAGGGAGGCAGGCAAGAACTCGCACACAAGGTTTTTCGGCAGCTGAGGCTGGCGCTTTGCAAGGGCAAAACATCTACAGACAGCCTGGTGAGAGGTGGAAGGTTATCGCAGCTCGAGCTAGCCCTGCTCTGTTTTTTTGCGTTGTGTTTTTTTTTTGTTTTTGTTTTGTTTTGTTTTAAGATGGCCTTTATTTTACGAAAGACAAAGGAGGATGAGGCTGGAATAACAGCAAAGCCACCAAATACGGTGTGTATCATTACAGAGCGAAGAGAATAGCTGGGGGAGTTCTCGCTATGAATGCTGCTGCTGAATTTCTAAGCACTTTCCTACTTAAGACTGAAATCAACGTTAGAGTTGACACATATACAACCGTACACGTAACATTTATAGTAGGGAAGAAAGAACAGTTCCTACTACCCTTTTTCCCCACAGAACGCGTGTATGGGGTGTCAGGAAGGCCCCCCAGGCTGCGACTCTGCACGGCTGGAGCAACAGCCCTCACCTCGCTGCGACAAACCTCATATTACACACAGAGATGAACGATGGGTCTCTTATTAAAGCCGTTTCCCTGACACGGAAGCGTTTGGTCTCAATGCCTCAAGATTCAAGGTGTTTTCTATCAATTTTAGTTAGAGTCACGGTGTGTGAGGAGACCGAGGCTTTGAGAAAACAGTTGCGCTAGTAGGAAAAGTCACCGAAAATTCAAGTTTTCTGACTCTGAAGCTATTCTACCAATGCAGCAGGTTCCTCAGGCAGCTCTGGCAGGATTAAACTCTAACAGCCAGTTCAACATCAATTCTCTATCAATCCGTTTAGAAATCCCGGGTAGGATTCTCCCCTGGGATGCCTCAGTTTTCACCGAGAACACACCCACGTGTTCGTCCAACGCTTACCTTTCGCCAGGCGTTCCAACCTCTTGCCGTGTTCCGGAGGTATGGCGTACCTAGGAGAAAGTTAACACAAAAGAAAAGAAAAATAAAAATCACAATATAACCTGAAAACACTGAAAGCAAAAGAAGGTTTGAAACAAGCGCATCAATAACTTTTAGCACAGCGCACTTACAATTAACATCTGGAAATACAACCAAAATTTTACAAGTCTGGAAGGTATCAGTGACACATAATAACAATCCACGGAAGAAAGTGAGGATTTTAATAAAAATCCTTAGACATGTTATACGACGTGTGTTATTTTCCTGCAATTTTTTTTAAACAGCGTCACAGAAGGAAAGTCGAGAAGACAAAGCGATGATACAGCACTGGAAAAAACAGAAATCCATCAGTACAGGGAACAGCAGGCATGTTTTCCGCTGGAAAGACTAAACTAAAACCATGAGGCTGTGTCAAAGTTTAACACGCAAAAACTTTCAGATGGGCTGAAAAGGTGTGAAGGAGGATCAGCGTACGTTGGCATATTGCAGCAAATTAAGATAAACTTTTTCAAAGAAAACTCTGTGTAAATACTTTTCATTTTATTAAAAAAAAGTAAATATTGTTCACAATAGCTGAAGCACTCAATCCTGTTTATGCCGGTTGTACTGTCTGATGTGAAATAACAGATTTAAACTATTCAATAATTTTCTTGAGATAAAGTGGGGTCTTCTGAGGAAAACAATATTAAAGGGTAAAGGGAACAACTTCTACACTTTTTAAAGAGTTTTGTATGATTGGGGATAATAAGAGTGCAAAGGAATTTCACTGAAATGTTTGGGGTTTTCCCACAAGTGAACAAATTCTGGAGAAACAATTAACTGCCTAAAGTCACGCACAAGCCTAATTGAGATACTCTTCTGCGATCGTTAGGAAACTGCAACGGAGTTCTACTTCTGAAACCTCCGACAGTTTTGCTGGGTAAAAAGATAATACTCGAGGTTATAGAAAAACAAAGACGGTCCATTTCGACCCCTGCGAAGCCTCCACTGAGCCGCTCTCGGTGTGTCACCGCTCGCGACGGCCGTACGCCGCTTCAGAGGCAACAGCAAGAAATTCCTGGTTCCTTACAGGTTATTTGGACCTTTCAATGTGCCTTAATGCAGCAGAGACATTAAAAACAACTTGAAAAAAAAATATTGTAAAAAGCTTCTAATAGTTGAAGAAACAGTGCTGTGTGTAATGTTTATTTAAAAAAAAAGAAATTAAAAAAAAAATAAAATCAGGAGAGTTTCAAACAGTTGGTTTTCTTCCCGAAAAGTTGTTAGTTTTCTTACTGCTTTGGAGGTACACCACCTCGGCGCTCCCAGAAGCAAAAATCAGGCAACAAAGATTTTGTGTGTTCGGGTTATAACGAGTTAACTAAATACCATGATACACTTAATATGTTTAAGATGATGGCACACATAATAATGTCAACGGAATTTTGCAGATTATTGTTTACATACTGCATCAAATTAAATATGGCTCTCATACCATTTTTATAACATGAGTTTTGAAAATTTACATTTGTGAGAATGACATTTATTGCCCGTTATAACTTTTGTTCAATGCGAATAATAAAAAATGCATTCTTTTTGTTATTTCCAATAAAGATGTCAAAACCATCACGCCTCATTATAACAAGCTGAAAACAGGATATTGCAGCAGTCGACTGCACCATCTCAACACCTGGTACACAGCATTGCCCTGCTAATGCTAGGATCTCTCAAAATACACCTGATTTTAGAGGACTTTCAGCCAGGCCGCTCGCTCAGCTTCTCCATTTTCAAGTCTAAAGTTTATCTACAACCTAAGGAGAAACAGGTAGAAGTCATATCCCGTATTGCTTTTGTACACAACCAGAATGTACCTATTGTGGTCTGGCAGGTTAGAAAAGATAACACAGGACAGAAATCACATGTAGGATGCTTCAAGATTTAGACATTAAGCCGATTTAAACTGATTGCTTTAAAAATAAATCTAAGGGGAAACACTATGTAGCACCTAATCTTGTGAAATAATAAATATAGCAATGGGTTCCCAACATTCTCTGACCAAAGTTTGACAGTGCCTTAAATTGCATAATTATCAAACAATTCAATTTCATTTGTCTGGGACAAAGCTAGTAGCTTTCATTTTACAAAGACCATTCATCACTTACATAAATGTGATAAAACTAATCCCGATCCAAAGCTCCTTTGTGGGATTAATGTCCCTTAAAACAGGGAAATGAGACATTCCATTCCTTCTGGGAAAAATGCTGAAGGATTGGGAAAGAACTAATTTATGGCTACAAGGCTGCCGATGATTAATGTAATATCCCCAGTCTACAATGCAACCTTCACTTAATTAGCGCCTGTAATTGGGAGTTGTAAAGATAAGATTAATTGAATCTTGAGGATGTTAAAAGTTTAATACATTGGAACATGGTTATTGTGTTATCTGAAACTGCAGACTGCAAAAAGCCAAGCAGAGCTCTTCAGAGAGCGGTCCAGGGAGGGACAAAGAAAAAGGACTTGCCTGGAGAGAAACCAGCAAGAGAGGAGGAATTTCCAGCTTATAAAAAAAAAGAACCACATGTAATAATATACAAATCAGAATACCCTACCACAGAACAGCCTCTTGGTGATAGCCGACTCCAATTTTAGAAATTAACTTTTTTGTTTGGGCCAGTCTTTTAGGAAGCAGAGCCTATATACTCATATACACTTATTCTTAGGAATTCACAAAATTAACTGCAGAAGAGCATTAAAAGTAGGCCAAATTCTGCTTTAAGTTACACTCCCAAATCTGACTGATTTACATAAAGATAGGCAGTAAGTTACACTCCCAAATTTGATTGATTTACATAAAGAAAGGCAATAAAGAAAGAATTTGGGCTCCTATGTAAAACCAGTAAGAGAAACAGAAGGCTTCTGCGAGTGCCGCACAGATTGAGCTACCTACCTCAATCCAGACATCAAATGATTGATTACAAGGGAGAATAACAATGGGGGCGACGTGGAAAGATTAGAAAGTGCTGCAATCAAAGGAGTACTGTAATTGAGCACAGAAACATCCAGGAAGGGCTGGCTTTTGTGTACGGCCTTACGGTGCCATCCTCCCGCTTTCACTATGAAAAACGGCCAAGCACTTCTTGGGGACAAAAATCCTTGAGAGAGGGAACCGACGAAACGCTGTCATTCAACGCGATTTGTCACCACACCTCTTGCACCCCCAGGCTGGGGCTCACATCAACAGCAAAACATCTCCAATTCCAGAGACAACTGACAAGATTATGCACAGTAAAGCATATCCAATAATTTCCTTTTCTATATGCATGACTTCAAATACTTTAAGATTTTTTTTTTCCCACCAAATAGTATGGTCATTTTCCTTTAGTACCCCAGCCCAAATACTAAATGTAGTAGGTTTCCTCTAGAAAAATATCCCAAAAACCCCACCCTATCAAAATCTTTCAAAGAAAAAAAAAAAAATAAATCAAAACACATGTAAAACCACCACCCTTCTCTGTCCCGTTCAGATCATAGCACAAACGCATTCCAAAGACAAGGAAAGAAGAAAAAAACCCACTCAAACCCAAGCAAAATACCACTTGTATATGAAAAGAGACTACAGTGTCCCCATATTGGGGACACTCTGTGTCAAGACTATCATAGAATCATTTAGGTTGGAAGGGACCTTGAAGCCCATCCAGTGCCACCCCCTGCCCTGGGCAGGGACACCTCCCCCCAGCCCAGGTTGCTCCAAGCCCCGTCCAACCTGGTCTTGAACACCTCCAGGGATGGGGCAGCCACAGCTTCTCGGGGCAACCTGCCCCAGGGGCTCACCACCCGCACAGCCAAAAATTGCTTCCTCATCTCTCACTTAAATCTCCCCTCCAGCAGACGCTTCCTTTTAACCACAGCAATGATGGAGCAAGGATTTTCCCTTGCCCCAAACAACCTAAACTGAAGAGATACAACGGTGGCAACATAAATATTTTAATAGCCCTTCTTAAGGACCACCTTTTTACAGATTATTTCTCCTTCAGAGAGAACATCTGCAGCTGCCAACAGAAAACACAAGGGTGCTGAAAACGCTGACCTTCAAGTGCAGAATCTGTCCCTTTCGGTTCAACCCAGTTCCCCAATAAAAGTGACGTCTACATAAATAATGCTCCCCCAGCGACTCTTTTAAGATACATCAAACTTCCATGAAACTGGGCTTGCAAACACACCAAGAGACTAATGCCTTAAGCACGTCCTGCCAAGGGTCAGCCTTGCAGTGGCTGACCAAGACAAAGGGCCGAGCTTAACCCGAAACCCTGCCGCTCAGCAATTTGTCGGATTACAGCATGAATAACGTCTTTGGCTGCTTCGCCAGAGAACACAAGATTTACAGAACAGGAGAAAAAAAATTTCAAGATAAAAAAAGTTATAGCTATATGCCACAAATGTCATCTTACCCCGAAGTCAACAATCTGAAAGTAATAGACTGATCCTTTTAAATTACCTTTTTCTACTCCGTCTACCAAAACAAGAGAAGGTCCCTGAAATGGATTAAGTATCACTTCTACAAATACGGAACTTACTGTTCTACGGGAAAGACTTTCAGCTTCCAAACTTGTTTCATGAAACCTAATTCCAGCATTTCTCATCTCTTATTTCCGTGTAATTTTCTGAGTTCTTGAGCACCCTGCAAAACTGATTCTGTCTGTAATTAGCAGACACCGGGGTCACAGGTCCAGAAGGTATCTGCCCCAAAGCTACAATGGGTTAGACAGTCGTTTCCCAACAGCAGTAGTTTGCTCTTGTGAACATAAGTTTAACCGGACAGTCCCCTTTTTATCCTTAACACAAAAGAAAGATTCTTCCTATTTGCCACAAAGGATGCCATTAATAGTGTAATTTTCTTGGTGTGTTGTTTATTCCCCTGGAATGGCTTGATGGATGCGGATAATTATCAGACTATAAAAGCCAGCAAATGTGCTATTTTCTATCGCTCTAAATCATCAAACAAATAAAGTGTGAAACAGCATTTTTGAATACAATTTTCCCCTCTAATGGCTTAGAATTATCATCAGGAACAATGAAAATAAATAAGCAAATGTCTTGCGAGTTAAGAATTAAATGAGTGTGTCAGTAAAAAACAGCAGACAGACCATCCTGGGATACAAGGCCCAGTTTAGAAGCCATTAAGAGATGACATAACGGGGAACTCACTACGGCAGCGACAGTTTCCAGCACCAGGTGCTCTTCAGGGACTTTCCAGTCTAGCTCAGATTCTGTCCTCACCGCTGCTTCTTCAAAGATACTGCAATTCAATTTTGTCATCGTCTTGGCCACTGAAAGCTATTAAAAACTTTATCCATAACGAAGACAACCCTCCGCTGGTTCCTCTCCATTTAAGAAGAACTGTTCTCGCCTGAAGCCATCACCAGCTTTGGCAGAGGACCAGACCATCCTGTCCCTTAGTTCAACCTCTCCCCAAAGGTCTTCCAAGACGTTTTCTTGCTACTGTTGTCCCACGCACAAGTTTTTGACAGCTACCCCCCCACGCCGCTCCCCCCCCCTACACGTCAGCCTCTCCTTGCACCAACGCAGAGCGATTAAGTAGTGATTATGATTAGATCGCTAAATCTCAGGCACCCATTCTCTTCTAGAGCCTGGCCGCCACGGGCAGGAGGATCAACCACAAGGCTTCGGAAATGTCACTTCAGTCCGATTCATGTGAGAAGGTAAGAAAGTTAATTTCACAGTGTCTGCACAAGGTCTGGCCAAACAGGCCCCACACGGTTTAACAGGCCGTAATTACTGAAACAAGGAACAGAAACAAAAAGAGAACAGCCCATTTAAAATGCTTAAGACCATGTGTCAAGCTGGGGGTTAGTTGTTATCTGTCTTCAAAGCAGGTTTAGTTGTGCCGAGAATTGAAGATTCAAACGCCAACCTACTCTCAGTCATGACAGGCAGAATAAAAAGCTATTATTTCCATCTCTGTAAGATAAAGTGTGTCCATAAATGCATAATCTGAACCCTGACCTTCACCATCTTTAGCCCCTGTGACAGCAGCAATGCCTCCAAAGAAAACCCCTTAGTCTATGAAGAATATTTATCACCCAATAAAAGCCATTAAGAGCCACCACTACATACAGGGTAGTCCCTCATTTGCAAAATTCATAACCCGCTTCGAAGGCCTAATTTTTCTACAAGGTAAAACAATTACAATACCACATCTCCTAGCAGTGTCACAGTAAAGGTCCAAGCAACGAAAGTAGTTTTTTTCCACACTATTTTTTAAGCTCTTTTGCAGCCTGTATGGAAAAAAAAAAAAGGCATATCAACAGGAAGAATGGATTGCTCCTTCGTCGATAGTGCTGTCATCTCCCTCCCTTTCATGGTCACCTTCACTTTCCTCCACATTTAACCTCCCTTCATCCCTCTCTCCCTCCCAGTTTGTTAAAAGACAGAAATCAACCTCCTTTCTTCGTCTCCTCATCAGTATCTGTGGTTACCCCACAGTGAATTTGCTGTGAAGGATCCAGTTTCCCTTCTCAAGAGCACCGTTGGGAAAGGAGAATCTCCAGCCTCCCTGCCTGTCCCCTTCTCTTGTGGCTCCTTCACATCAAGAATGCAAACACGTGCTCTGGAGATAAGATCGCCCCCGGATCAGAGAGCTCCTTGTTCCTAGGAAAGAACCTTTATCGAGTGTCTGCAGTTTTATCTTTAATGGATCATTTTACAGGACAATAGATGATGGAATTCAGTATCTTTAACCAGCAGTGTCAATGATTTCAAATAATGACATTTTTATTGAAATACACATAGGGAGAAAGATAAACACAGAGGCTGGGGAGTATCTGCTCAAAAAGCCATAATAAGGAGTAAATAGGTAATGACAGAACAAGATTACAGCCACACAAACACACCAAATCAACCTGTCTCCTAACGCTCGGAGAAAAAACGAGCTCTGCAGACAGCTGCTCAAACACAACCCTTTGGGAACCAGCATAGGAAGCGAATCAGGACAAAACCTGCTCAGAAAGGGCCCTATAACAGTAAGCATTCCCAGCACTCCCACCACGGAGCCTATTTCACTCGATAAAATCTCTTTTCCGTGTGCATAGCTGCCTGATTATCAACCCCATTGCCAAGCACAACAGGAAGAAACGGCACGCAATTCTGCTGCTAACAGAACCATAAGCAGCATGAGGAACTTCCTCCTTCCCTTTAGTTTCTGGCATTTTGTGTAAGTTTGTGTAATTGCAAACGCTCAATTTGTTTCCCAGTAACGTTGGGCGGAATATCTCCGGTGACTCTGGAGTTGGGTCGGAATCCTTATGGATTGACTGTTGGAAGATGAGAGTCAAACCTAACTTGTGCCAATCACATTAACCCCTAAAGTTGCCATGAGCTAGAAATAGCATTAAAGAGGCATTAGTTTCAAGAAGTGACATCAGACAGCAGCTTTTTAAAGTTCGGATTTTAAAGCAATATGAATTCAAGACAAACACCCGCACCCGTAACAACAAGATTTGTACAAAGCAACTGAGCAATTGGCTACTTTCACGATGGTTCACTAACCCAAAACTCAATGACTACAAAAAGGAGATTTTTCCAGAGCTCAAATGCAATTTTTAAATTCTATTTTAAAACAGACAGTTTAATATGAACAACCATCTGCTCTTGGAAGGACTATCAGCGCACCAGTCCAGTCAGCCTCATAGCAACAACTGCCGGGCACAAAGCACAAAATTACAAATCACATTGGAGCAACTCTCCTTCCACACATACAAAATAAACCCACAGTCTGCTTCTGCACGCAGTGAACGAGCAGTACGAAGGGGGCATTTTACTAAGAAAAGGTGTTTGGGGAAAAACATTACAAAATCATTTATTCATTCAGTTTGGCCAAGAAGATAATTACTATACAATTCAACAGAGATGAATGACTACAATATTCGTTCCCTTGCCATTCTCCATTATTTGTTTTGAAGAACCTGTTCACATTAGAGTTATTTCCCAAAACTGGTAATCAGATTATTAATTACAGGCTGCTTTTTGTAGAGGATACTGTACTAATATAAAGAAAAGCAAAGATTATGCTTTGCAGGCCCTACGTTCTGAAAAACCACCTCGATGCAACTCAAGAAACAAGGAGAAGAAAGGTAACAAGGGAGGTCACAGACGTTCCTGTCTTGTACCGACTGGCCCGAGAGCTGCCCCTTTACTGGGCAGAGGCACGCGCGCGCTCCTGCTCACTGCTCTTGGGAAGAAAAATACGGGTAATTGCCTACAGCAGAACAAAAGAAATCGGCTCACTACTAATGAAAGATATCCTTGGATTAGGAAGCCCCTTGTGCTAGGGGTGCAACACCTCTACACACACACTCTTTTCTTTTTTGAGGAAAAAAAACCATTCCAAAGGTTTAATGCTCCTCATCCATCACGCTGCATTGTTTCAAACTGTAGCTGCTACTTTGAAGCTCGAACCTATGCTCTTGTCAGCACCAAAGCTAGAAGTGTTATAGTTCAGATTTGATAAAGATCAGTGACACACTTTGTAAAGTTTCCTTTATTTCCTCTACTTGATCTCCTCTGCCATGTTGATGGGCCAGCTAGGAATGAAGTGGATAGAAACCCAGCATATAGACTACTTAGAACATTAACTAGTTAACAATTGCACAGCACTCAGACCAGGCAGAGTGCTATTTAAGTACTGTCATTACTACAGGCTTCTGTTATTTTAAACTACACTTGTGCTGCACTTGGCATCACCCAACGTCAATTTTCTGTGCTGAGTAAAGAAAAAAATCCCCGCTGATTTCTGCCAGTGTGTTAACAAAATGCGAATAAAGACAAAGCTCTGCAGTACCACTGTTGGTTCCTTCTGGTCTCTCCAACCCCTGCGTTCAGCGCCATGCCAAGCCGGAATGTGCAAGCTCATTCTCCCCCAGGGCCCAAGTCAGATCAGGCTGAAAGAGTTATATGAAGCATGGAAGCACATCTCCCTCCCATCTTGTCTCAGTGGCAGAGTGCACTGTTCAAAAGCCTCAGTTATTAAAACCAATCTGTGATCCTGTCAGACTTCCACAGATCTTCATTTCAAATCAGGCCTGAGCTTTGAGCAGACACTTTCAAAACGCAAGAATGAGTTGCGGCAAGAGCCTTCTTGGATCAAAGACGTGCTTCTCTCAATCCAGACTGGGACTACTGAGCTGTGATGAATTATTAGTGCTGGCGGAAACAGCAGTATGTGCATTTAACGCCGGCAGTGGAGCAGGAGCATACTTGAAGACACCACTGTAAAAATGAGGATGTGATCACAGATCAGCGTTACCACCTTCCGAGATCGTTATGGAAAGGTACAAAGACAAACCATCGATTGGAAGATGTCCACTTTGCCCAGTTAGGTACAACAAGTTACAGGTGAACCCCAACCTCTAGGAGTTTATAATTTCAAACAAACTAAACAGGCCCAGTAAAGATGGACATAAACTGCACAGACTGAAAACTAAAGTGGCAGCAAAGTACGTACTAATATCGTGTCTTCTCCAGTGAATTTAGTGAAGAATAAGAAACGGAAAGAGAAAAGAACTTTGGAGGGCGAAGCACATGTGCAGCAGAGAGCTGAGAGGAAGGAAGAGGGAGACGGAATGGGCAGGAGCAGCCTGCTGGCTGAGGTCATTTCATCTGCTCTCTTACAGAGCAACACCCCCTTCTCAAACAAGTTCCGTAGTTGATCCATCAGTCTAAGAGCCCGGTTTGATCTTCGTGGCATGTCCTCTCAAAGTTAGATGAGGGTGAACGGAGAAAGGCATACGCGAGTCCTGCCTTCCCAGAACACCGTGCCTCCTCTGCAGCGGGAAAATTATCTTTTAATAATCTGTCCACAATAGCATAATAAAACACACCAAAAAGCAAAGTCTATTCAAAAGAAAAATCTCCACTATTCCAATTGCAGGCACCTGATTGGGAAGGTAACCCACGTAACGCAAGTTAGAGCTCATAACTCTTCATATAGTTTGGTTTGATGACTTAACCACATTAAAACCACTCCAGTCGCCCCTGATTGTCTCTGTACAATATGCCGATTCCTCAGATTTTTAAAGCAGACTGTCAGCTAGCACTGCTCCCACTCTAATGAGGTGTACACCGTCCTCCAGGATGAACGGTACCCCTCAGACAAGATGTACACCGTCCTTCACCCACAGCACCACCTCCAGGATGAACGGTACCCCTCAGACCTGCGGGGAGCCTGGAGGAAGGCTTGTCTGAGTATTAGTAGTATAGTGTGGTTTGTATTGATTAACTAATGACTGCGGTATATGAAGCTTGAAAGGCTGTATTAATAACTCACTGCTGCACTGCTCTCATTTATCAGTGAATTACAGGGGGATGCAACTCTGCATCTCAATACATCACTCCTTTCATGAATCTCTGAGCAAAGCAACACGCACAGGGATTCTCAATGCAGAAAGCCTCTTCCAAAGCAGCTTTCACCTAACAGTTTTGGAAGGGGTAGGATAGCAAAAAGCTGTTCTGCCTGGCCATACTTTATCTCACTTTCCTTTTATTTCTTTTAATGAATATCACTGTTCCTTCCCTACCCCTTTTATCAACAGAAAAGGGTCTTGCTTTGCCAAATCTGCCTGAGAGCAAATGGTGTTGCAGTTAATCTATAAATCAACCATCACCATAAATTCTACTCTTTCTCCATCCAAAGCTGCAGAGCTGTAAAACAGATTGCATGGGATAGCAGAGGCAGGAAGGAAATTTGTGAGCTGCAAGGAGCCCATCACAGCCAAATGGCCTTCCCCTGCCCCTCCTTTCTCCCCCACTCCACCCCAACAGGCCTATAAATCTCTACTGTCAGGAGCGGAGCACGCAAACAGCAAATGTGTGCGCACATTTAAGAGCAAAGCAACCTCACGCACTTCGCATGGAAGGCTGATGCAGACCTCGGGGATCGAGGGAGGAAAGGCTGCGGGATCTTCTTCTGAATTCCCTAACACCAAGCAATAGGAAAAGTAAAACTCAGAAAAAAAATATTCTCTGTATGGAGCAAAATGGAAAGCCATAGTGTAACAAATTCAGAGTCCTCAGTTTCCTCAAGGGCAAAATGCATATGTGATTCCAGCTCATCTAGCTTTAAGAAACTCACAGGATCTCCAGGGTGCAGAGGTTACTGAGATCCCAATAATCAAGACTTATAATCACATCTGATCAATTCAGCAATTCAACCCCATTGTGCAATGGCCCCCTACGGGAACCTAATAGTTAGAAGGCAATAAATGATGCAAGGGACAAGTGCCCTTCCCTCCTGCTGCCATGCAATTCAGAACCAAACATCAAACCCAGCTGCTTTAAATGAGATTACACCGAGCCCGCAACAAACTGCAACATACGCGAGAGTGCGTTAAGGCAGAGGGACGGTGCAGAATACCACATGGGGGAAATGGGGATAAGGACCCGGCACCCCGCACTGAAAATGAAGAAGGAGAGAGGCTGGAAGAGTTAAGCTCCATGACTGTATTAGGTCATCTTCTTTCTCCAAGAGAGTTTTCCAGGGATTAACGTTTTCTATCCTGGGGGGAGGATAGGACAAGAGTTCCTATTAAGACAGCTGCGATGCTCCCTAAGACAACAATGAAAAATAAAATCAGCAGCGAGATCCTCGGCACTTGCATATCTGCAGCTGCTCTACGTATATTCTTTCAGCAAGAATAAAGAGGGCTCCTTTTACAGTCCTCTCCCAGGGGAACAATTGTGTCTTGCTTTAAATCTCCCCATCATAACGCTGTTAGAAAATGTGAGGTTTCCCTATCAATGCTGGCATCAGTAACAAATACTACAAATTTATTAAAATTCTAGATGTCAGAAGAGAGTCCTCCCATGCACTTGTTTTCCTCGATTCCTAAGGACAGACTTACCCTACCCAGGGAACCTCACCAGACACCCGGGGAAAGAAAGCAGAAATACTAAAATACTTTAAGCAAGAAGGTTTTCAGGTAACTCTAGGTATTTTCAAGTAAGCAGTCTTAAGACTTTTACAAGAGAGAATTCCGGTTGTGTTTTTTAAAATGTAATTGTATCTGTGACCAGTGCTTTCAACTAATCATATTATTTTAAAGTTCCTTTGGTAATTTGTCCTTAATTCCACATAAACTGCTGTTCTGGCATAAAGTGTACTTTGTGATATCAAAGTCAAACAGATTAGGCATGATCCACTTTCAGCAAGGGAATGTTTTGGAGAGGAGACCATATAACTTAAAAGCTAAAGCTGGCTCCCTCTTTTAATTAAAGGGGATTAAACATCCATCATGATAAGGAAACAGGGACATTTTATAAAATCAATTACTGTCCTCAGTGTCACTCTGGTTTAACACCTGCAGTTTCCGAGAGAAAGAATACAGTGTAACATCCCATTAGTACTTACAGAAGGAATATTAAATATTGTTGCTCTACAGCAACATCAGTCACAAAATATCTGAGAAAAATAACCTTATTACCCAGTCAGGTGTTACAGTGTTGACAAAACAAGACGGAGACATTACACCTCCAAAGTGTATCCATCAAATTGCCATTACTGAGATTTAAAGTTTCCTCCGGCACTTCCCCACCCCAGGAAGTCCTCAAGGTAGGCACTGCACATTTTTATAGAGATGAAAACAAAGCGATGGTGGAGTATCTCAGTGTTTAAAAACATGCTTTTTAAACTGCAAAGGCTGAGCCGCATACGTTCCTCAATAAAATGACATAATAACCATGAAGTATTAGGCTTGGCATTCAGTTTCGTTGCTTCTGTCATTATAAAAGTCAGACTTCTGTTAGCATCGTTTGACAATATGCTCTATTTTAGATCTCAGCATATGAATGTATCAGGTAATTATACATAATATGTATAATTGATACAGTAAAAACTCCTACCACAAGAGGTTTAATATAGGGCTGCAGAATGAAATACATTCAAACTTCTGTAAAAACTGAAGACAGACTATGAAAAGGTTGTAATTAAACTACTAATGGGAGAGGGACATTTTATTGTAATTTGAGAAACAAGCGAGCAAGCGACTCAACCTGGCAGCTCCCGGCCCGAGCAGCTCGACGTGAGGTTACACAGCAGGTCCCAGTACATTCGATGGGAAGCGCCCACACCTCCCGTGCCACCCCTCCAGCCTCTCAGACTGATTTTCCAGTGAAAAACAACAACAGCGTGACTACACTGTAGACCAGATGCATACGCCCGAGAAACGGCACATCAGAAAAGACAATCATCTTCCATCAGAGGGATGTATAACCCAGAAGGGGCCGTATGGATATCTTGGCAGCAGCAATCGTTACGGCTAAAGACACAGAACAGCGCTCGTTCTTCTTGGTGTAACAAGACAGAATTTAAGAAATAAACGCATTGCAATCTACAGGCATAGATAAATCATTTCATGAGACTGGAAGCAGGAAAAAAAGCTGTCTCCCATTACCGCCTTTCTTCTCCCTCGTCACTGGATGTCCCTTTACTGCTCAAGAACTTCACTCTGCGCTGAACAATTTTTTAACCTGCACCCCCAGTGACACAACTCTGTGTAGACATCTCGTTTGCTGCAGCCTGTTCTACTCTGCTTACCGAAAAGAAACAGTATGAGAAAGCGTTGGCAGGAGGAGTCCTCTGCAGTGGCAGTGAGACGCATCAATCAAAGAGTTGTATGACCCAGCAGATGCTCGTAAGGTTGTACGGAGAAACCATCTTCAGTTGTTGAGCCACAGACATTTAACTCTAACATTTAACTGTAATCCCAACAGTCCCCAAAGCACCTGTTTTGTAAGAGGTATGACCCAAAAATTCCAAAGACAGAAACGAAAGACACAAACATAACAGAACTTCAGTAACTATCCTCCCTGACCCATGAGACATACTCCTTTCTCAGCTTATCTGAGCCACTGAGGTGGCTTCGCATGGTCTGAACATATCATCCAGACCTCCCTGAGAAGGTACTTCACCCCTTCCAGTGCAAATAAACATCGAGACTTCTTGTAGAACCCACTTGAATGAGGTCTGGGAGGCAACCTCATTCAGCCCGATTCCTTTCTCACCTTCCCTTCAAGAGGAAAGAGAGCTGGTGGCTTCTCACCACTCCTACACGCTACCTTCAAAGCAGGGCTTTGGTTGCACAGCCTGGATTAAAGGAGCCTAAGATAATTTATGAGAGATGTGAAGAAAGAGTTATGGTTTTTAAACAGAAAATTTTGAAGCAGAATACCACCACTATACACGGTCCTTGGTTTCACTATATAAATATCTCTGACAGCCAAACAATAACTCTGCCTCTTCTTTTAGAGCTCAACCCCAAACCGGTAGACTTCGTAACTCTCCACACTCCTGCTATTCCCCAAGGTGCTTCTACGATGATCACTGTCAGAGTCAAAGAGTCTATAAAAAGGATGAAGGAAGCTGGGAAATTTCCACAGAGGTGGTGCCAGAAAAACAGAACCAACATTTTAGCCATCTTTGAGCAAAGCCAGGCTGCACCACTGGAATTTCATCACTGAAGTCCAAGAGCTCCCCCAACTGAGCTGTGGGATGACTGCAATCGCAACCAGAAGACGAGTGATTGTTTGGGTGCCCGGAAAGTTCCAGCTCTGCTCCAAGGGATATTCAGATTTACTCCTCAGAAGCCAATGCTCGTTCACAGAAGAGCTTGAGAACTCATTAACAGAAGCTGTCATAGTGAGGAACAAGGAAGAAATGACTTGGGCAAGTGGCATACTCTTGCCTTATGCTTAAGGGAACAGCAGGGAGCCCTGCCAAACCAGCAGTGGCATCCTGTCACAATACATCTAGGTTTGTGTTACACACTGTCATCTATATAAGAAAACTCAGTTGAAAGGGAAAACGTTTTGCCCAAAACATGGTCTGTCCTCAAAAATCCCCATTTTCCCCCAACCATGTAAGGTTTATAGAACTGGTTACTATAAAAGAACTGCACAACCACAGACTGGCTGGATAAAAGCTCTCCCCTCCTTTTTAAGTGGGGTAAAAGTACCTTTTTAAAAAAATTAAAAAAAACAAAACAAAACCCAAAGCACAACCCAACCAGATGCACAGTATGTTATGTTCCTGCTTTGATTTTTAACAAGCAACACCTGAGCTCCTTTACAAGAAGATTTTATAATTCCTCTTCTCTATTCCAATTATAAGCAGTAGTGACTGAACTCTCCAACAACTAAAACCCCTCTTAGGGGAATATTAGGTGTTCCCCAGCATCTCCCTAAAATCCTCGGAAGATTTGACAGAAATAAAAGTTACCAAGAACTTCTGAGATTTGCCAGATACAATCTTCACTTTCTGATTCTTAACCTCTTCACACAAACATGCTACACAAAGGTGTTTTGGGTTTTGCTGTTTGGAGGTTTGTTTTGTTTCTTCCTCTACTATGCAATCCGCGTTTCCCACACAAACAACAGCAAACATAAGGCCATAAGGAAAAACCACTGTTTAGTAGAAGACAAGGCAACAGCTTCATACAATGAGTTTATCATCCTTATGACAGACACAGTATGTGGATATCCACATATAGTATCTACAATACCAAAAAAAAACCCAAATAAAAAAAACCTCAACACATTAAAAAAAAAAAAAAAAGACACAAAGCAAACCCAAACCCAAACCACAGCATGAAGTTCCTAAGATGTGTGCAGGAAGAAAAACAGTTCAGGTCTGGCTACAAATACTTCACATATACTTCATTTCACATCTGTTCTCTAACTTTTGCTCACAACAGGAGAGTTTGGGGAACAGCCATGATTTCCATGCTGTAACCAGCTTCTCTTTTCAAGGTAATCTGTTCTTATTTCCACTTTTTGAAAGCGATAACGCTCTATTCCGGGTGGGGAAGAAAAAGCAAGCAGAAGACAGATGAGGCAGAACCGATTAACAGGCAGGCACGAAAGGAGCGGTCACAGCCAGCCCCGATCGCATGACTCTAACGCCAACCTCAGGTCAGTTATTCGTATAACCCTTCGAGCAGCCAACTCTTGTGTGCCAAAACCGCCAGGCTAAAGACAGCACCGGCTTTGCTGGTGGTCTCGGCACCATACGGGTAGAGGAGAGGAAGGGCTTCTCCTGTGCTGATGGCACCATCTGCTGGAGATGGGGACTGAATAAAAACGCGTTTGATGAACTGCTTCTGAGGATGAAGGAAAGCATTGACAGTATCTAAAATGAAAATGTGTCACATTTCATTCCTAATCCACACATCTGTTTCTTGAGATCAAGCTTGTTTAACAGAAGTATCATAAGAGATTCTGCAAAATCCTTGTGCATCTGCCTAAAAGAGGGAAACTAAGAATCAGGTATGATGGGGAAACAGATTTTCTGACACGCTGGAAAGTTTTAAAAAATTCACATTAAGACTACAGCTGAATGTTACAGATTCAGCCCCTCCTTCCGCTCCTTTCCAAGACTGCAAAAGAACACTACGCCCATTCATTACAGCCTCTTTGCTCTTGCTAGCTTTTATATGCCCGCAGGCACTAACTGCCTGGAGATACTCGGTGTCACCAGGGACTCATATTGCAGAGAGATGGGAGGATCTTGTCTGCCGCTGCCAGGGCACAATGACAGCAGCTTCACAGTGACATTTAAGCAGTAATTTGCATGCAAATGTCAATATTTATTAGTCACATCAAGATCTTCAATAAAGCTCTTCTGGGTTGCTAAGTCTCTCTGGTTATACTTTTAAATCGGAGGCTTGAGAAAAAAGAAGACTCACTCTCATAACTTATTCCAGATTTCCTAGCTTCTTAATTATATCCTTATCTATTTATTATTTTGGGGGAAGTTATTTCCAAGCAGTCTACACATCAACAGTGTTGAAAAATGCTTATCACTATTCTAAGAATTGACCATGAAAAAGGAATCCTTTGACCTACCTTGTCCCTGGAGTTGTAAGAATATCTAATTATTTAAATAATGTAAATTTTAAAGTAACAGATGTTTCCTGCCTACAGCATAATGCAAGAACAACAGTCTTTCACTATTAAAGTGCATCTGAAGCATCCATACATTCCCATCCCCATTTGCTCTCCCAGATGAGAGGGAATGCTCTTCTGCGCAATAGTTTTCAAAAAGCCCCACGTGTTGAAATCTGTTTTTAATCATAATGTCAACAAGTCTCCCTAATTCTGCTACTTTTCTAGCAAGTCGGGAATTAGGCCTGTGAGCAAGTCAGCATGAAAAAGTAAAACTGCTTTCAAATGTAGAGTAGGAGAGGAGAAA
Source organism: Charadrius vociferus (assembly GCF_000708025.1). NCBI lineage: Eukaryota > Metazoa > Chordata > Aves > Charadriiformes > Charadriidae > Charadrius > Charadrius vociferus. Next base: position 1,106,344 of record NW_009646958.1, read on the forward strand.
AAAAAAAAAGAGAAGTAAGAGATTAGGTAAGCCTGATGGAATTAAGCAGATCTGAAGCAAAGGGTATTGCAGTGGTTTCAAGTAGAGGGCAAAGGTACGCAGCCACCATCTATTAGTACTCTACCACTTACCAGGATTTTGGCTCGCCAAAATGCAAGTAGTTGATACTGTAGAGATCCATGTCCTCTGTATGCCAAGCAAATGTTGTCTTCCACATCCCAAAGTAGAGGTAGGGAGTGTTTACACCTTCTATAATAATGCCACACTCATGTTCCACCATGTCTAAGAGGGTGTTCAGATTGCCAATATTCCATTCTTCCACATCCTGTAATTCAAAAGAAATGTTCTGTACTGAACATATCAGGACTTGCTAGAGCAGAATAATAGCCCACAGCTCCCTTTCAATGCTTCAAAATGTGGATATCCTGCTGTTATCTCCATTAATTTAATCCCACCTGCTTCCAGAAAGCTTACTTTTAATGTTCATCGATAACCATGAAAAGGATGCATTACCACCGCTTTGTGGCAAAGGAATTGATTACTGGCTTCTCGCTAAATCTGTTCGCTGAAGAGGCACTTGTACTATGTGATACTCTACCGTTAAGTAACTGTTCTACTAATAAACATGAGATAAACTAAGGGTAACATACGCTTCTCTCAATGACGTATTCCATCCAGACGTTCTTCACCTGATGAACGTGAATCAGCTGATGGAAACACCAGACTTCAATGTGGCCCAAGTGGCAGAAGCCTGAACATCAGCTCAGTGCTTCAGATAACAACACTGTCTTCCCCGTTCTTTATTATCCACATTTAAACAGAAAAAGCAATAAAAAGAAGCTCTAAATCTCATAGCTGATTTTCTCTACTTCAATGGGAAATAGAAAAAGTCACACAAACTGGTGCAAATCTTTAACCTTGAGATTGTCTCCAAAGGAAATAAACAGTCTCTTTCACACCCCTGTTCCCCAGTATAGTTCATAGGCACACCAGCACGCCCAGCTTCTGCTGCTCGCTGGAGTAACTGCAAGGCAGTGAAACTCAAGCTGCTCAATCTTGAAACTTTCTGAATCAACCTGAAAAGGGGGGCAGGGAGGAAAGGGCTGAAGAAAGGAAGCAGCTGAAAAGCGAGAGGAAAAGGAGTGCAGAGGGAGAATGTTTTTCATGACTGACACCTCACTGCTCGCAGCAATGTCAGTAATTGGACAATAGGAAAAGTTCTTTAAGTGTGACTGGTAACGCAATTATTTCATTTCTGCTTTTAGGAACTTGAAGGAAACTGAAGGAAACACAATGTATATTCAGTATATTGCAGAAGCTGCTTCTCCTAAAGCTTGCGTTTGTGCCTGGTTATGTCACCTTCCCTGATCATACCACCGACAAGACTGATACTCTCATCAAAGCAGCAAACACTGCAGATAAGTTTGATGTCCATGGCTCTGAAGGCCCCAGATATCTATATTTATTAAAATTAATTGCATATTAAACGATACTGATAATAAAAAGACACTTCTACATTACCACACAGTTTGTACTGCAGACAATCAGACAACGCTCCAAAAAAAAGGCCACTTCCCACTCAAAAGAAAATTACAGAAGGGCACTGCTTTAGATTAGCTGCCGAAGCAGAGTAGGAAGATAAGCAGCCTTTTTCATTTACAGCAGAAGAAACCACAACAGAATTACTTTAAGCGTAGGATGCAATTTCAGCAAGGAAAAGCTTAAACAATTTGAATTGTAAAATAATTTAGCATGCAGGTGCATTGTATCCTAATAGAGCCACGTGGAAAGAAAAAAAAATCCAAATGGAAATATTTTAGTCATGTTAAGAATCAAAAAAACTATTTTTGATGAAGCACCCAAATCCTTGAAATGATGCTTTATATGGCGCTTCAGCAGAAATCTCTATTTTTTTTTTTTATTAAAGGGAATGAAAAAGAAAAAATTAAACCCTAACATGATAGAGATGCGGATGATCAACAGCTTACTTTTAATTTCCCTGCATACCATCACATGTATCTGGGAATATCATTATGATGCCAGTCCAGTTCTCTTTAACAACCTTTTCTACAAGCTATATACAATTTTTAGCCACGCGTTTTTCAAGAACTCATTAAAATCACTTTTTTTCCTCATTTTTGTAGTAAAAGTAAGCTTTTCACAGCTTCCATTGACTCAATTACCCTGAATCTCTGGGGAAGGTGGGAAGTTTAGTCACAATTTTGTAATGAGGGAAAAGTAAACATTCACTATTTGCCCCCCCCCCCTTTTTTTTTTTTAAGGTTGCTAAAGCAAATAAATTCTGAATTACTGTTCCTGAATGAGAAAAGAGTAATAAGGAAGTCAGTATCCACATGTAAAATAAATAAAAGAGGAGCATTTCACTTACTGCATCATATAGTGAGCCACTGATATCAGCCCCATAAATCGGTGAGACAAATGTGAGATTCTTCCAGTACTTGCGCTCCAAGTCTTCAAAGTCTTGATGGCGTGGAGTACAATACCTGATAAGAACATGGAAAAGATAAGAGTGTAAGAGGTCCTAAGGAACACTCATCGCAGACAGATATATGACTGAAGAGTACATTTCAAAGTAGGCACGCTCAGAAGGTTACTGAAAAACGCATTTCATTTTTAATTCTACTCAGATTCATACAATTTACTACCTTTTAAATCTTTCTACAAAACCTCTTAGTGCATATTGACAAACAGGATGCGCGCTTACGTGAAGCGCCAGATCCCCACCTAAGGATGCACGAGACGAGGTTATTACACAGGGAGCTGCAGGCAGGTAAAGCACTCGTGTATGCGCCACATTAGTAATATTTCAAAGTTGACTGTGCGATGTCAGTATTGCCTGTAGCAGTCGGCTTGTCCCAGCGAACTGTAGTGCTCTGCAAAGTTCCCGGTCACTTTGGAAGACACTCACGTTATTAGTATTAGCTCAGGCACTCCGAGATACTTGTATTTCTACCTCCGCAATGGAACACATTTCCCAGAACAACCATTAATACACCGAGAGCTCTTCTCTGAGTCCCAAACCATTCTTTCCAGGCAGATTCTTCGCCAAATACTGACTTTGAAGAATCTTTCTATACCAACTCCCAGAAAAAGATCTAAGATACACCAAAAACAACCAAGTTACAAACTTGTTTGAGATTCTGGAAGTAAGCTTTCAAGAAAAAGCTGTTTCGTCCAAAATGCTTCGTATTTAACAAGACTAGATTTTCTTTTCGGCTTGTTTCTAGAAAGAAAGCCTAATCTAGAAAGGCTTTCCACGCAACTGCCCCACTCACAGTGTAAGCACATCACTTAACACCAACATACTTCTCACTGTTAGCCAGACGCCGGTATTCTCCCACAGTCATGGGTTTCTTCTGTATATTATACTGGGTGAATAACCCCGACTGTCCAGTAACCACCTGCTGAATGGGAGCTGGGATAACCATGTCATCTATGTCATCATAGGTTTTTCGGGGCTTCCATTCCTTGGGAGGAATCACCTGGAATTGGAAAAAAAAACCAAACAAACAAACAAAAAAAAAATAATCAAACTTCAATTTCACAATAGGCAAACACAACTTCTACCGAAGGGAAAACTGTTGAAGTGGAAGGTATTTCATCCTGCTGCTGCAGGACGTTATCAGATAACAGCAGCATCTCAAATAACCAGCACACATGACGAGGCACCTGTTCTGCATCTGCTCAAGTGCAGGACTAGCAGACGTGGTCAGAGGGCCCAGCACCCGCCTGCCTGCTAGCGGACCCATCAGTACAGTGTCACAGAAGATGGCCAGTCACGATAAAAAGAGATCTAGTTATAGGAAGGAACTAAACTGCATGCCAGAAGGACTAAAAAAGGCATTCCTCTCACCTACCATTCCACAAAGCTGCATGATGACTCCAGCAGCTCCATCCCTATAATTCCATACCCTTTTACAGCAGTCTAAACTACTATTCCATCTAGAATCACTTACACTATGGTTTTCTTGGGGGGTGGAGTTTTTTGGTTCATTTGTTTGTAGGGTTTTTTTAACTAGGAAGGCTCAAAAATCCTGTTGCATTATTGCTGTTGATGTTTCTGTATTTGTAGGTGACGCATTGGGGCGCAGCTCCTTAAATGAAAAGGGGCGAGGGGTAGAAAAGAACAAAAGAAAACCATGGGGAACTCGTCCAGAACTCTTTCCTCACTCTTGAAGGCTGTGCAAAAAAACTGCTGCAAAGCAGTCCTGAATCTAGAAGAAAAAGCTGTAATTTTAAACAGAAGAGCTGCCAACAATCCTAGGCTCAAGATCAGAGAACAATCAGTAGGACATTCAGCAGGCACATGGAATGAAAAAATAAAATATCTACTATCTAATTTAGTGTACAGGTTAACCAAAAAAGTTACGGGAACTGGAGGACAAGTTATTGATTTTGTGGGCATGGTTCCTCCAGGCTGTGATGAGCTCTACTTCCATTAAAAGGCTCTGAACTGCAGTTGCAATAGAGAAACAAAATTTAACTTGAAATGCTCAGATTTAGTCATACAAGTACAGTAATTTCTTACAACATCTGGAATTCACCAACAACCTTTATTAAAATAATCTACCCTGGCGGACTCACGGAATGTAATTGCTAGTACACTTGAGTGGACAAGGAAACATTTCAGAGAGAGCTTTTTATCAATACCCAGCTCTACTTAGAACTGTAATAAAAACAGTAATTGACCTATGTTTTAGAAGAAATAAGAATTATTTCATGCCTAACAGCTTCACTTCTCTGCTGTGCTTTATTAAGTTCTGCTAAATACCATACGTAACAGCTACCTTGTCAGGACAAATGATCTCCCTCAGCTTATGGTGCAACATGACACAGCCACAGAAATACTCTTTCTAATCAGTTAGTCCTGATTTTTCCCAAGCAGTTGTATGTCAAGTACTAGAATTTAGAAGCTTCACATGAAGAATTCTTATAATGTTTCAGCAGTTTCAGTGTAAAGAGGCGGATGGGAAGGAAGCAGAAAGATGTTTCAGAGCCGCCTGAAGAACTGGTTCCTAAAGGTCAAAAAGGCTTTCAGGTATTTCAGGAATCACCCACGCATACAGGACACATTTACAGGTCTAGACTCAAGTCAGCAAAAGGTGGTAGCCCAGAACATGGAAAAGGCAAGAGCAAAACATCTGCCCCCATTCACACAGACACGATTTAGGCCCTCTCCCCCATCAAAACCTAAGCAGGCTTCAAAAGCTTCATCCTTTACCCTACACTCTGCGGGAGCTGAAACCCTCACGCCTTGAGGACCGTGGCTACTACTATCTGTATCCTCAGCAACAGAATCAGGACACAGAACTACCCTTAACCCATCTCTGCAAGGGCTGGGAACGTCCTTGTTTTGCAGTTAGGGATCAGGAAAAGACATCCTGCAAATATACGCTTCTTTCACTCTTACAAAAGGCCTGTAACTCCTCTGCCTTTCCTCTCTCACTAAACCAAAACACAGACTGCAAGTACAATTTGCAAATGTGCACTCTGGGCGACTACACGAAAGCAAACTGCTACTGAGCCGTGTCACTTCACAGGCGCCGGATGAGCGGAGCCTGGGGAAGGCGGCCTGCAGGAAGCTTTCAGCTGCCTACGCTGGGACAACTCACCTTGGCGAGCCCCGCTCGGTGAGCTCCCTGCGATTCCATGTAAGCGATGTATTTCCCAAAGTCCCGAAACTCCTCAAGGGTGGGACGAAAGGTCATGATCTTACAGCCAGGGTTCTGCTCCGACCCCATATTTCCAGTACGGCGGCAGCGCCTGAAGAGGGGAAACAAAAAAGGGAGAAAGAAAGAAGAGAGGTAGAAAAAAATACTGGTTAAAATCCTTTGTTTTCTTTAATGAATTTCCCTGACAGGCACGGATATATTTTTTCATTTCTCTCCCCTATTCCCTCCAGAAAGTATTTTCAAGTGCCATCCTATAACACGGATATGAAGAGCTTCTGACCTAAAATCTACTCAGTCTATTTGTTAGCAGGGTCAAGTATCAGGGAACTCCTGACACCAGTATGATCCGAGAGATCAGATAGGACCTAAATATAGACCACAGCCCGAACATCCCCCCTCCATTCATCCTCTGAAGCCGCATCTCAGCAGGACAGCAGTCACCAACAACAGACTTCTCACTACCTTCAGCATCCATTCTGTGCATGTGGAACTAGTCCTCAAAGTTCTCCACCGGAATCCTTCATCTTTTTCTGTTTCTTTTTTTTTTTTTAATGTATCTTTTTTATGTATCTTTTTTTCGAAAATTATAAAATTAGGGTTTTTTTAAAAATGCAACTTCATTACACCTTGTATTTGCAATGTACACAGACAAAATGAAGGCTCTGACAATTCTTAAAAGAAATGTAGATGCACAATTTCAAAACATCTTTCAGTGTGAAAAGCAAAATTCTCCATTTACTTCAAAATTTGCAGGGGGGAAAAAAAATCCAAAACAATTCAGGATGAAACCACATTTTTTTTAAAACGGACCTTTGCAGGGTTACGCTGGAAACTTACAAAGCAAAATGTTTTAATGGCAATGGTTTTCAGCCGCAAACATAACCGCGAAGACATTCTCCATGTCAGAAAAGCAGCTCCAGCACACGCGATATGCTCACGCTGTCACGAGAGGGCAGTACGGGGCTTTTAAGGAATAAAAGGCGCAGCAACACCATGTCAAATGTGACTTCTAAACCACAAGCAAAGTATGTTTGGATTTAAATTGGTTTCGAACTAGCCGAGAAGTATTCCAGATGCTACCAAAAGTACGCTTCGTGTTAGGAAAAACAAAACAAAACAGAGCAATAGTGCTGTATCGGCGTTTCAGTCAGGGAGTATGGCACAAACCACGTTTCTCCCCAGCAACAGCAGATACTCTTGCCCCTTCCTACAATTAAAAACAACATCACACGCTAATTCGGACAGACTCAACACTCAGCTCGCCCATGGCACCAAGTTTTCCTTTACAATTTTAACTGGGTAAAAGTGTTGGGGTTTTTTGGTTTTTTTTTTCATTTTTAAATCAAATGAACAGTTTTGACTTGAACTTTTAGAAATTTTCAGAGTAACTTTTAGGTAAAATTTATTTCAACACAGTGGTCTGCACACTTAAGTCCTTCCCCAACGCAGCCTTTAAAGGAAATTTCATGCATAAAATCGCAGCCTCTCGCGTGCTCGTCCTGTCCTCTACACCTGCCTGGTGCCTCCGCAGCGTTACTGCGCCCCTAAACTCAAGGCGACATCTGAAGAGCTCTTCCCAAGCCAGGAGCCAGGGCTGCGAGGCACACTCCATAATTAAAATCAAACTACAAACCCCAATATCGCACAATATCCCAGAGCAAAAGCAACTGAGGAAAAAGATACTGTTTCGCTCCCTTCAGCCCGACAGGCAATTCAAACAACTCCATTTCCAACAGAAATTGTTGCAGTCTTAAAACAAAAAGGCCCTTTACCTTAATCAACCCCTCCCATCTCCAGGGTGGCCTTGCTGGAAGAGATTTCCAACCTTGCCATACAGAAAAAAAAAATTTTGCTGTTCCAGGGTCAGCACTTTAAGATAAGAAACATACTTGATCTATACCCGCAAGAACAATTCACTGCACAAACGTTTTGCGGAAAATACAAAAAGAGGAAACGGTATCTCCCATCCCCCCGATGAACCACGGGAGCTGATAAGCTCAGGGCATCCATCTGCTGGAGCTTTCCTCCAAACCACTAAAGAAAAACATCGTTCACCAGGAAAATACAGCCGATTCTGGTGAAGAGTCGGAAGAAAAAGAAAAGTGAGTGTTGAGAAGTGGGACAGAAACCATCCCCAAACGTCTATTCCAACACAATCTTACTGAGAATACTTCTGCTATTTTTATCCCGGGTCTAGAAACGCCAGGGAAGTTCAGCCGAGCGGGAAGCACCGAGTCGGGCTCTGCAGCAGCACTGCGCACCGGCTGACCGGAGTATCTGGCTCGGGGAAAGGAACTTCAATCCCGTCCTGAGGAGGAT
>NW_009646958.1:1114400-1124661 GCF_000708025.1 Charadrius vociferus
TATTTTCCGCTTTACCCACAACCAGAGGGAAAAAAAAAAAATAGTCAAAGCTAGGTTTTATCCCATCTTTTCCTCAAGATCACCTCCAGCAATTCCAATTTTTATTCTATGAACTGGGAGTGAATAGTCAAAATACACATTCCAACAAGGGGGTGGGATCAAAACCCACTTCACGCAAAGCTTAATCAATTAATTAAAAAGTCTCCCTGCCCCAAGCTCGCCACTCTGGAACTCCCTGGTGCAGAGACAGCAAAGCACAACACATTTTTCTATGTTTAATCCCATTTCTTTATTCTAAGGAACATCTTAATACCTACCCTAGATAATGTTTGCTGCAATGGATGTTCATCCAACATAACTAATTAAGCTATTACCAAAAAAAAATAGCCACGGAGCTCACGGGAAGGGAGAATCGGTCTCCACAGCCCCTGCCTCCACGTGCTGCCCCCAGCAGCCCCAAGGAGCTCAAAGTGACAGAGAGAGCTTCGGGAGAAAAGAATTTCTTTCTTAACTACTTTGCACAAAACAGCGCTAATGTATTTTGTATAAGCAGTGGGAGTATTTACTGTCAACTCCTTCCCAGCGCCCGGCGTCGGCGAGGGCAGCGGAGAAGCCCAGGGCTGCGACAGGAGCCCGGCCGCGCTGCAGCTTCCTCGTGGGATCCGCAGGAGACCACCCCGAGAAAACCGCGCTGTAACGAGCTGGCCAGCATCACTGGGGGATTGCGCAGCAGAACCCGACTATTCTGAGAACACTGAAAGCATTTTTCTTTCATTCACGGCTCCGCCGTGCAGCGGGGCGGGCGGTGACGAGTGAACAAACTCTTCTCTCTTTACTATGAACACTGAAAAGGATGATTTTGCAGAAAGAGCCTAAGCCCCCTATTAGTTCTTGAAAAGAAGTATTAAGGTATTTTTCTCAGCTGGGTGCATTCTGTTTCTTTGTAAAAGACAGTAACAACCTGAAATATTACGAAATACCTTCTAATTTGCAACCACGGTAAGGAAACACTAAAACTTGTCTCCAGAGGAACGATCTCGGTGGACACAAAGAGTGGAGCTTTTAATTTCAGGGGCTTTCACCTGAGACTTTTCCCTCTAAAATTGATGCGAACTAAGACTTTTGTGACTGAAATCCTACACCTGTTGACTGAAACCTTTGTAGGGCAGAGAAAAAGCCCAAGAAACCCAGCCGAGATCAACGACTCGTGCCGGCTAAAGGACTTCCAGGATGGGAATCCTTTCTCCAGGGAAAGGCTTGGGACTTTCAAGTAGTTCCCCGCTGCTCCCCCGCTACTGATCTCGGAGGAGTGGATAATGCCAACTCATTCTCCTCCGCTTTTGAGTCGGGGATTAACTTTGGCTGAAGGTAGAGACTATTAGCGGAAACAAACCTGCCTCCAGGCACCAGCCCTGGAGCTAAATCCCGTACCTCTACCCAGGGCACACGCCTGCACGGTGCAGCAAACCAGCCCTGCCGGTCCGCTGCGGACCCTCCGCTATCCATCCGGGTTCAAAGGGGAAAGGCACGGCAGAATTTATGACAGAAGACTCATTTTGTTTATACAGTAACGCTAGAAGACCATCTTTAATCTTGCTACATAAAAAAATATGCTCTCTGGAATTATCAGTTTCTTCAAGAAACCAGACCGCGGGTACCTGCGGGTCTAAAGCTAAACTTCTACCCGGGTGCTGTACGCCCTGCTACCAGGTCCGTTACACTGCATGCAACCAGCAAACCCACTTCTGAACCACTCACTCTCTCTCCAAAGGCGCAGTTCTCCACCGTCAGCCCCACAAAAACTCCTACTAGCTTTTTCCCCGCAAAGGTCTTGAAGCCAGATAACCAAAATTCAAAGAGAGGAAGGAAAAGGCCCTTCGGAACATACGCCTAGAGTGAAAAAGGAGAAAGTAGGTGTTCAAAATCTGGTAGACAAAACCATTGCATGGAAGGCACAGGAAGCAAAAATAACTTGGCGAGAAGAGGACACACGGCATCCACAGCGACTCCGCAGGGCTTCGCTTGGGTTGTGTCGGAAGGGGCTGAAAAGACACAGGAAAATATCCTCCCGAGCGCACCCTGCAACCTGCTGCCAACAGAAAACACACACCACGTCAGCCTGCGCAGCGCAGCGGTGGGGGGCACACGCTGGCACCGCTATCGCAGCCTGCTGAAGGAAAAAGAACCACAGCCATCAAAATTTCACAGAATAAACAAAGAGCCGGCCACAGTTGGAAGCGAGAGGAAATTTCACAGCAGTACCAACTTGGACAGCTACTGAGCTCCCCTCCGCGGCCATTTGTTCTTCTCCTGTGCCAAATATGATGATTTGTGGTGCCACAGTGCAAAACGATGAGGGAGCCGGCTCTGGTTACACGGCTGTGCTTTAAACCAAGCGTGTAGCTGCAGCGGTGGCACTTCTACGGCGACAGTGCAAAGCCACCATCTCAGACCAGAGCCTCAGTGTGCCACAGAGCTTCAAACACCTGAAACGGTTTTACAAAAAGTCTTAGTGGATTAAACTTCTCTAGAAAGCACACTTGTAACAAATTCTCCTCCTACAACATAGTCTCTCTTCCCCAAACAGGGGAGCTTGGTATCTCCTACCTAAAGTGGAGTTCGTACACGTCTAAAAATGGATCGAGGGTTACTGGTGCTCTTCAATCCAATTGCCCTTTTTTATTACAGAACACTGAACCTACTAACTCTTAATCGAATCAATGCAGACAACAAACATCGCTGCACTTGTAACACCAGTAAAACTGCTGTTAGCAGTTAAGAAAATTAAGTTCCACAGCTCATTACACTAGGTAAGGACAGTGAATTATATATACACCCTTGCTGGAGACCGGCTAAGGACAACGCACACCAAACCAAGGCAGGAAAGTGTAGTAAGTCCCAGATACTGAGGAGGGAAAAAAGAGGAGATATAATGAGAAGATCTAAATGAGGCACATCTAACTAGCTTAGATAATTGAAGACATAAAGAAGATGTATCCAGCACAAAGCACAAAAATCATTAATATATAACAAATTATTCATTTCAATGCTGAAAACAGCAGCTCGCTCTTTGGGGAAGAAATTCTGAGTGCATTCTACTCCTGAGCGGAGGAAGCTGCTATCAGGCAAACAATTTACTGTTTTAATACTTTACAAAGATGAAGAGAGATGCCGTATTTTAAGCAAGGTTTTTAAATCATAACGACAAAATCTTAAAACCTCCCTCGCCCTCCATTTTTCATTATAACCCTCTGGATGTGTCGGAGCACAATCGAAGCCTGGCAGCACTGCGGAACACAACGGGAACCCGAATATCAACGGTAACAAATTCCCTAATCTTGTTTCAACACCCAAATTGTTCAACCTTCCGTCTTCTTGCCTTACCTGGCAATTTCCCTTGAAAACTCAAGTCTAATGATCTAAACACATCTCCTAAACCTCCCCTGCCCTTTCAATAATACCTAGGAAAAGAGAGGTTTGACTCATCCTAGGATTCCTCCTCCTAGGGCAGGTTGGGCAGCATATTAAGAACTCCTCGTTACCTGGACATGGTGCCCACCAGCCAATACGACGTGCCTTACTTCACCGTCACTGAGAAGCACGGAGAAGCTACCATGCCTCTACCACTGCGCGCTCTCCAGAAACTCCTGCAGAAGGTTGAAGGGGATCCATCCTGACCTCATCGCTTACCTCATAGTGCCCTGGCTCTGCAGCTGTACCCAGAGCTCCTCCTTCAGGCTGGTGGAACACCCTTGGTTTCCCCACAGGCACGGGCAAAATATCAACACAACTACTTCTGCCAGTGCTTGGAAAACTGAAAAACCGAACAAAGGCCTTAAACTTGGTCATTTATCTCATTGTCCTCAATTACAGTGTCAATCAGGTTGGTCTGATGCCCGTTCCCAGGGAGACGGGGCCAAGTCTGGGGGCGCAGGAGGCAGAGCAGCCTCCCTCACCTGCAGTTAGGCGCCGTTCTCAGCAGAAGCAAACCCATGCTGTAGAGTCCATCAGACAGCTAAGTGGATGAGGGATCAAGATTCACAGCCTCGTCGCAAGCTTTGACCTCCCTCTGCTCTCTGCCAGAAGGGCTCCAAGAAACGCTTACAGGAGACCTTCTGTGGGAACCACAGCCCCCGGCTCCGACCCGCCACTGGGCCTGGGCTGAGGCTCCCGTCAGCATTAGAAAATAGGAAAGCTCATCGTCCGCTAATTCTGCCTAAGTCTACTTCAAAACTCTGACAAACTTGAAATAAGTTTAGTTTCAAGGAAAAAATAACCTGAGCATCAACTGAAAATAAAGTTATGAAATGAAACAAAACCCAACAAAATATGGATTTTAAGTGTGCCCACATTAACTTCTCGCTCTGACCCACTTAGTATGTCCGAGGCATTTCACACACAACAAGGGAAGAACCTCGTTCATGAAAAAATTCTTTAAATTTACTCTTAAGTCATTATTTGACTACTAAGTGCTGCGCACAAATATTAATGGAAACCTCATGTGTTTATTTGAAATGGCATTTTTTTGATGAATTAGGCTGGAACATAGAGGGCAAATTCTTTTATTTCCATCTACTTCCTTTCTCAGTAAACCAACTAATTATACTCCGATCTACATCTAGGTTCTCATGGATCAGGCACTATCAAAAGTTTCTCTGCAGAACAAAAGACAAACTTCTGCAAAACCTCAATTGCCTGTATAAAATAGGCAATGATGTATCACTGGTTCTAGAGTTAAGTGTTGCGAGCACAGCTCCGACAACTTTCCTTTCTTCCCCTTTATTCCCGAGAATCAGATTACAGCAGTCGGACAAAGAGAGCGTAAATTTGTAAGTTTGCTGTTCCTTGTGGTGTTGCTCAGCCCGGTCTGAAATGACTGTAAGATGACAGCAAGAATTGCAAACTAACACCTTTTCCTCAAAATTATTTATATATTCAATTCATGACATTTTTAACCTCCAAATTGCTTTGAGTTTTGTCTATCCTTCGTCAGGTCGAAGGGAACATACCAGAGCAAAGATTTACGAAAGAGGAGCAGAGCGCCAACATCGCCATACGGGCACGGCGAGTACCCACCAGCCGAGCGGATGAAGATCTACAGTGCTTGGGATTCGACAAATTAAGAGTATCTCCTATAAAATTTTACACTCCACAAGGCTTCTCCACAATTCCTGTACTCGAAGTCGCGCAGCATATGTAGCTCATTAAAGTAAAATAAAATTTTCCTGCAAAACATCCTCGTAGCTATATAAGTGTACAGTTACTCATACATTTCTTCAAACTGCAGCAAAATTATTTAGGCACAAGCAGCATTTAAAGGCAGAAAAAGCGTTTAGTTTTAACAGTAATAAATCTGTAAGAAATTAAACCAGTTCGTTATTGCCTGAAGCAAGGTAGGCAACATGTAATGGCTTTTTCTGACTAAATTCAGCATCAGTCTCCCTCCTCAAATCCAGTGTGTTACTGAACAGGCGAGATAAACTCGTACTAAACCCACACAAATCAGCACACCACTACCGAGACAGAATCTGGAACCAGGCATCTTACGAACTTCAGTTTGCTGCACGACACAACAGTTATCTTTGCTGTCTTTTATCGCCTTCGTTATATTTACCGCAAGGCGATACAAGTTTGTGTGTTGGTTGGTTTTGGGGGAGTTTTTTGGTTTCTTTTTTTTTTTTTTATATAAAAAAAAAAGGCATTTAACCTGGAGTGGTCCTTCTCAGCAGCTCTGCTGCAACCTGGATCTTTGATGTCAGACACATGAAATGATTTGGGGTTCCCTCTGCTAGAATATGAAGAAGAGCATTCAGGAGATCACCATTGCAAACTGCAAGACCACAGCAGCAGGAGAAACCTCCTGCCCAGACCTGGAGCAAATGAGGTTTAAAAAGTACCTCTTTTTTATATACTCCTTTTCAGTCTGAACAAGAACTCAAAGTCTCAACCCACAACACCTGAACCCGAGGCAGCAGCGCGGCAAACTTTAAAATACTGTAAAGTAACCCGTAGTCTATTATTCTTAGCGGAAAGCGTATGCATTTCAGAAAACCTGATTACTGCACCGCATTGTAGAAAAAGATAATTCTGACATCAGATTAATACCTTAATGAGGACTAATTCCCGACAGTCTTCCTTCAACAAACCTGCCAGAACTACGAGCCTGCAGCAACGCTGTCAGTAACTTGCTCAACTTCTCCGGGTTGCTTCAGACGTTTGTAAGGCAGAATTTCAACAAACGTGATGGTCGTAAGTGGTTTTGACTATTTTGCCAATGTAAAATCAAAATCTTGGTTGCTTTTTTTTTTTTTGGCAGGAGGTGTTCAGGTCCTGCCTCGAGTGGGTGTGACACACTGACCCAGATTCTCGGCTTAAGAGCAGCTGCGCTGCCAGAGCGCCATCCGCTCGGAGGAGCCGGAGCCAGAGGGGACGCCAGCAGGAGGAGGAACGGGCCCCAGCAGCGTAAGGGAACCCGGGCGGCTCCAGCGGCGCCCTTCAGAGCTGTCCCCAGTCCCACCTGTAAATAACTTTGACGACTCAGCCGCACAGAGAGAAGCGGGGGACACCCCCCCCCCAGCCTTCATATCTCATTTCATACCCATTCCAGACTTTTTAACCAAAATTGCAACTGAAAGGAGTGGCAGTTTAAAACCTAAATTAAAGCAAAACCTAGGAGAAAACCAAGCTCGTTTCACATCAACTTCAAGGGAGCATTAGACCATTTTGATCCCTCCCAGCTCAATTCTATCCAGTTCTTCTCTCTGGAAGCTCCAGCTCCACACCTTAACACGGACGTCCCAGCCGAAGCTGCACAGCTCGTTTTGCCAACACAAAACTGAGAACCAATATGGCAAACTTCATATAAACTTCTCATCTACAAAAAAAAAAACCCAACACAGAGGCTCACCAAAATCCTCCCCACTACTCTGAGTGCATACCAGACACTGTCAAGGAATATCAGAACACCTCAGGAAATCATCTTAACACACCACCAACTGCCATCATTGCCTTCTTTGGCCATATTCAAACACAGAATTTTTATCAAATACATTTAGGAAACAAAAGAACAACCTGATATTTTCCAAGAAATTGGAAAATGTGGATTACTCATAAGCCTTCTGAAACAGCAAATTAAATAAAAAAGAATTAAGCTGCAGGTTATTTCTGCCATGACTGAGGCGCACACAGACTAAGTAGGGATCTTATAAAACACAAAAATATTACAACAGAATACAAACGCGTTCTCCCATGTTAGCAGCCATCCAGTAAGAACATAATTGAGGAACTGCTTAATTTATAAAAGAGAATAATTTACTCCATGGAAATATAAATGAAAGTAAGTACCTTAATTAAGCCATAGTAATAAGTGGCTATATCCCTAAGTTGAGACAAGACAGAGCATAGTTGATTCAAAACAAAGATTAAAAAAAACAAATCTTACTAAGAAATGACTGGTGGACTGCAAATGGAAAAACACCTTTCCCATCCCGCAATGATTTTACACCGAGAACAATAACACGACATTAATATCACTAAACCTATGTAGAATGCCAATATTGCGCAGTGCTCCAGGATTCCAGCTCCCCAGCGCATCAAACGGACAACCCATCTTTTGATTCCTAAATAGATGACAAATAATTACTTCAAACAGTGCCTCGCACAGCCACAGAGAATCCCAATGGCATCCAAATACATTAAGCAAATCCCTCACTTGCAGGGACATATTTAGCTGTCATCCATCTTTGATATTAACAGATGCTATATTGCAGGCAGTGCTGCGCCGAGCACAGGCGGGCAACGAAGGGACAGGCAGGAACAGGCGCTGCAAATCCTTTGCAACAGCACACGGTAAACCGTTAAAAAGTGAGTCAGAAAGGGTAGAAAATTCACCGCTCCGCAGTTCTTCCATATTGCCTAGAATGAATTAGAAGGAAATAAAGTTTCTAATTCTTAGGACTGCAAAGAGATTTTCCTAAGGAGTTAACCGAGGCTTGGCTGTCTCAGCCTGCAGCAAGACAGTGCCATTATTTCTGCTTAGGTGTGAACTTCCCTATTCATCGAAATTAGACGTAAACTTGGAAGGCTAATTACAGCCACCTGAATGCCAACACATTGGTTATTGTATTACAGCTGGACATCCCAGTAGAAAATAAGAGTACGTAACTCTTGATAAAACACCCCATATAGCTAACACGCTTATCCAGCGCGTCTGGACAAACTGGTTTTCCCAACTCTCATAAAATTTCTTGAGACCTCCTATATGGAAATAGCTTAAAGTTTTCAGAAGTTGCCTGTATTTTTGATAATTTGAAACACCTCGTGCCTGCAGATCTGTGACACAATCACTCTACATTTTCTCTTAAACAACAGGCGTTGATGTAGAAACAGTTTTCACTTCATTTTACTGCAACAGTTCAGTTTAACAGGCCGGTAAGTAGTTTTAAGTGTCGTATTTGCCTCAGACCAATAACCAGCATTATCTAGAGGAAATAGGTGGGATTCTCCCTGAAAGTGCATTTCGCTATCAACTTCTCATCCAAAGCTGATAAAACCTCTCATGTACATAAGGTCTTATATATAAAAGCCCATATTCACCCTGAAGTCAAACTTTGAATGTCAGACTTTGTTCTTTCGTCCATGTGTTCTAAACTTCCTGAGAGAACTCACTTCTAATGTATAAGATCATATATATTCTGGTCCCACTGGACCGGTTAAATGAATTCTCTCTTTTCAAGGAGAAAAAAAAAAAAAGAGAGCAAATAATAGATTACTGAGCATTGGACAGCATTTTCCTGTCCAAGGATGTTTCAGTGAGCGTCTTATACGTGAACAGTAGCTCTGTAACAAGGAATCAAGTATATCCACCTACATCTACTTTGCATAGGAGTAACTCCTACCGCTAATGAGAAAGAAACAGCCGCCGATTCCTTTTGGCTCTGGAGGAGTCAGTCCACCTGCCTCAACTTCTTTCACTTATTACAGGGGAACCTAAAAATTACGAACTTACCATCAAAAAGCAATTACCCTTACATACTCCAACGGTTATTTTTATAATTGCTGAAATGTAACTGTAACTTTTAAATTCTAGTCTTAACATTTCAAGCAACTATGCGAATTTTAACAAAACAGCAAAAGGAAACATGAACTTTTCCTTTTTTCTGTTCTAAGAAAGAAATGACTTACTGTGTGTGAAAATGGGGAAAAAACCAACATGCTATCAGCTTTCTGATGAACAGAGTTCCTTAAAATTGACTCCTTTTGACTAAAGGAAACTTAACTTTGGAAGGGTCAAGCTTGATATAACATCATTATGTATTTACACTGCACCAGCACAAAGACAACCGAGTCCCATAGCAAAACTCCAATGTTGTAGACCTTAGCAGCAGCACAAATCCAGTCTGTGCCCCTGAACAGCACCCGTTCTCTACAGCAGCTTTTATTAAAAAAGTAAAACAGTTAAAGAACGTGTATAAACCAAAACCTAATTTGTGACTTTAACCCCTTTAAAAAGGGGGTCCAAACCAGACTTTCCGCAATATACCTGGCTCCTACGCAGCTATATGCACCATCCTTAGGAACAGGAATCAAAGCCGGCTTTAAAGGGAAGCCAAGTGCCACCTTTAGGCGAAGGGTTTCCTGAATTGTTTCCCCTTCCACCACATCCTACATCCCAAAAGAGCCTAATACATCTTTTACTTATTTCTTAAACAAAGGGCAAACTAAGCAGCTAAAACCAAGGGCAAGTCACCAAAGCGTGACCGGACAAACCATTTCTGCAGCCCACAATTGTTCCAGAGCTCACAGAATGGTTTGGGTTGGAAGGGACCTTGAAGATCACCCAGTTCCAACCCCGCTGCCCTGGGCAGGGACACCTGGTCCTCTCACTTCTCCACTTTTTCTTCACTCAGAAGAGAGGTGAGACGGTCACCTCACTTTTTCAGCCCACAACATTTGTGCTCAAGGCCGCTTAGCAGGGGTGAGGGGAAGGACCTCTGCCATCAACCACGGGGGGGTCTATTCACGTCGGGCTTATGAGCGAAAAAAAGAATACATAAAAGAAAAAAGAGAGAGAAAAATCCTAATTTTGGCCCTGGACTTTGACAGTCTCTAGAGGAGCGGGGGGAATAAAAAAGGAGGAAAAAAAACCCAACCCATGAGGGTTATGTTCTCGCCAGCAGGTTTTCCCCCACCCGGGCCTGCTGCCCCCCGCCGCGACAGCAGAGGGGCAATCGCAGACCCGTCGGCAGCTTTGAGTCGCCAC
>NW_009646958.1:1124724-1124969 GCF_000708025.1 Charadrius vociferus
AACCACCCCCCGATCGCGCCGAAAAACCGCCCCCGAAAGCACCCGCGGCCGGTACCCCCGGGGGAGGGGGGGAAGAAGGGACCCCGCGGGGGCTCCCCGAGCTCCACACCCAAAATCCTGTGTGGAAACACCGCTCCCAGGCCCGGAGCCTCCCGCGGACACGGGGCACCGGGGGGACACGGCGGGCTGCGGGGGGGTGGATCCCACCGCGACGCCCCGAGACAAAGCGGGCGGCGGGGACGGGA
>NW_009646958.1:1125990-1126499 GCF_000708025.1 Charadrius vociferus
GGACCATCGTTAACCTTCCCCGGCTCCCCCGGCCCGCAGGCAGCGCCCTCGGGGCTATGGCGTCGCACCCTGAGGGGGTTCACCCTGAGGCAGACCCGCACAGGCCCGAGCAGCGGCCTGACAGGGCGGGTGCAGCCCCTCTGCCCCTGAGGAAAGGCTGGAGCGGGGGTGGCCCAGAGGCCTTACAGAGGGCACACGGCCCCTTTTAGAGGGATAGCCAGACCCCAAAGGGGTGTTCTCTCCCGGTACAGGCCGCCTTACCTGACACCGGCACCCCTGAGGGGAGGAGCAGCCCCAGAGGGACCTGCGGAACCGCAGCACCTGATGAGGGAAATGAACATAAAGAGATGAGGTCAGGTGTGCAGCTCGAACACGGGCAAGCCCTCACAATACTCGGGGGGAGGGGGGGGTAATTTTAGGCTCCTTGTAGACTCAGTACCTGGAGCTTTAAAGTAAAAAGTCAGCTCTTTTACTGACAGCTACTGTCAGGCCCTGACAGTCCATGCAAG
>NW_009646958.1:1126564-1134967 GCF_000708025.1 Charadrius vociferus
TGGAAGGGCCCTCTGGAGCTCCCCCATCCCACCCCCACCAGAGCAGGGGCACCTCCAGCAGTGGCACAGGACGGCGTCCAGGCGGGTTTGGGATGGCTCCAGAGGGGGAGACTCCCCCACCTCTCTGGGCAGCCTGTGCCACTGCTCTGCCGCCCTCACAGCAGAGAAGGCCCTCCTCAGGTGGAGATGGAACTGCCGATGGTCACCTTTGTGCCCGTTCCCTCTTGTCCTGTCACTGGGCACCGCTGGAAACAGACTGTTCCCATCCCCCCGGCACCCTCCTGGTTCCCCCACAGCCGACACAGCAGTACTGACCGAGTTTGGACAGGGGGTGGGTGCTGTGCTCCTGTCAGCGCCACAGAGATGCTGTGGGTCGAGGGGAGTACCCATACTCCCCAGTTCCCGCTGCCTTCTCAGAGCCCAGTCCAGCACCACACAACAGAGAACTCGTTTCAAATGGGCTGCAATCACAGGACCGTGGAAGCCTGCCAGGATAAAGAACTATCAGGGGTATTTTCCAATTTGTGCTCAATTAAACCGTGCAGACCATAGAGTCCATACACTTGCTGGGAAGTGAGATGGGAATTCCCAAAATAGAAGAAAGATCCTTGCACTGTTTTTTTGCAGCATTGTTATTCTCGCTTCCCAATTCTTTATATACAAAACACTTTTTACCAAATCAGATATTGGATATTTACTGCAGAATTTCATAATGTAAACGTGCACAAGTATGTACAGGGAATGAAGTATCGTCCTACGAATCACAGAATCACGTCAGAATGATCATCTCGTCCAACCTCCCCCCCCCAAAGCAGTGTCACCTAGAGCAGGTTGGACAGGATGGCGTCTAGGCGGGGTTTGAAGGAGATAACCTCTACCAGTAAAATACACAATCCCTTCCTATGCAAAGCCACACACCAGCTCACTTTACAGCACAATGATTTTCCTAGTAGAGCTTTGTGTTGAGATCTGCAAGCCCCAAATTAGAATTTCTCTGCAAACTATACACCTTATAATTCATGCTAAATAAACACTAACACTCAGAACAGTACACTGAAACCTATGTAGGAAAACAAGGTTTGTTTTCCAAATAATAACAAAAGAAATATACTAAGGAAGTCATTGCAATGGTTCTTTCAATTTAAATACACACACACTTCCTCCATTTCACCCAGTCACCCCAAATTCTTCTGATCACAATATAGATCAAAACGTGGAAGGATGCTTTCAATGAAATTTGAATACCTGAAATTGAAAGTGTTTAATGTTAACAGTAACCTTTAAAGTAAGTTTAAGAGGGCAGATTAAGCAGCAGTTGCACAATTCCACACCTTTTCTTTTCAACATTTTAAATGCCTGTATGTTTTCTTCATTTACTTCATCTGCATTTGTTTATGAAAACCTCAGTGTTTTGATTTATTCCCCTGGTTCGGTACGTTGATGGAGATGCTCACACCACTTGCTACAAACACCTCCAATATGACGCATGACGTGGCAGTATTAACAATGTTGGTCGTATTCACTGAATGTGCAGGCAATTCCAATTGCCAGTTGTTACCTGGATTTTAGTTCTGTAGAAATAAGTTATGCCTCAAAAAGCGAGAGATTCTGGAAGTCTTTGGGTTTTTTTTTAGTTAAACATATGCCTTTTTCACTAGTGCCTAGAAGCAGATATTTTGAAGACAAGAATATGCAATTAGTATTTTTCCAATTTCTTTGTAGCATAATATCATAAATAAATAACAATTAATGATAATAATAATCATAAATCATATTGAAAATAATAGGTCTTAGAAAATAAGAGGCTTTGCATAATGGAACACAAATACAAATTCCTGCACAAGCAATTAGGTTTAGAAACCTGCTTCAGGTAAAAAGAATTAAAGGAAAACAGTCAACGCTTTCATCTGAAAAGATATTTATTTTGAGAACTTCAACTTGCACATTGTACAAAAAATTGACAAATTCAGCAAAAAATCCCTATAAAACGCATTTTTTTCCCTAACATATTAACATTATAATTTTAAAAAGGGTAAGAGTTAAGAAAACCAACAATAGGCACATGTGTTCCAGTCTGTCTGCAGTAAAGTATGATTAAAAGCATCCCTGTCTTGTTGAGGTATTAAACTGCAAACTTTGTTTCTGTTAGAAAAAGACAACCCATTCACAAAAGTACGCCTTCTCGGTGTCATGTACAATAAACAAAATGTTTCATAAAAAAAGTCAGAATTGGTTATTCTCCATTTCCAGGTAGAAACGCAGCAAAATAAAGGAAAAAAAAAAAAAAAAAGTCATGTTACCATAATACACCTAGCATTAGGAGGAAACCTGAAAGTTTGCAAATCCGTACTAATCATATACAGCTACAGTGTTATATTTTACTCAAAGAATAAAATCCGGTTGGCAAGTTTAAACAATTCAGTGCTTATGAAAAATATATATCTGGTGATTCAGAGCCCAGTCTTTCAGAAAAGGACAAAAGGCACTTAAGAATGGCTTTAGTATATTCCACAATGGCATTTCTGGATAGAAGACAGCACCTGGCTGAACAAATAGTTCCCCAATAAGAAAGAAGTCCAGCTGAGGTAGTACTTCATATTGCTCCAACCACTTGGCTATACACAAGCAGCTTTATTATTTATTTTTTTTTCCGATCTTTTTTCCTTCCGATTAGAAGGAAATGGCTTTTGATAAGTTTGTCAAATGTATAAAAAAAAAAACAACAAACAAGTCTTTAAAAAAAAGAACCAAATACCCACTTGTGGTAAAAAGATCATAAGCCAGGAACCATCTTGTACAAATTGAGCATCAAAATGCTGCCAAGGTGATGCACGAGTCTACTGTTATGGCCAAATCCCCAAACACTGAAGATTGTTCTAGCAACCAAGCCATTTTTTTGAATAATAATAATAATAAAAAAAAAAAAAAAGAAAGAGGGGGCACTTTGAGAACTGCCATAATCGTTAGCAGCCTTACCGGAAGCAGTTTGTAAATCTATTAAAAAAAGAAAATAATTCTGTGCTGATGAATGGCAGTTTTGAGAGGGTGGGGGGCAGCAAAAATGCAAAGTTCAACATTTAGAACAAAAACAAAACCCACGAACATACAAAAGGATTCTCCTTGAAGTTTATAGTTTTTTTAAAAACAAGGAAGACATTAAACTTTTTTAGGGGTCTGGGAGAACACAGACTACTTTTTTTTCTTTTTAAATTAAGCCCATTGAAAACTCATTAATAAGTTTGAATAAAAGAAAATTAGAAGTGCTTTACAAAATCACCGTCCATTGCCATATCCAGGAAAGAGCTGACTTAGAATGGTCTGCAGCGTCTCATTCACTTGCATGGTATAATTTCTGCCAAGATCGTAGCGGCAGGCTGGACAACTGTACACATCAGCTCTGAAGGATCTATCCAAACAGTCCTGGTGAAGAACAAAAAAAGAACTGGTTAAGAAACGGAGACGTGCCGTTGAGCTTATTCTACAAAGCCCACAATGGAGAAAATGAGATTCCTTTTCTATCCTAGTTCAGCCAGGTATCGACAAGAGCCGCGAAAGGCCGAGAGCAATGCAAGGCCGGCCGCTGGAGAGGAAACGTCCTCCGGTACGTGCAGTAGCACATGCACTTCAACAGAGCGCATTAGTCACGGACACAGTATTTAGGTATATGGTAGAGTTATTTCAGTCAATTAAATTTCTAAAGATCAAGAATTCCGCTGCAGCTGTTAAAGGCTGTTGGAGCTTCTGCAAAAACCACTTCACATCATTCTTCAAAAAACCAAAACAAGACGCCATACTCTCTGTAACCCTGTGCAATCCGTCAGCATCACCTAGCAGCAGCACAGAGCCTGCAGAGAAGCTCTCGTCATCTTTTAAAAGAAGCGGATAGTAGCCCAACAATAGTGGAACACATTAAAGCACAGACTTTTCTATGCCAAAGAACTTTCATCAAATCAAAAAGTTTTAAAATATAAACCTGCCTCACGCTAACAGACTAACTATTGGCAAAAAATCCCAAACCTAGGTACACCCCCGCTGCCTCCCCCTCGCCACTGAACAAGTCAGCTCAGGGCTTGCTGGCCCCACAGAACTCGACAGAAGCGTTGCATCGCTCGCTCACCTTGCACACGTTGTGTTGGCATACAGTCGTGACTGGCCGGAACACAACCTCCTGACAGCAAATACACAAGAAGGCCTCTTCAACTTTATTTAGGAATTTCTGTAAAAACAACACGTGAATCAACTTGCTGCTACTACTCTCTGAAAGCTACACCAGGAAAAAAAAAAGCCACCCGACATGAAACGCAAGGGATTGCTTCAGACGTAGAAAATTTTTCATGAAGTTCAGCAAGGAAAAAAAAATAGTCACATTAACAAGTTCTTATCCTTCTTACTGACTTCAAATATAGTACTTTAAATTTATGCTGTGGATGTCTACACTGAAAGAAAATGCTATAGCTCTGAGGCTGTTTCTTTATCCAGCCAAGAGGTCAGTGTCTAGGGATAGTACACCAATTAATTACTTTATTTCTGTAAAGAGAAGTGTGACATACCGGTCCATCTTTGAGAGCTTCTAGTACTTCATTCCACAGTTTTTCATTGGCTTCATCACTTTTTATAAGAGATTTTTGCTGAGATGTCAGCTTGTATGGCTCAACTTTAGTTTTCTTTGGAGTCCCTGTAGGGGAGGTAATGAGTTTTTCCTCCCCACCTGAAAGAAAACACAATGACTTCTTAAACAAACAAACAGCCAGCAACCAGAAAAGAGTAACTAGATAAAATGCACAAAAACCTACAAGGCTTTCTATATCCACTTGCCTACTCCACAAACCTGCTGATTTCCTTTTCCTCTTTCCTTTCCCCGGGGTATCAAACTCATCATCTCCATTATTTTCTTTTTCCTTATCTTTGTTTGCAACAGCTTCCAAATACCCTTCAGGATACTACAGGAAAACACAAAACAAAAAACATCCAATGCAAACACACCCGTTCACAGACTTACAGACTATCACAGGTCAGAAGAACCACCTCTGGTGGAACCAGCCCTGGTGCTCCAGGGGCTCTATTTTAAGCGATAGATCCCTGCTCTAGCAAAGCTTGTATTCAGACTATGGAAATTCTGTACAAGAAAGTGGGTTTTGTCAATTTGGCCTCCTGATGTAAAAAAAACCCGACAACCCACAAGACTGAAAGCACTTGTGTCCCCCTCAGTCTCAGGGGGGCCGTCTCTATTCTCACGCAAGGATCATCCTCAGTAAGAATGTACAATAGAAGAATTCCTGCTATCCGTGGGTTCATGGTCCAGGGGAACCCTGGTGATGTTCCAGAAGAGTACCTGCATTGTTAGGCCAAGCTTTTTCATCCTGTCCTTTCCTTCTTTGGTCCAAGGAGCAGGTTCTTCATCATCCCTCCTAAGTAAGTAACGCCACACTAAAAATCCAGATTTCCCTGTTTCAGGCCAGTATTTCACAACCTAAAAGAGTCAGATGCAGGTCCATCACACACTATAAAAACCCAGTGGCCATAACCAAATTATCTTTTCTTAATTCAGTAGGCGGATTCAAATCCTTCTTACCTTATATATTCCATCATATCTGTTCCCTTCTACAGGAGCGTATTTGCTATGTTTGCCTCCTTTTACATTCCTCACGACTCGGACTGGCTTTCCGGCTCTCCAGTCCTTGGCTTCAGCTCCGTTTTTGTCGTTGATGGGAGCACTGCAGTTTAGAGCCAGAGCTCTGCAAGAGAAAGTACAATCAACTTCACATATTTACCAGGCGGAACAATTCAGAATCAGAGGGAGGACAGAGCAAAGCAAAGCTCACACAGTAAAACATCTCCTAAGAAGTAATGAACTACACTATTTTACTCACAGCAGCGCACCGGTACAGTTGAGTACAATACTAAGGGTAGCGGCGTACTGGCACTGCGCTGAACCACAGCAATGGCTACCGACAAACTGGACACTACTGCCGCTTTGCAGGCACAGAAGGGGCCCCTTCTGAATCTCTTCCGAGGAAAAAGGATGTAGCCAGGCTGTTTGTTTATCTTAACTAGTAACACTTTCAAGTATCTTGTACAACACTAAGAATTCTGGGAGATGGTACTTGAGCCTCCTGACTGGAGACCACATTTTAAATACACTGATTATTCACTACATTACCCTAATGTAATTGCACAGACCACCTCCTCCACTCAAGTCCACACTTATTTGTAAGAGTATCGGTTCAGAATTACAAATGATCTGGTCTCCCAAGGTGATCAGTGCCTGCAAAGGTCTTCAGGAGAGAGTATGAAACCATCTACACTAATTTACTTTTCTGTTCTTTAAATTTCAGTCAATATTTAATGCAACACTAATACCATTTACAATTCTGTTTCATTAACAGGCCACTGTAAGAAGCATTTCTATTGTGTGACTGATCTGCAGCCTACACCACAGTTGAAACCTAATTTGGGTAGTTTTTCCACTTAGCCAGTTTCTTTTGGAAACAGGACAAACAATTTTTCAGGTTGACAATTGCCAGCTACCAAGGTTAGGAACAGAGCGCGACTGTTGCTGACCTGTTCATATTGGTGAGTTTTTGATCACAAGACTGTTCCGCTGTGCGTTTGTTTCCAGAAAGATCACGCCCTCCGCTCCCTGTATATGTGAAGGAATTTCCATGATCCTGAAACGTATATGGATGGTTTCAACACATTCACAAAAGTAATTCAATAAAAGCAGAAGAGAATTTTAACCATGTAGCTTTAGTACAGTATTCTGAAAAAAGGAAAGATGCTTCCTCTGTTTAAGCTGCCAGACTCGGTTAGTCTGTGGTCCTCCCTTACGTTGCCAAGAGAGAAGAGTCAGGGTGACAACTGTTGTCCCGTCACACACTGTAACAGCACAAAGAGACCTCTGCCAAGGGAGCAGCACACCTCTCGCACGGGATCTGCTTGGAAGTTCGGGGGCACGTTCCAGAGAAGGATCATGTAACTCGTGCCTCAGCACTCGCACTGCCACATGACCTTGCGGTCAGAATTAAGACTAGGAACGGCTACTGGGATTTGGGGCTACCTGTTTTACATGAGATTTAACCCACACACCGGGTGAAGAAGATGCAGGCTAGGAACACATCGGTGATCTGCAAGAAGAATGAGCAGTAGAGCCTGGTAGAGGCTAGCACGGGTTAGGTTTGGCTAACAGGACCAAAAGGTGTATTTAGAAGCAGGACTTTCGGCCCTCGTTTTGTTCTGAACACTCCCCTGACACATGAAGATCTGGCAACATACACCGTGAGCCTGTTCAAACTGTGGATACGATGGAGACCCTGAAAAGGCAGCTAAGGACTCTTGGATTAAAAGCTGACATACAGATATTAAATTTAATTTCAATGATCCAATTTCTCCAGTTGGCACATGTTACTGGGTTGTAGTATTCCTTTGCCTAGTTTTCTTCTGAAGAACGTAAGTACCGTCAAGATGGGTAAATGTGTGATATAGAGTAAAAAGTAATTAAGGTCAAGTCTTTGTTTTCACAGCAAGTTAGTTTGGTTCTCAGACATAAATAATCAAGATTCACTTACTATGTCATCTTCATAGCCTCCTGCCAGAACCAAGGAATAAGCGCCGTCGTTGCTTCTGCCGTGTATACCTGCTACGTGGGGCCTGTGAACACCGGATTCGCTCACCTAGGGAAAAAACAAAGTTTGCTGCTGTCAACAGGCTACGAACATCAGTCTTGGAAATAAATTAACTAATAGTACTATTTCAGATTTGGTGTGCATATATTACAGTGTGAAACTGTGTTCTCACCACTATCCTCTAAAAAGCTTCAGGTAGAAGAAAGAAAAAGAAAAATGCTTTGAAAAAATAAGGCATTGAATATTTCAGTAAATTGAACACATGGATATTTTTTATGATGTTAATTTAGAAATTTGGATCTTTCTCACTGAGATTGCTTATTAAAAAGCTCCAGGAATTTTAGAATAACGTAGGTATTAAAATTAAATGCTTGTATAAGGGGATTGGTTTTGAAAGACTTGCAATAGCAGCCTTCATCTAATACTTGTAAACGAGGTCTGGATAGTTCAGGGCTTTTTCTTTCCCAATTTTCTAACAGGATGAGAAAACCTGTTTAATATATCTAGGTATCTGACAGAGACCTTTACCAGCAGAACAAGTGGGAGATACTACACATCTCCAGGACAAGCTTCTGGAACCAAATACGTTGGGTTTGGGGGTTTTGAGTCACCAAAAAAGCAGCAAGGAAAAAAACCACTTGAAATGCCTGGACAATGCAGCATTAGTTATGGAACACTTGATCTAGACAAAGCCAGAATTCTTTCCTTTCTGCACTTACACGTCCAGTGACATACACTCCAAGATTAACTGTTTCAGGTTTCTCCTAAGAGCTGGATCGTT
>NW_009646958.1:1134998-1141840 GCF_000708025.1 Charadrius vociferus
GAACTTCCACATAGTGCCAACCGGAATCCCAGGAATTGGTCCATAGTGGTTTGAGGGGACAATGGTGCATTCCTTTGTGCGACCAACACATGCCATACCCTGTTTCAAAGAGCAAGACCGATCAGCCAAGAATTACAAGGAAGTAACACACACTATTCTTCAAAATAAAATAGCTTTTGAACTGACCTTGCCCCAGTCTCTCCGCGAGGATGAATTAGCAGATGCCATCTTTTGTTTCTTTTTACTTTCTTTTAACTTCTCTCCTGCTAAAACCACCTCACTTGCATCATTTCGACATTCAGGGCAATACCTAAAATCACCAGTCAATGAAAATTAACCAGTAGCAAAGCTTTAAATTAAAACACAATGTCCTCAAAACATACTGAGTTACAATGTTACAATTTCCTCATGTGAAACTGGACAGGACACTGGAACAACTCTCTGTACTGGAATTACACCAGTATTAGCTAGTGTCCTTGCACAATCTTCTAAGCCATTGCAGATGTGTCAGGAAATCAGCTGTATCATAAAAACATTGTGTAAGATGCTGACAGAGCACAAGGAATAAAACAGTTTATTTCACTATCTATATGTATATAGATAGATGGATGGATTTCGCTGTCTGTATCTATCCCTATATATGCATTACCATATATATTTCATACATAAGACAGTATATATCACCAGCCTAATACAGTGATGGGGCTGTGGACTGCCTGTAAGCGACCCATAAAAACCATTACACACGTTAAGACTCCTGGCATCAGGTACCTGCACTTCGCTTTGAACAGGCATATAGATCCCAAAACTAGGAAAAGAAGTGTGAAAGCCCCTGACTCAAAACATACTCTCACTAAACTGATGCTCAAGAAAAGCTATGAAGTCCTACCAAAAAAAAAAAAAAAAAAAGAAAAAAAAGAAAAAAAACCACCCAAACATCTCTGCACCTCGTACAGTCACAATATTGCCACCTAAGGGCAGCATGAAGCCCTAGACCTCCCTTCTGCTCCTCATCAGATGGCGACTGCGATACCACACACATACTCAGGACTTACCAATCCTCATCATCTGGTATACTACTAAGGGGAGGGTTGAGGCAGTAGATGTGGAAAGCCATATCACACTCATCACACATTAGCTGCTTATCTGGATCTTGTTTACCTCCACAGATATGGCAAGCACAAATTCTGCAGGTCTTGTTCGGGTTGTCCTTACAAGCTTTACACACGGGTCCATTTTGTCCTGTTAGCAAAAAGAAACCACAGTCTACTTCAGTCTCTAGGAAGTGCCAAGACACTCTGGAAATGGTCAAAGAAGTCACAAATGTCTTGGAACTCTTAGACCTTTGATCCTCACAAAGACAATCAGCAGAATACCACAGGGCAAGACTGAGACATGCAAGAACTACACAACAGACTCACGTTTTAATGGACCGGCACTAATTGGAGAAGCACTGCCTGGTTCTTCAATTTTATAGATTTCATCCACTAATGTAATTCTGCAGTCATTCAAGGAGTCACCAGCATCCCTATAAAGAGAAGTTGATAAGAGTAAAAAAAAAAAAATAATTAAAAAATAATCAGACTTTGAAAGTATCACGCAACATGAATTCACAGCTGTGCATGTATACCAGTAATGCAGACTGGTGTGGTATTGGTCCTGTATCACAAGCAACCCGTTACAGCATCACATCATCTGGGACAGCGGCATGACAGAGTCACCACAAATCAAATCATTCTCATGCAATTAAAGCATACCCCCTCTCCTCTCAGTGAGAATCCAGGCACTTGTAGCATTCAATTTGCCATTAGTAACTGTTCTCCTTTCAAACTAACTTTAACTATAAAATACGAGAAGTCAGAATCACTGCACGGAGAGCAAAAAGAGGGAATATTCTGGCAACCCTATGAAACTTTCATCTGAAGCTTTTAAAAAAATATATATACTTTTTTTTCCCTGAACCGAGAGTCCCTTATATGTAGGCTCATTTTCTCTTTTAGGAGAAAACTGGATATAAAGTGAGACTTCAGTCTACATTATTGTATCTAGCACAAAATATTACAGTGAAGTTTTTGTAAAACCATTATGGATAGTTAATAGAGCAAGCAATTCTTCACCTCTTAGCGAGTATGGGGCTTCACATCCTCCCAGAGCTACGCGAACCCACAGATCAGCGTGCCCTGCTATTCCTCAAACTCTCCGATCCCTCCAGTGGAAGTTAATCAAAAGTGCAGCACAAAGTCAGTCACCCAAAACAGACAGCGCAGCTTCCCTCCCCAGCACTGCTGCTGCACCAGTTTTGTTGCATCATTTTTTCAGCAGAGTCGCTCAGACCTCATGAAAGCTTAAGTAGAGTTGGGGAATTCAATTTATTCCACGTTATGGATTTGCTTACCCAAGTAATATCTTTGCATTTATCTCCTTGATCATTTTCGTTTCCCTTTTTTGCAGAATCTCCGCATCGTACCAAAAACCTCTCTCTTTTGGTTCATCGGGATTATAGTTGACCATCACCACCTGTCCTACCTCTAGCTGGTGCCACTTCAAAATAGTCCGTGCACGAGCCCGTACATCATTCGAACTCAACTCTACAACTCCGTTCTCTGGATAACTTGAAGTAGGAGGGAACCAAAGAGGGAAGGAGAAAAAAAATCAGATTCAACATCACAGGTTACATGAGACAGGTCAATTAAAGAACCAATGCCACGCGACATACAAGAATACCATCAGGAGTAAAACCCCCTTCTCCCACACACACACACAGCCAGAATCAGGCAGTCTAACTTGGCTACTGTTGCATCCCATTTAAAACTTGGATAACGGCATTTCATATTTCTAAAAACATCATTGCAGCCCACTGGAATTCCAGTTGGAATTCCGACTGTAAGACAAACTTAAAAGTTAACGCAGCTTAATAATGTAATTGCTGAGTTGGCCCAGTTCTATTTTACCTTGTTCATCTCAACAATAAAAGTTCCCAGCAACATCATGATCCAAATAACTTTATTAGCCAAGAAGGTAACAAAACTCACTCTTCATATTTCACGTGGTATATTACATCTTCTTCAGGAACGGTTGTTGGCTGATCAGGATCTGTGCAACTGTCAGCTGATTCATTTGTAGGTTTTTTTCTGGTTACATTTACAACCTGGGCTTCAAACCACGCTCCCATATTCATATCTCGAGCATCGACCAAGTCATTGATCTGCACAAAGCAAAGTACACAGCTCACCCAAATGGTTTTTCAAATTAAGCATTAATTTCCAAGTCTACTTGAAGCTCTCAAGAACTTTATCATTATAAAGACATTTAACAGATCATCTTAAAAATTAAGATTTCCTTCACCCTCCTGATCCCATTGTGCACCCCTACAGTCTTCTCAGGTTGAACCTCTAAGGCTAAAAATACATTCTACACCGACACGTGTACAAACAGCTTTCTTATCTAGTACAAACCACTATGAGCCTATGACAGACTTTCAGAACTGCTTTGCTCATAGTCTGGCAAAGACATTGCTAGATCCGTAACAAAATCCATTGAAACAGACAAGTAAAATGATTCTGAACAGCTGCTTGAGATTTTCTTTTGTTCATTCAAGAAAGTTTCAGCTTTGACAAATGCAGTGACTCCGAGCAAAAATATTGGGAAAATTTTTTAAATCAAAACAGGCACTCTGAATGCTTTTTTTTTTTAATTAATTAACGTATTGTAGTTTTAGTCAAAAGGATAAAATGAAAAATAAAACATTCTGACCAACACCATGTTGCATTTAATTGGTTTGTGGGTTGGTTGGCATTTTTTTTGTTTGTTCTTGGATGGTTTAAGTAAAAAAGAGAACACCCACACAACTGGGACATGAAAGCTTTTCAGAAAGTCTCAACTACAGAGAAACAATTCCCCTCCCAAAGTGCAGCTTTAAGTAATCTTAGTTTTTTTAATGACTCACCTTATAGAGGCCAAATCCCGGGTCAGTCCAGTCGGGCTGCGCCGCTGTGCTGGGCTGTCCCTCCAGTTCCATGGCACCTTCTCCATTGTGAGAGCTTTTGTCGGATTCGCTTTGGCCTGAGCCGCAGCCAGAGTCTGTGTCGGAGAGTTCGGAATCCTTTTCCTTGCTAACAGCAGGAAGCACTGCTGGGCTTTGTCTGACCAAGAGTTGAACAATATCGTTCAGTCCAACGCTGTAATCGAAAAGGGAGTGCCCATCTTCCATCTACAGGGAAAGCATCAGAATAATCTGGTCATTTCATTCCCCGGAGGTTTGCCAACGGAAAACCACCCATCAGGCTGTAATTGTCTCTACGCGCCAAGACACACCGCATTGCTTGAAAACCATTAACGATCAAGGAACTTGGCAGTTCCTCAGCATCACAGTTACTTATAGATTGTTATTCTTACTATTTAAAATGCTCTTTTTTCTTCAGACTCTACAAGCTAGAAAACCAAGACTTCCATGCTGCGGTAGACTCGCTACCCAGATTAAGTCGCAGCATTCCAGGAGATCTGAGATGGTTTGCAGTACATTCCCTAGACGTATCAATTCCGGGAAGAAGGAGTTAAAGAACTACAGGTGCCCTAAAAAGCTATCAGGTTTTAAAAATAATTCCACTTTACCTACAAACTCTAAAGTTCCTTTTTCTTTAATTCAGACACATCCCGTAACACAAACAGTAACGCAGACGGGTCTTTACACTGTAATTGTATGTTCCAGATTATCGTTACAACACCGCTCTGTTAAATGTGGGGTTAAGTAGAAGCCAAAGAGTTAATCACCTACTTTTCTCTGGGCAAGCACACAATTTTTCCATCGCAAGTAAAATCAGAAAAGATTCAATTCAACTTGAAACCACCCAATCACTTTTTAGCGTAGCCAGGCACGTCCTAATTTCACACCCTCTCTAATTTTAACAGTTTATTCTGCAAGTCTGGCACCACGTGTAGTCAAATCAAGACCCTACACCAGCAAAAAAGTAAGAGAACTACAGAGGACCAAATAGGTCCCTCAATTACCTTTCAAGAACTCTGAGGAGCACTACCATTTTAGAGTTAAAATGTAATGCTCGAGACCACAGTGCAGTCAGAAGTTTAGACAAGCTTCACCACATATTTAAGGTCTGACTAAGGAATTATACAGGAAATGATCATCCCCTTCCAGCCCAAACCACCAGAAAAAGCAATCCCCAGAGCTTTGTTCTCTATCAAGGGGAAACAGAGCAAAACCACAAAAATTTACACTTCACAGGAATCACTATGATAATTCAATTCTGATTTATGGCATAAAATGGCCATAGAACAATCCCTGGAAATCTGACTGTACAGGAAGCGATCTGGACTTTTTCTGGTTCAGAGATGAAAACTCATCGAGACACACAAGAACAAACCAGAAATCGGTTGTCGCTTCTTAACAAAGAGACAATATCACAAATACAGTCTCGTTATCGGCGGTGGTTATCACCGAGGAACACAAGTGACAACAGGTGCAACCAGAAATGGAAAAGTGGAGAACACGCACAGGACTCGCAGCCACAGAGTTCAAAGGGCAGTCTGAAAGAAGTGCCAGCGCCTGAAGATGTGGCTCTAACAAAAGAGACGGGTTTTTAATTAACGACAATTTTCCGAACATCGTTTTAAAATTTTAACCAATAAGGATTTGCATATTTCTAATGATTCAAAGAGCCAGACAGAGCACAAACGAGCGCAGCACGGGAACGATGCCACCGAGAGGTTAGATCACGCTGAGTAAATGTTGCTGTCTAAAACCGCACCTAAACTAAGAACTACTGGAATTACAGAACAAGGAATTTTCTTTGGAAGGCAAGTGCATCCTTGCTGAATAAAAGCTACCACTTCTACTGAAAATCGGTTTAACCTTAGTTATCTGCACAGACATCTGTGTAAGCAAGGCTGACAGTTGGTACATCCCCTGGAATAATCCTCCCATATCACTTTATCTACAACCACAAATGGGCAATTACTGCACCCGAATCTACACTAACGAGAAACGAGGTGATACAAACCCTTCAGAGATGCTACGTATTCCTATAAGCCTCTTTTCCTACTACTACTGGTACCTGACCTTGTTAAATTAGAGCTAGTGGAGATATATTTCCATATCCTACAGTCACACCTGCTAATTATAACGTGCAGCCAGCTCCGGTCAACCCAAAATGGAGGGAAAAAAGCCACTAGAAGAAACTGCGTAACTCCACCCATCCCACAGCATTTCAACTGCCGACTGAAGTACCCCGCTATTTCTGAAATTCATTTCGTTGAACAACCAACCACCGGCTCAGCAGTTTCTTTAGCACGAAGGTTTAGCAGCGCAGTAGGATGCAGGATATGGAAAAAGTATTTGAAAACAGTTTCAGTTGTCTTTAACACTTAGATGCATTATTAACGCACGTGGAAGGAAATAGTTGTCGTACAACTGCGACAGTAAACGCACTGTCGAGAATGTAATACACTACTGACCACTCAAGATTTTACAGCGAGTTATGTACATCATAAGATTGCGATATAAGAGCAAAAGCACTTAAAAATCATGAGCCGCTATCCAAATTTCCGAAGAAAACCGGAAAACAGGATCTTTACAGCTTTCCGAGCGGTAAACCTCGCAAAGCTCAAAAACTTTAGAGACCACAAAAACCCGGGTAACATCTGCGTTTTCAGAGACTTTGCAAAGGCGGCGAAAAGCCAGAAAAGAAACGCACTAGAGGAAAAATAAGAAGGGGGGGTGGGGAATAATTTTAAATGGAGGGAAAAAAAAAACCAACCCAAAAACAAAACAGCCCAGTGTGTTGCCCACTCCCCTCTTTGCAGACCCCCACCGCTCGGGCTGCGCGGAA